>NC_059361.1:17150681-17464318 GCF_019703515.2 Myxocyprinus asiaticus
ACTTTAATTTGAATAGATAACTGAGTAAATTATTTTTAGGGCACTTTCACTCTAGCTCTTTTGGTGCGCACTCGGGTTTGTTTGACATCAAAGTTCTGTTTGTTTGGTTGGTGTGAACATGGTGTGACAGCGTTTACATGGACACCAGAAAGCAGTTTATTGTGAGTAAGTGGAGTTCCTGTTTACATGCACTACATAAGTGGCATACTCTTTACTCCTGTATACATGTGGCTCAGTCAGTAAGCAGCTTTCTCCACAGCAACGTAATTTCCCCACAAAGTTTGTGTAAATAACAAACATAGCATCCAAGAAAGAATTCACTATTTTATTCTATGTTGCTTTGGTTTTCTCATTGTTGCTGTGTTGATTAACTTTCTATCACAACCTGCAGCGGAAACTGCAATCACGTTTTTATCAAACTGCACAATGATGACTCTAAGACATTACAGCTTCATTTTCTGTTATAGCATAATTTTCTAGAAAGCAGCTTTGAAACGATGTGTGTTGTGAAAACTGCTTTACAAATAAAAATGACTTGGAAAAAAAAATTACGCTGAGGCCATCTAAGTGAATTGGAAAGCATGCTGTAAGACTCAGTGGAAGGAGGAGGCGAGAAGCAGATTTCCTGGTTCAGGTAAGCGTTTTATTCTCCTTACTACAGCAAATACACACGTTTAGGGCTCTTACACTGTTCAGTGATTAACTCTAAAAATATACAAACTACTTCACTAAAATACACTCTTGAAATAATAAACTCATGGCTTCACAATTGGCTCTCTGGTGCCCAGGCTCTCTCTCTCGTCTATCTGCTGTGTGGCTCTATTTATGCTGCTCTCCCCGTGCTCACTGAAATTAGAGACAGGTGTTAGACATAATTTAACTCAGGTGTAAGCGCCCTTACCGCTTTCTCTCTCTCCGGAGAGATGCTTGACCACGTCCCCGCTGCCACACATGCCAATTAGGCTTCTAATTTAATGCTGTCTTCATGTGCTATCGGAATTATTCCCACTTCTGAAGTGGTAATTATGAGTACGTCGTGTTCATATGCATTGTTGTTGGAAAGAACAGGAAACATGGTTGATGCCAGGTTCATTCATACATATTTCTTGAGAAACTTTTATTTTAACACCATAATATTTATCGCTCTGTTAGCTTGCTGACGATAATGGAATTTTGTTCAAATAGAAGCTATTTTCACAGTGTAAAAGAGTACAACATGCATAGAATGGTTGCTGATATACATAAATGACTATGACCAAAACAGCAAGCGCTAACAATTAGTATTTAGAAAAATGAACAAAACCTGTCATTCACTACAGAAACTGTACTCTCCTCCGCCATGTTGAAAGTTTAAGACTCCTCCCATCTTGGAAACTCAGGTATCAAAATTATCCAGTCGTAATTACGACTTGAGGGGTCTGTAGAAGTATCAACAATAAGGAAGCGGGAAGCGGGGTAGCAGTCCAGGTAAATCAAGCTTTAATGGTTTCCCAGTCTAACAAACAGTCTTTGGCTTTTCGGCTTCACAGCAGTGCATTCACTCTTCAGCTTCACAACAAGGTATCTACTCTAGCTTTAGTCATAAGAGGCAACATAAACTCGTATATAATTTAGTTTAACAGCTTTGCAGCATTTAGCTTCATGATCTAGCAGGTCTGTGTGACTGGGACTCTTTTTGTCTCACTGGGGTTCTCAGCGGCATTTTCAAGCCCATCTTTGTTGTCACTGTAACGAGAAACAGGTGTTACGCATCATTAATCACCAGGTGATGACCCTTACCACTTCCTCTCTCCCCAGTGACAGACACACAATCACGTCCCACTCCACATACCCCCACCGCCCGACTCAGGCCCGGGCAATGTCCGGCCTGCCAACTCCCCCCCCCCCATTCCTGGAGAGGAAATCAGCCACAACCATATGTGGCCTGTGGACCACCTTAAATTTGAAGGGCTGAAGTGCCAAGTACCAACGAGTGATCCGCGCATTGGTATCCTTCATGTGGTGGAGCCACTGAAGCGGGGTGTGATCCGAGTGGAGGACGGAGGCCCGCCCCAGCAGGTAGTAGTGGAGGGCTAGGACCGCCCACTTGATGGCAAGACACACTTTCTCGATGGTGCTGTACTTAATCTCTCTCAAAGAGAGCTCACGACTAATGTAGAGCACGGGGCGCTCCACACCCTCCACCTCCTGCGAGAGCATTGCCCTTGACCCCCTCTCTGAGGCATCTGTCTGTAAAATAAAGGGGAGAGAGAAGTTAGGAGCATGTAAAAGCGGCCCGCCACAGAGTGCAGATTTCACTCTCGTGAAAGCCTGTTGACATGCCTCTATCCACTGGACTGGATCTGGTGCCCCCTTTTTAGTGAGATCAGTCAAGGGGCTGGTGACATCAGAAAAATTAGGAACAAACCTTCTATAATAGCCAGCCAGCCCCATGAACTGTCTCACCTCCTTTTTGGACTTGGGACATGGGCAGGCTGCTATCGCTGTGGTCTTATCAATTTGGGGACATACCTGCCCAAACAAACCGAATGGAAGAGTGACAAATTGGTGTAATCCGAACAGTGTAGAAAAGGCCGTTTTTTCTCAGGATAATGGAGTTAAGGGGATCCCTTAACCGCACCCAACCGATCGAGCAGTTCGTCAATTCGGGGCATTTGGTACGCGTCAAATACAGAACAGGACTGACCAGTCAATCTTAGGTACAAGAACAACCGGGCTCGCCCAATCGCTGTGCGATTCTTCTATTACCCCCATCTCGAGCATTGCCTCTAATTCGTCCCGAATCACCTTTTTCTTGTGTTTGGGTACACAGTATTTCCGACTACGCACTACCACTCCCGGTGGGGTCTCGATATGGTGTTGTATAAGGTTAGTCCGACTGGGGAGAGGAGAGAACATGTCCGCAAATTCTTTTTGCAACCTGGCCACCTCCATGAGCTGGGACGGTGAGAGGACATAGGGACATAGGGACGTCTCTCTCCACAATTTAAGGAGGTTGAGGTGGTAAACTTGACGTGCCCCACCTCTATCTGTTCATTTAACTTCATAATCGAGATCCCCGACTCGCCGTGTAACCTCAAAGGGTCCTTGCCACTTGGCGAGTAATTTCGAGCTCGATGTGGGGAGTAATACAAGTACTTTGTCTCCTGGTGCAAATTCCCATAACTGGGCACCCCTATTATATAGCCGGCTTTGTGTCCCTTGAGCTTGGATGAAATTCTGTTGTGACAACCGACCCAGTGTGTGTAGCTTTGCTCGAAGATCAAGGACGTACTGATATTCATTTTTGCTCTGGGAAGGTCCTTCCTCCCATGCCTCCCATATGACGTCAAGCACCCCGCGGGGCTGGCGTCCATACAGGAGCTCGAAGGGGGAAAACCCCGTGGAGGCCTGCGGGACCTCCTTGACTGCAAATAATAGGGGGTCCAGCCATTTGTCCCAATTTCTAGCATCCTTGTGTACGAACTTACGAATCATGTTTTTTAGGGTGCGATTAAATTGTTCCACCAGCCCGTCAGTTTGCGGGTGATAAACGCTGGTGCGAATCGATTTTATCCCCAGCAATTCATAAAGTTCACGTAGTGTTCATGACATAAATGTTGTGCCTTGGTCGGTGAGGATTTCTTTCAGAATCCCCACCTGGGAGACAATTTGGAAGAGTGCCTCCACAACACTGTGTGCTGAAATGTTGCGTAAAGGCACTGCTTCCGGATATCGCGTTGCATAATCCACAAGGACTAACACAAACCGATACCCACATGCTGACTGTTCTAATGGCCCGACAAGGTTCATACCAATTCTTTCGAAGGGGACCTCGATTAACTGTAATGGGCACAATGGCACTCTTGGGGTGGCTGGTGGATTCACCAGCTGACATTCACGGCATGTCGCACACCATCTGCATACATCCCCGTGAATGCCCGGCCAATAAAAGTGGGACATTAAACGGTGTAGTGTTCTTTCTTGCCCTAAATGACCCGCCATAGGATTGTGGTGAACTGCCTGGAAAAGTGTTTCCTGACGGCTCCTCGGGAACTAATAACTGGGTTGTATTATCATGGGTTTGAGTGTTCTGCGTCATTCGATACAACCGGTCCCTAATAATTGAAAAATACGGATAAGTGAGGGCGACATCAGGCTGGAGCTGCTGGCCATCGATTACTCTCACTTGGTCAAAGGCGTGCCTAAGGTTTCGTCACACAACTGCTCTAGAGGGATGTCCCCCTCTGGGAATTCCCTAAGGGCAGGAATGTCGGAGGTTTCCCCCCTGTGTCATTCTAACGCTGAGCAGGCGCAGACGGCCCCTGCTCCGCCTCCCCAGCCATCGCGTCACACATCACATAGTGTGTTTTTGGTTTGCAGGACCCATCCACACACAATGCTTTTAATAATCTATTAAACCCCGGTCAATTGGTTCCCAGAATCAGTGGATGGGTGAGGTGGGAATTAACTGTGGCCTACACTCTATGTTTTACTCCCCAAAATTTAATAATGGTAGTCACTACCGGGTATTTGTGAACATCCCCATGCACACACCTCACCATTACCTTATGTTTTGTACCCAAAGCCCCATCCTGAACCAAGCTGTGGTGGATCGAGGTTTGATCACAACCCGAATCCACCAGGGCTTGGTATGTACAGCCCTTAATTTTTACCTGTATCCTGTACGTCCCTGCTCGACCAGGGGCAGACTGTGGCATGTCGGGGACCCGAATCCACATCTCCACCTCCATCACTGGACGCCAGTCTTGGACACGACCCGGCTCCCCGCAACCCCGACAGACCGGCCCAGGCTTCCCGGCTGCACTCGTGGTGGTGGACACATCAACTTAGAAAGGACGACAGAGAGGGGTAGTGGCGAGGGCTGGCACATAGTGCAGCCCGCAAAGGCGTGGCGCTGGTTTGGCTGGAACCACTCCCCATTTCTGGGGAGCGGGTATAGGGCGAGAGGGAGGAGAGGGAGGGGTGAGGGGGAGTGAGAGAGAGAGAGAGAGAGAGAGAGAGAGAGAGAGAACTGGACTGCGGCTCGCTGGCTTCCGGGTAGGCCGCCATGTGGGCTTCGGCCAGCTGGACGGAATCACCCACCGACGTGGGGTGATGGCACTGGACCCATTCCGCTGTTCCTCAGGGCAGGTGAACGGTTAGCTGCTCCAGCACCATCAGGTCGATAAGATCCTCCATGCCGCACCCTTCCTTGGCCAGCACCCAACTGTGGCAGGCATTACGGAGCTGTTGGGCAAACGCAAATGGGTGGCCGGGGTCGCTCAATGTGAGGGAGCGGAATCGCTGATGGTGTTGTTTGGGGCTCCAGCCAACCCGTTGCAGGACAGCGGTCTTCAGCTTGATGTAGTCCAGGCGGTTTTCAGCTGGAAGTTGCTGTGCCACGAGCTGGGCCTCCCGGGAAAGCAGCGGCAGCAGGTGGAGGGCCCATTGGGTCGTGGCCAGCCGGAGGCAGTGGCCGACTACTTGAAGAAACACAGGTACGCCTCCGGCTTGTCCTGGGGGCCCATCTTTGGGAGCAACAGCTGTGGCTTCATCACTGCTTCCGGGGCCACGGTGGAGGAACCGCCTGGAGCTAACCAGCTCTGCAAGGCCTGCCGATCCTCGGCTTGGGCTTGGAGGAGCTCCTGGAGGCGTCATCCTTGCACGAGGAGGGCTCAGTGGTGGGACTCCTGGATGCTGGCCAGGGCAATGACGACTTTGTCCAGTGGTGAGGGAACCATGGCGACCAGTCTTCTTCCTTATTCCCGGGTTTCGGCACCAGTGTAGAAGTATCAACAATAATGAAGCAGGAAGTGGGGTGGCAGTCCAGGTAAATCAAGCTTTAATGGTTTCCCAGTCTAACAAACAGTCTTTGGCTTTTCAGCTTCACGGCAGTGCATTCACTCTTCAGCTTCACAACAAGATATCTACTCTAGCTTTAGTCATAAGAGGCAACATAAACTCATAAATAATTTAGGTTAACAGCTTTGCAGTGTTTAGCTTCACGATCTAGCAGGTCTGTGTGACTGGGACTCTCTCACTGGTGTTCTCAGTGGCCTTTTCAAGCCCATCTCTGTCATCACTGTACTGTAACAAGAAACAGGTGTTACACCAGATGATGGCCAGCTTCCTCTCTCCCCAGTGACAGACGCACAACCACATCTCACTCCACAGGGTCATTAATGTGTAAAATAAAAAAAATAAAAAATAAATAAAAAATAAAAAATAAAAATAAATTATTAAAAAAAGAATTCTTGAAGGGTTAGGGTTGGATTAGGGGATATCATTAGCTCAGTACAAAACAACAGGAGTCAATGGAAAGTTTCCACAAAGATTTGTGTATGTGTTGTTCCCCTTCTGTCACTCACTCGACATTGTGTTGATGTAGTGACATTAGGGGTCGCTCTTGAGAGCCCCGATCACCTCAGATCTTTGAGAAAAGGCCAACGAGTTTTGATGAGTGGAATTTGCATGACGAACTCACGAGGTCGTGGAGGGCACCTTTCGATGTCCGAAACAGACTTCCGGGTTTGACGGCGGGATCAGGCGGTTGTGATGCACCTGTGCCCGCAAAACGCCGCCACCTAGCGGGATCGTCCAGCGCTCCCCTCCAGAGCCTGTAGGACTACATCGTCTCTGGCAGCCAAAGCCTACAGTGCCGCTGGACAGGCCGCCTCCGCCCTGCATGCCATGGCCCTCCTGCAGGTACACCAGGCCAAGGCACTAAAAGAACTGCACATGGGTAGTCCTGATCCCGATGTGCTGCAGGAGCTGCATTCGGCAACCGACCTCGCCCTCCGGGCGACGAAGGTCACGGTGCGAGCACTAGGGCAGGCGATGTCCACCTTGGTGGTCCAGGAGCGCCACCTGTGGCTGAATCTGGTCGAGATGAGGGACGCAGACAAAGCATGCTTTCTCAACGTGTCCATCTCCCAGATTGGACTTTTCGGCGACACCGTTGAGGACTTCGCCCAGAAGCAGACAGAGGCCATCCAGCACAACTTGCCCCGGCGCGGCTCAAGATCCCACACCCCGTCTGCTCGCCGAGGGCGTCCCCTGCGGTGGCGAAAGTCCAGGTGGCTCCGCCTCAGCCCGAGCCTAGCTCTCAGCCCCAGTGTAGAGCCCCCCGGAGGAAGCTGACACCCCCATCTCTCGGGCCGGCATGAGGACCCGGAAGGCTCCTAAGCGCCCCTGAGATGGACGACCCAGGGAGTGAGACGTCCGCTACAGAGCTGGTATCCAGACCACTCCATCCCCTGCTGGAGGGCCAG
This sequence comes from Myxocyprinus asiaticus, assembly GCF_019703515.2. Taxonomy (NCBI): domain Eukaryota; kingdom Metazoa; phylum Chordata; class Actinopteri; order Cypriniformes; family Catostomidae; genus Myxocyprinus; species Myxocyprinus asiaticus. The sequence goes on from NC_059361.1 coordinate 17,157,935, forward strand.
GAGGTAAATCCTTGGTTTCCTTTTATGTTTGCCTTACCCCAAATGGGCTGCAGTACCCAAATTGTCAAAAAAAGAGCGGTTTCCTCGCTCCCTGGGTCACATAATCAGTGTTCACGGCCGCCAGATATGAGCATTCACAGCCAGCCCCGCGAACGTGGCCCTCCTGCCTACGTGTGCCATGCCACACCTACGGCCAGACAGTTGTGACGAGTCTCAAGGAAGGCCCAAGAGGCCCTCCTCCTCAGTCGCTAACCCGCCCTATGCCGGGTACGCAGAGCAAGGTAAGTGCTTTGAGGTCCCCCTCAGCGCAGCCGCCTCGGGACGAAGCAACGCTCCTCGACGTGGCGTTGCCTGCTCCCCCCCGGCACAAGGCCCCACCCCCAGGTACGTCAGATGCGATCATCCCCTTAGCTCGCCCGGAGCTTGGACGCATGGCTAACGCTTTCCAACCTGTTGCAGTGGCTGGCCAGGACCATCTGACTCGGCTACACGATTCAGTTCACCAGGCGCCCGCCCTGGTTCAGCGGCGAGAACGTTGCCACCCTGTGTGCGGAGATCACGACCTTTCTACGCAAGGGCGCGATAGAGCCTGTCCCTCCAGCCGAGATGGGGAAAGGGTTCTACAGCCCTTACTTCATCGTACCAAAGAAAGGCGGTGGGTTGTGGCCAATCTTGGACCTGCGAGTTCTGAACCAGGCCTTACACAAACTCCCGTTCAAGATGCTAATGCAGAAACACATTCTGGCGTGCGTCCGGCATTAAGATTGGTTCGCGGCGGTAGACCTGAAGGACGCGTTCTTTCACGTCTCGGTTATACCTCGACACAGACCCTTCCTATGGTTTGCTTTTGACGGCCAGGCGTATCAGTACAAGGTCCTACCCTTCAGCCTGTCCCTGTCCCCTCGCGTCTTCACGAAAGTCGCAGAGGCAGCTCTTGCCCTGTTAAGGGAAGTGGGCATCCACATACTCTACCTCGATGACTAGCTGATTCTAGCACACTCTCGGGAGTTGCTGTGCGCGCACAGAGGTTTGGTGCTCAGGCACCTCAGCAGTCTAGGGCTTCGGGTCAGCTGGGAAAAGAGCAAGCTCTCCCTGGTTCAGAGCATCTCTTTCCTCGGCATGGAGTTAGACTCGATCTCAATGATAGTGTGCCTTACAAGCGAGCATGCGCAGTCGGTGCTGAACTGCCTGAAGTCATTCAGGCAGAGGACAGCGGTTCCACTGAAACACTTTCAGAGGCTCCTGGGGCATATGGCTTCCTCAGCGGCATTCACACCATTCGGGTTGATGCATATGAGACCGCTTCAGCACTGGCTTCAGACTCAAGTCCCGAGATGGGCATGGCGCCGCGGCACACATCGCGTAGCTATCACGCCGCTCTTTCGCCACTTATTCTGCCCTTGGACAGACCTTGCATTTCTACGGGCAGGAGTTCCCCTACAGCAAGTGTCCAGACATGTCGTGGTCACCACAGACGTCTCCAAACTGGGCTGGTGTGCCATGTGCAACGGGCATGCAGTCTCCAGTTCCTGGTCAGGACCACGATTGGGTTGGCACATCAACTGCCTAGAGTTGCTGGCTGTACTACTCGCCCTATGGAGGCTATTGCCATTGATCCAGGGCAAGCATGTGTTGGTCCGTTCCAACAACACAGCGACAGTAACATATATAAATCGCCAAGGTGGCGTATGCTCTCATCATATGTCGCAACTTGCCCGCCATCTCCTCCTCAACGCCACAGCAGATGCGCTGTCGTGGCAGGTAACGCTTAGCGGAGAGTGGGATTCCACCTCCAGGTGGTCCAGCTGATTTGGAGTCGATCCGGCAAAACACAGGTAGACCCGTTCACTTCCCGGGAATCCTCCCACTGCCCGTTCTGGTATTCCCTGACAGGAGCCCCCCTCGGGACAGACATGCTGGCACACAGCTGGCCCCAGGGGCTGCGCAAATACGCATTCCACCCAGTGAGCCTTCTTGCACAGACCCTGTGCAAGGTCTGGGAGGAAAAGGAACAAGTCACCCTCGTGGCCCCATACTGGTCAACACAGACTTGGTTCTCAGACCTCACGCTCCTCATGACAGCACCTCCCTGGCGGATTCCTGAGGAAGGACCTTCTTTCTCAGGGACGGGGCACCCTCTTGCATCTGTGCCCAGACCCCTGGAATATATATATCTGGCCCCTTGACGGGACACGGAAGGTCTAAGCGGTCTACCACCAGCAGTCATAGACACGATCACTCAAGCCAGAGCTCCCTCTACCAGGCAGCTTTATGCCCTAAAGTGGCGCTTATTCGTGAATTGGTGTTCTTCCCGAGCCGAAGACCCCCAGAGATGCTCAGTCGGGTCAGTGCACTCATTTCTGCAGGAGAGGCTTGAGGGGTGGCTGTCCCCCTCCACCTTGAAGGTTTATGTAGCCGCTATAGCGGCTCACCACGATGCACTCGACAGTAAGTCCCTTGGACAGCACGACCTGATCATCAGGTTCCTCAAAGGCACCCGGAGGCTTAATCCTCCCAGGCCATGTCTCTTCCCCTCATGGGATCTCACCGTGGTCATCCTGGGCCTTCGGAAAGCCCCATTTGAGCCGCTAGAGTCAGTCGAGCTGAAAGCCCTCTCCTTAAAGACGGCCCTCCTGATCGCGCTCACCTCCATCAAGAGGGTGGGGGACATGCAAGCATTCTCTGTCAGCGACACTTGCCTGTAGTTCGGTCCGGCAGATTCTCACGTGATCCTGAAACTCCGACCAGGCTATGTGCCCAAGGTTCCCACGACCCCCTTCAAGGATCAGGTGGTGAACCTGCGAGCGCTGCCTCGGGAGGAGGCAGACCCAGCCCTGTCGTTGCTGTGTCCGGTGCGTGCTTTGCACACCTACTTGGATCGCATGCAGATCTTGAGACGCTCTGAGCAGCTCTTTGTCTGCTTTGGTGGACAGTGGAAAGGGAACGCCATCTCCAAACAGAGGCTTGCCCACTGGATCGTGGACGCCATTGCATTGGCGCTCGGTTTCTAATATCAGGATTCTGTCTGAGTGGCCTAAGAACATAAGAAACATTTGTCGGGACTGGGAGTATAAATGTTCAGATAGCATGGTGGATATGAACAAATATGTAAAGATGAAGAGAAAATAAGACAAGAGGCAAAAGAATGGGATATACAGGGAAATAGTTAGTTTTGGATTCAGTTATTGTTGTTTGATACTTTGTTACAGTAAATAAAACAACAAATAAAGTTTTGATAGAACGAGGAAAATCAACTGAAGAGTTGGTTGTAATGTACTTACTGTAGAGGGGTATTCTTGGGCTCCACACCATACTATTTCAACTTAGGGTTTTATTTTTATTATTATTTTTACTATATTTAATTTAATTCAGTTTCTTAATACTCCAAAGCATTAGGCACATATTAAACCTCCAACAAAACCTTTCCCACCTCAGGCATTAAAGTCTTATATTGAATTTTGTGTGATACAGTCACCTTTATCTATAACTCTGTTATGGACAAAACTGAAGTTTATATATATATATATATATATATATATATATATATTTGTATATATTTAAGTCCTTTTTTAAAGTGTTGGTTCTCAAAAATCAAAAAACACGTTCTTTGATATATATCAAAGAATGTGATTTTTATTTTTGAGAACCAAGACTTTAAAAAAGGACTTAAATATTACCGGAGCCCAAGAATAACCCAGAGTATTTGTGAGAAAGACATTAATTTTCAGAAATAATTACAGGTTAGTATATGAAACACTTTGTAGAGGTTTGTAGAGAAATTCACAAGTTCTCACGAATCATACCCAACTACTTAATAAGAATTTTACACTGACACTTTTTTCCATCATGATAGTACATTTTTTCCCATTCTGTCTTAAGGCCTTTGTATTCCAAATGTGAATTTTCACTGCAATTTCTAGCCACGATTAAAATTTTGAATAGAAACAATGGATTCCTATGGAGCCATTCATACGTGGATCAAACATTCACGTTCCGATAAAGCAAGGTTTTTTTTTTTTTGTTTGTTTGTTTTCAGTTAATGTGTTGATTTTTTTCTTCTTCACCCACCAAAGAAATGCCCTGACCAATAAAATATGAGCTTTGGACCACGTGTCAGAAGCTGCTGCAGTTAAAGCACAGAAAGCTGATTTGACCATTGACATTAAACTTTGAAGTAACTCAAGGAAGAAATCCTAGATCAGCAGTGAGAATGTGTATTTCATTTGCATCAAATGAAACTAACTGAAACTTTTTTTTTTCACATATAGGTTTCTTAACATGTAAATGATATTGCTGCTTCACTGCCTTGCATCCACTTTAAAAAACTCAAACTCTCTGATCTTATGTGGATTGTCTTAATAAAGTATTCCATATTGCTGCATTTTTTGTCCTTGTGTTTAATCTTACATCAGTTCTTTTTTTATCTCTAATATAATATATATTGCAGCATCTTTGCCTTTGTATCACTTTTTTAATAAACAACTTTACTAATCTTAAGTGTTTTTCTTTGCCAATTATTAATATTTATACTATGGCTGTGACTTGCAAAGCACTCTGTACATATGTCTGTGGGGTAAAATTGCTTGTTGATTAGTGCCATCTGTTGTAATGTGCAAACAGCGATTAATCACCTCGCTTTTAATGTGAAAGGACCATTCGTCGGCTACTCATTTCGCATTATCGCGTTGCCTCTGGTGTGCAAAGGCCTTTAGAGATGTGAGCGATTGCACATTTAGTATCAGTGTTCGACCTCAAAGCTGTATTGTTACGTTATTAAACTTCTCTCAGAACTTTTTGTCATGTGTTTTCTCTCCTTTCCCACAACTTCTTCCATTTTCACAGCATTTGGTTTCTATCTGCAACTTCAGAGTGTTGCTATTGATTTGATTACACAAGTGCAGTAAAGTGTGGGCATTCCAGGCCAGGCCTATTTAAAGTGACATTATTAAAGTATACGGTACCAATACACAAAATATTATCTACACACTGTTTCAAAAGTACAGCCGCAATACTTAAATATAATACTTGTTTACGTATATGACTCCAATGTGATAAAATCACTTAGTACCATGTCTGTGTAAAGTTATCCAGTATTTCAACATTGTTGTCTTGAAAATGGAGCACAGGAAAACCCTGTAGGCATACTGTAAATCCTGGTAACTTTTACACCAAGAGTTGACATGACTTTGAGATATCGGTTTTCATCATTGTCTTCTATTTTTGAACAAGCTTTCGTGTTATCCTGTCCATGATCAGACGTACAGAGAGGACCAGATGGAAGATACTACGTCTCTTAACATACTGATTGTTTGCAGCATGAGTAGCAGAACTGTGGCCAACATGCTTCTCTGGCTCGGTTATCGACTGCAGTACATTCTGACAGGTGATTCTGATCTCACCACGGTGTTCTGTGTAAAAGTCTGCTCTCATATCTGGGCCAGGAAGCACTGTCATGTCCACGTGTGACTTCGAATGCTCCGTAGTAAATGTGATCTCACCATGGTGCCCCTCTCATATCTGTTCCGCAAATGCTGTTATTTCTGCAGGCCAGAACCTCTGTCACGTCCGCGTATTTTGAATTCTCTGCTGTAATGCAAGCTCATGCATGAGGCAGCGCAGTGATTGGATGGAAGTGTTTTTTCTCATGAATGTGGAGAAACGGTCAGAATCGAATGACGTGACAGTGTACTCTTCAACCAACCACAGCTCAGAGTTTACACATATACCTCATATTTTATGACATTGCTTCAAGTTTTGTTTTTAAACTGGAAGAACGAAATAGCTAAAAAAAAAAAAAAAAAAAAACACTTTACCCTTAAGAATAAACATAATAAGTTTGTTTTCAGTTATGTGCAACCTGTACATACCTGTTAACATTTCGAAAAATGTGTTTTGGGGAGTCAGGACCCTTATCTGTCCATACCCAACCTATCTAACATTAATAGTATGCTACCTCACAGCACGTAAGCACTGGAATAGAAAGAGACACCACCCCCCCCCCCCCCCGCCCCCCTCTCTGTCTCTCTCTCTGTCAAAAAAATTAAATACATGGAATCTTTTGCTCGCTCACTCTATTTTCCTCTCTGTTTATATCAGTCTTTCCTCCCCTGCTCTCTCTGTAACTTCCCTTCCCTCTGGGGAATTATAGCATCCTCCCTTAACACATGCTAGTGTGTATTTAGGTTGGTATTTTTAGTGTTTCAAACATATTTTAAGCTGAAGTGTGTATTTTAAAAATAAACACCAAATATCTTGAATATCAATGTATTCAAGACCGACATAGTTTTAACTAAGATAGGTTATGTTAGGATAGGTGGACATAGGAATCTTGGTATGTGGTGATCTGATTCAGTCAGTCTGTTTAGACTTTGATTTTGTTCTTGAGCTGTTTTTATTTATTTATTTATTTATTGCATGTCTCAATCTTCACCAATCCAAGATGGAAGAAGTCTGTCTAAAAAGTCATTGTCACAGGTTAGGTCTCATGGGAGGAATGTTTGTCACAGAGGAATGTGCTGTAAAAATGGAATTGCTGCCAAGTTGTTGGTCTAGTCACCAGCGTTGTTCACATCCCTACTGTCTGTCTCAGCAAACAGAAGAGGTTTTGAAAGACTGTTTTGACACACAGACCAATAAATAGGTTCTGATGAGTCAAATGTTAATCATAGTTTAAAAGTGACCACAAACCAAGAAAGAGAGAACATTTGGGGCTTCACGTATTAAACTTTGCATTGATTTTATCCTAATGGTATGCATACGAGTAAAAGGCAGATTTTGCATACATACATAAACTTTTTCAGACTTATAAACTTGCATGTACAGCAAACCATGCATTACAAAGTTTACTTTATGGAGCCTACATGCCTTTCTTTTATTATGAATACCCTTGTTTGCATATACTTTGGAGATGGTAATTCAGAATATAAATAGGAGGTGATACAGACTATAAATGTTGCGTAGTCTCCCAATAAGATAGATAATACACATGGGAAAATATCTTGTTTTCCAGTAAAAACCATTCTTTGTCCCCACTGTTCACTGAGCCCAGGAATATTACAGAGACAGGTGTGATATTTCATGGCACCTTTTTCAGTGATATCCTACAGGTAATGGGGGTGATTTCTGCATGTCATTTACTAAAACTATTACAGTACTTTCAGCCCCTTTAAGTACAAACCTAACCTGAACTTTCTCCTTGAAATCATTGTGAAATGTTATTAAAAAGTATGCCTCCCCTGCTAGAAAACAAATAGAAAGGTCTTCCATAAACAGCACATCCATTACCAATCTTTCCATTTTTTACAGATATTTTAATGTCTTTTCAAAAGATACATTTACAAAGCAGAGATTTTAGTGTCTTTTCAAAAGATGCATTTACAGAGCAGAAAGCACAGGAAATTATGCTTTTTAAAAGTGCTTGTGATAAAGGAGGTGTACAGATTAGAATTTATGAAAAACAGAGGTGTAGTCTGGCCACAGGTTTACCAGGAAACAGGGCTATTTTCCACAAATACACACATATTACACACCCATATTTGTCTGTGCAGACTGAATGGTGGATTTGTTGTGAAAATCTCCAGCTAGGGTTAGAAGTTGTTGTGAATTACTCATTGCAGGCTCTGACTTTTTTGTCCATGTTTAAGGCCCCATTTCTTCAGTTTCTTTTGTACAGTTTCTTTCAGCCCTGAGGCTGTGTACTATAAGTCAGAGTCTTATACAAGGATATTTCATGACATATGTCAATTAGCAAAAATAACAATTACATCTCCATAACAACTGGGTCAAACATGGGAAAATGTTCTTGCTATTTAAATGTGTCAGTAAATGTGTCACAGTTACTGTTTGAAGTCTTTTTGTATGTGTTTATGTAAGTGAGAGAGTGGCATTGCGTCCCATTACTCATGTTTAGCCATTTTAAAATGCCATAACATAGAATGTTACAGTACATCTTTGCAAATGTGAGTCAGAATCATAAAATACATTTTATAAGGGTGCTCAAATTTGATCATTTTCCCAGTCTCTTATATAGGCTATCATTTTATTCAACGCAAATCAATATTTCATGTCCATTTATTTATTTATTTGGTTAGTAGCCATGTAATAGGCAGGATAATGAACAGACAGCCGGTTGTTATCGCTAAGTAAGCCTCTTCAAGGTAATACAAGATTCTTGTGCTTCGTGCTGGGGTCCTGATCACCCTGTCGGGGTGTATTTTTCATTAAACAACTGGCTGACTGAACATTATCCCTTATTAAAACTTTATGATATCCAATATTTAGCTTTTTTTTGTGTGTGGATTTTAATAGATTTCTGTTGGAGGATTCAATGTAGACTGTCTTTCCTCAGGGAAGATTTGAGGTGGACTCATGTGGGAGAGCTGGAGAGATTGGAGGATACCTTCAGAATAAGGCTAAAGGCTGCACAGGAGCACAGCTCAAAGGTGATGTTACAGAATGAATCACCTTTTTTAGGTGATATGAAATTATTTTTTGTTCTCTCTTATAATGATTAAAGTTGACTTGGGATGGATAATATAATCCGAGGTCAGTCCAATAACGTACAAAAAAGAAAATATAGCCTGTTTTTGGGGGAACAACAATGGCCCCAAAGAGTATTTGGCCACATAAGCTGCACTTAAAAATCTATGAATTTCACTGCAATAGATAACAAAATATTAAACCAAGTGGCATCTGCAAACAAATGATGCTAGACTTAACAAGCTTCTTTTAGTGAAATTGTTTCACTTGGAAAGCATGTTTCTCTCCTTAAAATAAGTGCTTCTTGGTTTAGAATTTTGTCATCTAATGATCAGATAACTAATTATTACACCAAGAGGCATTAATTTTGGGGCCTACTACATATCTAAACTTACTGTATATATTCCCTTTGCACACCAGAAAGGCAAATATAGAAGTTAGTGTTTCTATTCTGTGTGTAGTTTCACTATCATAAAAAACTCCCAATACTTTTTTCTCCTTTCCTTCTCTCTGAAGTTCAGTTTAGTTCTCTATTTTAATATTTGAATTTTTTTTTTTTTTTCTTTTGTGGACTGAGGTCAGCCCTCAGCATGCTAGTTTTAAGAGGAATTTAGTGAAAATTACATTTAAGACCCGTTTGTTTCCTGCAAATAATAAAGACATAGTCTATGTACAAGTGTTGTCAAGTACTGTCAGACTCACACAGACATAAAGTCTTTCTCCATCAAACACACTAAGATGCTCTCTCTCTCTCTCTCTTTCTCAAACACACACACATAGACAGAGCCTGTTGTGTTCCTTCACATGCATTCTGTCTGCACCCTGTGCCCTATGAAAAACACGATGGCCTTGGTCATGCCCCACTAAAAATACATAGCATGCCACCACCCCCTCTTTGTTTTTTGTAATTGCTGTAACCATATTATCCGGCTGCTGTAGTTCAGAAATCCACTTTCTTCGATATGACAACGACTATAGAAAGTCAACACAAACAACTTTATTTGCTTTTTATACCGACCACATGAGGCCTAAATTAACCATAGTGTAGAAAGGCCATGTTTTATCTCATAGCCATTCTGCCCTGTGTGTAATTTTTTAATGACAAAATCATTGTGTTATGCAAGTGTTCACTCAACATGTAAATATGGCAGAGTGTGATGTAAGTGTGCAGGTGTTTAGGAGATTTGCATTGGGCTTCCTATATGGTTAGGTGTCGTGCTGCCCGATTTTCATTTTTATTGTTTTTATTTTGTGTATCACTTTGCAAATGCGGTTTTATGTTCATGTGTGTCTTTGTGCACTGGCCATTTATAGTATGTGTTATGGCTGAAATTGATTACATTTGCTGTCATTTGACTGAAGCTCTAAGAAATGTATTAGTGAACTGTTGACATTAATCTGATGTGATCAGTGGATCTTCTAAACTTTTATTTGACTTCAACCCTTATTTAACCTGTATTTGTTTGTGTGTCTATGTGTGTGTGTGTGTGTGCGTGCGTGCGTGCGTGCATGCGTGCGTGCAGTTGGAGACCTGTCTCCATCAGTAACAGGCTGAACAGGAGAATCAGCTGATGCTAAAAGAGACTGAGTTAAGAAGTAAGCATATATAGAATTGGACATCCAAAAGCAAAAAAAAAAAAAAAAAAAAAAAAAAAAAAAACAGGAGCTGGCTAGCAAATATCAGACTGAAAACAAGCAACTACAAAATAAGGTACTAATGGCTGACCTCTGGCACACAATGTCAATAAAGTGAAGCTCATCTAGGTAGTGAAATGCATGTTTGTTTTCAAATGTTTTTAATGTCTGGATGTGAGGAGCGTGTTTTTTAAAGGTTGGAGCATCATTGTTTTCTCTCGCTCCAAGAGCGCTCCACTAACGCTCCATCATGAGCACAACACATGTTAGCACCCCATAATGCAGCAAGAATTCACCATGTGTTAAGCAGTGTTAAACACTATTGGCATGAAAGTAAACGTATATTAAACATTAATGACGGCGAAGGAGAAGAAGAGTGGGTAGGTGATTGCCACGAGCATAGGTTTGTTGTAGAATCTTAAAAGGAATGTGTCCAGAAAACACAACAATTTCCATTCACATGTGGAAGGAAAATCTAAAGGTCAGTTAAACATACTGTATCTGTTTCTTCCCTATTAAATATTTTAAATAACAATATCATCATTCGTATCTAATGCATCACCATCTCAACTGGATAATGTCCCACATTTATTAGAATTTAACTTTTAATGCCCTAATACAACAGCTGAATATCGATTTCTTAATATTGTGTAGTTTGATTAATTAACTGTCATTTAAAATGTATTTTAGTGCCGTGATTTATACAATTTACATTTGCAGATGAAGAAGCTCAGCAAACACAAGTCGAGGTAGGAGTGGTAGATTTAAAATCTTTAAAATATTTATAAGCTTTAGTATTTCTGAAAATAAAGTATTGGACATATATTTTTTATAGTCTTATCTAGTCTTGATAAAAAAGTGTTGAACATTCTGAGAATGTCATTTAGCAACTTTTTTATAGTTAACAAATTATAGGGCAAAATATAAATTAAATTAAAAAAGGGCAATAATACATAAACCTAATAATATTTTATTACCAATATTTAAATATTGAATTACCAAAATTGTGTTTAATTTATTTATTTATTTTTGTAGCATACATATATTTGTTTTTCATTTGGTAATTTATTTCATTTATTTAATCCTGAGTATGTTGCTGACATGTTTTAAAAGTAAGCTAAACAATTATTTAATAGACTTAGGCTAATGTTAGTGTTCCAATAAAGCACATTAAAGCTTTTCTTCTAGTATTGTTGATTTATTTTTCATTTAATACATCTTCTGCACAAAGGTTTGTGATATTTAAAAGCATGCTGAAACAACTTTACAGTGACGTGGAATTTAGGCGCAAATTTTGCCATGGAGCGAACACAGGGTTCTCTTATCAGTGAAAGGTAATGGACAACTCGGAGTGGAGCTGGAGCGTGGAGGGGAAATTGTTGCCGCTCCGCTCTACTAACATACTCTAGTCTGGAAACTTAGTCCAAATCAATGTCAGTGTGGTATGACCAAGGAGGGTTTTTATATTTGGAAATATTACCATCATCTTTACCCTTCATCTCAATGGCAGTCCCCCATTTGTAAGAACTTGACACAGCCATTTTAAACTTGACTTTCCTTTGTCTCATAGAAACATTTACTTTTCGGCCTGTTCCTCACAAAATGCTAAACACTAAACACTTTTATTATAGCGCGTGACTTGTGAGGGCAGAAACATACTTTACACAAGTTTGCAAACGCAGATGTGAGCGCTTGGATAATGCATTGCCATCCGCGGTTCAGTTAAACATACTTAATGTGTTATTGTTTTACCCTTTTGCCAACATTTATAATGCAATGCATACTTGCGTTATGACACATTTTGGAACACAAATATGCATGAAATCGAGTGTAGCTTGAAGTGTCTTTGTTCAAGCACTTGTGTAGATTATGTTTCAGCTTAAAGCCCAAAGTATATTTCGGTCAGTCGTGAACGCTAGAGTGCGTGTGTGAGGAAGTCTGGAGATACCTGCATTTGTATAACTCGAGTCTGAAGGAATATAAAGACATCTTTATGGGTTTTAACTCCTGAAGAGAAAGTCCGGTATCTCATAGCAGTCGTAGCGCACATGCGCCAACCACCTGTGCATGCGCGCACAGTTATATGGAGTATACTTCGACAGGCTCGCGTTCGACTGTATGCAGATGCTGAGCGTTCGTGTCAAACTGAAAGTATACCTAGGGCTTAAGGTGATACATTTTAATGTTTGCATTATCACCATTTCATTAAGGTGATACATTTTAATGTTTGCATTACATATCCAACTACATTTCCAAGCTTATGTGAGCTGTTTATGACACTATCGGTTAGGTTTAAGGTTTAGAGCAGTGGTTCTCAACCTTTTTTTGATGAACGCCTCCCTGCTCCATTCCCGTAAACAAAAATTAATTATATTCCCTCACTCCCCTAATGTAGCCTGACAAATTTAATAGAGCTGAAGTAGTGATATGATAATATTTATTATCAATCTATTTCTGCCTAAACTACAGTTAGTGATACTATAGTAAATTCAAGGGTGGTGATGTAGAATTCTGTGCCGAATTCAAATGGTTTCCGCTGCTCACGCCTTGCTTCTCACTGATTCTTGACAAAGCTGTGAGTTTAAGAACTCGAGCTTTAAGAGCTTTGCACTCGCACTGCTCTGTCCATTGAGCTGTATCTATCTACAGAGCCATACAGGTGCATTAGCCGAAGTTGTGCCTCCGCCTGTGTATTTGACGCTGCTAAACCAGATACTTCAGATGTGTCGCTAGACTTCGTCAGATGAACCATGGTACAAATGCATACCAACCCATATAACTGAAAGCCAACTGATATACTCTTAGTCTAGATAAACATTCTAATGCAAAGAGGAACTTGACGATAGATTTGATTATTATTACTGATAAATGCCCCCCATTTGTAAACTAACGCCCCCCTCTCTACTAATTTGCTTTCAGCACCCCCGTTGAGAACCCCTGGTTTAGAGTATTGAAGTTGGAACTCGCTTTTAGGACCACTCAGTGGACATTTTACCTTAGAACTGACATGATATATGCAAGGAAATTTACAGTATTATCATTTTGCGAAAATGTCACAGCAGACAAGGAATTTTCATGAAATCAGGCTCAGCATCTTAGACTGTGCAAATCAGTGAGACACTTGTGGATGTGGCTTCATTTGGCTCAAACTTTTCATATTTTTATGATTTACATTGTATTGTATTTTTGTTTAGAATATTTATTTTATTTTGTTATTTTCCTATACTATTGTTTTTTCCCTGCTGTCTGCGACCCTGTCTGAACAGACCTGCTAGCTGAGATCTGTTCTGAGCTGTATTTTCTGTTCTCTCACTTTCTCTTCCAGCCTCCTGCATCTCTCTCCCTCCTTCTTTCTCTGAGCTTGTTTGGTTTTTGGCTCACACCTCTCCTTTGTTCATGGCCATAAATGATGTCTGATTACTGTCTGTTCGGTGGAGTCTGACACCCAATGTGTGCATATGTCTGAGTGTGTTTGGTCAGAGGAAAATTGGTGGAGGTAGGTCTACTGGTCCAGAAGTGATGTTGAGAGGTTTTGTCTGCATACATGCCAGAGATGAGGGGTTTCTGTGCACGGTTGACATGGGGAGGGGATTTGGGGGTGGGGTTGCAGGACAGAAAAGCTTTCAAAGTTGGCATGATGCCAAAATGCCTTTTGAGGGGCCTGATTTTATCTGAAAAAGTCTGAGATTACTAGTAAAAATTCATAATTTTGCTCTTTGCTAATTGTAAACAGTTTTTTAAATTGCATATTATCTACATAGCAATTTAAGTGAAAAGTTCAATTGAAATTGAAATTTTGTTTTTGTTATGACCTCTTTTGCTTTAATTGAATGCTTTCAAGCTGGCATGGACTCCACAAATTTGTGAAAAACCTGATTATCCATTTTTTGTGGTCCTGACATAAAAAAATAAAAATAAATATCACTTTCCTTGATGTTTTGACATATAAGAGGTCATTGTACTATAAAAACATACTATAAGTTTCAGAACTGTAAACTTCCTGTTCACTGCAAAAAGAGCATTTGTTGAAACCAAGCTGTCAAAACTACTCATTTACTACTTCCTCCACATTATGATGTCACACTGTAGTAGACATTTGCATCTGACCACATCCAAAACAATACATCTATGCCTACTTTACCTTATCACTTTTGTTGTCCGCCCAGCAGCGGTGAGCAGTGAGATGGCAAGTAGAGAGTGCAGGTCAGTCAAGAGCAGAGAGCCAATCATAACAGTGGGCGTTTACAGTCAGGAGAAGAATCACCAAAACAGAGCATTTCTGACAGAGGGTTAGAATGAGGGTGGAAAATGATTTACAAATATTTGACTGTTTTTTGTGCAATAAATAAATAAATAAATGTTTTACTAATATTATAAGTGAAACTCAAGGAGCATATTAAAACAATAATAAAAAATAATAAAAAATAGGCATGTCATGACCCCTTTAAGAATTCACAGTGAAGAGGATTTGAGATTCTAGATTGGCATGCAGTTTCTGATACTAGAACTTCTGCTGTCACAAACAAACACAACAAACAGAACCTTGCAAGCTTGCATTTAGTTTTTCAGTGAGGGTGCTGCAGTCATTCTGTCCAAACAAACAGAAACAAAAACTAAGATTGAAAAAGGAACAGCTACAATGCCGCTGCTGTTAAAAATAAATAAATAAATAAATAAATAATAAAAAAACAAAAGTGGAAAGAAATTTGCTTGTCTAGGTTTAATCTGAATTTTTTACTGTCAGATGGAAATGTCGATTACACTTCCTGAGCTTCAAAGATAGCTTTAGTTGTCATTTATACAGCTAAACTGTGCGCTTGGTCAGGTTTGAAATGAAGTAAATATTGGAATGTTTACTGCATGTCCAAAATTTAAGAGATGTTTGAGCATTCAACTACCAACCTGCCATACATCATGCATACCCTAGTGTTAATTGTTTATCCTTAAATCAGGCCGCACAAACATTTTCACTCTCTGCATTTTGGTTTGGCCTTTAATGCAAATGCATTATATCAAAAAACATATTTTATTTACAAATATCACAAGTTTGAATTGATTGCTATGAATTTTTAGTCTTTATATCCATTTCTGGCCTCTTAATTGGACTACTACCTGCCTGATCTAAAAGGAGAAATTAGTAGTTCTCAATAATAAAATATCATACAGTTCATCATGCCTACATGGAGAACAGTGAAAAGTACAGCTAGGCATGAGGGAGAGATGAGTCACTTAACTCTGAAAAGGTCTGTCCATGCATCAATAACTGTATAACTGCACCAATAAATACTGTATATATAGTTAAATTTAGTGGTTGTAAAAACACTTGATTTTGTTTTAACTATTCAAATGGCCCCCAAAATAGAGCCCCAAGGTAATTTGTGTTTGAGACACCTGCTGTAAATGACATTGTAATTAGTATTGGAGGCAGATGTTACCATCAGAATGAAATGTTCTCTTTTTCAACTGTATTTGTATCCCTTTCTCTCTCCTTCTGATTAGATTCCAGCTCTGGCGCATTCAGCCACACAGGAGCTCCATGAGGAGTTGGCATTGCTGCAGGAACGCATTAAACAGCAGAATGAGGAGACACGGCATATCCGTGACAGCACCTCCCAGAGGAAGCAGCACCTACTGCAGGAGCGGAGAACAGGAGAGGCACAGCTGCAGTCTGCCCTGCATGATTTGCAGCAGAGGACACAGGAGCTGCACCAGGCTCAGAGAAACATACAGCAGCTCAAAAAAGATAGAGACACCCTAGAGGAAGAGGTGAGGCACACACACTGGGATTATCTCTCCATCTGGTCACTTTCTGACCTTAAACAAGGAGGAAGTTTGGAAGGGGTTATGGACTGACATAGGCCAGTTGTTCTAATGAGCCCTGTCACAGCCTGTCAATCCAGTAATAGATTTAGCAGACTGCACAACATGTTGGTTACTGCAGTCTCATTTTCAGATGGCATGCCTGCTATATGATGCATACTGAACACAGAATGGCATGAGCTAACTGAAATCCCCAGTTCCAATCTGATTGGCTGGCACATGTAACTCAACTGGTAGAACATGGTGCTAGATACGCCAAAGTTGTGGGTTTGAATCCATGAATTGATAGAATGTGTACCTTAAATGCACTGTATAAAAGCAGATAAAAGTGTCTGCCAAATGCATAAATATAAGTAAGTTCCCATGACTGCTACAACAGTCATGAACTAAACTCAGAATTTGTGAGATTCTTGAAATTAATTCAGTGCATTTTATTTGAGACACTGGGTTGTAAGTAACCAAAATATTCATAAGCACACCTGTATATTTTGCTTTGTTCTACAGTTTACGGGCAGTGCTCAGCCACAGTAAACTGGGGCTGGCCAATCGATGATAACTGACAAATATCCGATGCCGATTGCGACATTCATTGACAGACGATGATTGACAATATCAGGAAGTTACAAAATCATGGAGCTGGGAAGTCGCCAAACATATGAAATAGTAGCCCAGGATATGAAATTAGCACCCACCAAATGTGGGTAGCCTATAGCCTATCATAGGCATGGGCGGTAATTTTGCTCATCTACCCGCCACTGTGGTGGGCTAACTGTAAGACGTCTCGGAATCGAAAACACACTTTATTATATTTTGAAGAACAGACGAAAGAAAAGTCATCTATGCACATCTATGTTTGTTCAGAGGCGTGCAGCAGGAGCGTGTCTCATGGAACACGTACATGTAGAGGTCTCACTTTTTCTTTTCTGTTTCTGTCATCTTAAAACTCTTTGCAAGAGTCGTGTCATCTATGAGAATGCTGAAAATGACCTCAGACCATCTCAGGAGGTGCTCGAAGTTTAGTTCGCTTTATTTCCACGGAGCATTTCACGCTTAACATGCATTGTGAACGCAACTCTGCAGGTTCACTTTATAGCCTATACATGTGTTTGTAACTTAAACAAGTTCACCTTGAACCTAAAATGTATTTATATTTTAATTATTATTATTATCATCATTATTATTATATTTACATTTAGAATTGTCTTTAGATCTTTTGTATAACTTAAAATAATTTGTATAACCGGTAGTAATTTTCCACCTGTTGTAGACAGATACTTGCGTGACGGCAAATGGAAGGATGGTTATATATGATGTTTTGACCACTTCGTTATTTTAATTGCTTTAATTGTTTTAATTTGAAGTGCAGTTTGGTTTATCTTTGGTTTAAATATCTTTGGTTTAAGTTTTTCGTTTTTCAATAAATTTGTTTTATTTTTTAAAGCAAAATCAATAAAGCAAGTATATATACCGATCCATCGGCCGGGTGGTTGACGATGTCATCAGATATCACAATATTTTTTTAATAAAACTATCGTGTACTTATTTCTTGCATATTGCCCAGCCCTAGAATAAACTGCAAAGTGGACCAGACTTTATGCCGAAAATCTAAATTCTGTTACTGAAGACTAGATACTGCATACCTGCATGCAGTTTTTCCTGTATGTTGTTTGCATTGTGTAAGGTAGACATGGATATATCAGAGGTGAACTTACATCTCATACAGAAGAAGATGATTGATTTAGGTAAATAATTACAGAATAGCAAACCACTGAATAGAAAAACCAAACAGGAAAAATATGTGCTGAGACAGCCACAGGAAGATGGTTAAAGAGTTGTGGGAATTCTTTCAAACTACAGCAGTTCTGAGAGGAGAGACACACAAAAAAAGGGGGAAAAAAATGAGCAGCAGACAGAGATTCAGACAGACAGACAGATAGACTCACTACTAAATTATGCAGAGGTGAGACTGTGGTGAAACGCAGAAAGCACGGCACAGACAGGCAAACAGCAGCCAACATCAGGATACAAACTAGCAACTGGAATAACTAGAAGTGCAGACAGACACTGGCTTAGCAGAGCAGATCACTCATACCTAGGCCTTTACACAACATGCTGGTTGTGACATCACAAAACATTTGAAGACTTAGCTTATGAATATTTATTATTTATGCATAAACAATTTAACATTAACTTTTACTGTTTTGAGAAATTCATCGTCTATGTGATGTATTTGATCTGGAGATCTCCAATTTTTCTAATCTGATGGTTATTTACTTTTAGAGCCACATGTAAACAGCAAAGTGTAAAACCCACATTTTAGCATAATAGTTGAGTGACTGGTAATTTGTCAGCAATGCATCAAAACAGATTGGCATTTACACTGCAAATGTAATGTGGTCAAATGCACTGTACCTCTGAAGTGGTTTGAAAGATCCGATAACAAAACGTTTTGGACCCGGTTCCACTTGTATTTAGCAGTAATCACTTGTGATCAGATCTCCCAATCCCCTTTTACATCTTTTTATTAGATGTAAACAAGGTCTATAACACAAAATAATTAAATGAAAGCTCCTAATTGGAGATGTTTTCTCCGTATTAGTTGCATCCTTGTCACATGTGGTGGGGCCAAGGAATAAAGTGCCAGGGACATGTACCCAGTGTCCCCAACATAAATGATGCCCATAAGTGTACAGGAGTGAATAACATGTCCCAAAATAAGAAACAGCAGAGGTGATACATGCGTAAGAGTGTAGGAGAGATGAGTGAATCATTCTAGTCAGATGAAAAGAGAACAGAGGGAGGAGGGAGGGAGGACAAGACAAAGAGACAGTGGCGGAGGGAGGATAAACGAGAAAGAGAGAAAAAAACATATTTGGGGCATTACTCTGTTGACAGGCATGCCTGTGTCTCCAGGGGGCAGTCTGTGGTTTCAGTCACGACACTCTTGTCAGTTCTCTCTCACGTTATCCTACTCAGACTCCAAAACCCTCTTCTCCACCCCCCAGGGTCTGCCACCCACCCCCACCTTCCTCGGCCCTCTCTGCTGCATGTCTCGCCAGTTCATCTAGTTCAAGGTGCCGTGACGTGAATTTCACAGGTGACATATTCTTTTATGCTGGCCCCAGAGTGCTGCGTCTATCCCTCTCTCATTTCCCCCCACTCTTTCAAAGCAAATAGCTTTCTTTTGTGAGAAAGATTTTGCTGCATTTTAAGAATCCATTAAAGCTATCTAAGATCTGACTGTGATATAAAATCAATACCTAAGGGCATTTAACAATTCACCTTTCATAAGAAGCACCTTCTTGATGTTCGTTTTCCTCTTCCCTCCCTCCTTCTCTCCCCCTCTCTCTTTTATGTCTGCTTTTCATCTTGTCTTTGAACGGTTCCTGCTCTCTTCAGAGGCATGCTCTGCCTTTAGTTGATATTTCTGAGGATTTATGATGTCCTAGGTTTGAGAGAGGGACGGAAATGTGGATGACTATAGCTCTGTCCTAAAACCTAGTAAGCATACATAGACAGCATATTAAGGCATAATAGGCATGCTCTTGACGTGAAGGCAGGTAGGCAGCAACATTATGCTGCTTTCTAACATACCTCATTTTGGACATATTTGGACATGCCAAACATTTGGACGCGCCAAAGAGTAGGCCGCCGCAATCCACCCCAAACCACTCCCTACACTCTCAAACTACTTATATTTGTATGTTTCTAAATATTTTGCAAAAAATGTCAAATAAATTAAACCTGTTAAAGTTACAGCGTTAATGCATGTTATCTTTTCTCAACGCATTTACCGTTAACAAAGCATAAACTAGCATATACACTGGTTGAAGCATCTTTGTAATGTGTCCGCCTGGAGTCATTACACTGAAAGCACACACCACAAACACACACACACAACAGCCAAGTCAGTGATCAAATGATGGAGAAAGGACCTCTTAACACTATTTGTTGTACAAAACAAGATGGGACTTGTAACAGAAATCTTTGTAACAGTACTTTGCAGCCTCTGTAAGGCGTAATTTAATTACCACAGAAGCACGCCAAGTTTTAACTATCACGAAAATGCAGAATGAGGCAGTTGTTTGCAAGCACTTTTCATGTGGAGTTTAAAGTGGTGCTTGATCCTGGCGTTGACACCCTGGCACGAATCATGAATGTGGCTTCACGATTGCTGTAGCAAAGCGGATAGCCACAGTCTGTGGAGGATGAGATTTTAAGAGATTGAATGTGCATTGCAATGAATATTTAACCTATGGTTGCATATTTCTTTCAGTTAGTCAACCTCCCACTTAGATGTTGCAAAACATTTAATGTTACTTGAATGGGTGGTATTTTAGTACATTTTTATCTTTATACTGTGGATGGCTTTGTTTGGAAAAATTTTATAATTGTTACATATTGTTTTGTTTTCTTTCCTAAGAAGAAAATTAGTGCATTTTGTCAGGAAAAGAGGTATATATAGAGTAAAATTTCAGCATTTTAAAATCTGTGATTAATCGCGATTAACTATAAAAAAAAAAGAAAAAAAATGCGATTAATCACAATTAAAAAATGTCATTGACTGACAGCACTAAAATCTATGGTTTCTGTATTAATAATAAATAAATAAATAAATTGTTTTACAATTTTCCATTGTTTTTAATTTGATTACATCATTCGCAATGCTTTAGGGGATTGTAGTTAATACCCTCATGAAAGCTGGAAAGTACAGTTTACAACTACAGTTGTTTTTACAACAAATCAAAGCTTGTCATGTTGTGAATAAACTTGAAGCTGGATCAAATTAATCAGAAAATACTTCCGGAACCAAGGAGGCTGAAAAAGTGGACAGGCACTGTTGTACTTGATTGATTTCCTATATAAACATGAATTAGACGGACGTATTTGACCATTGTGCCACGTCTCGCTTTTTCTCTTTTTTCAGCATCTCGTGAAGGAGTGCCCCATTTTTAGTCAAGTAAAAAAAGCATTTAAAATGTGAACGACCCTTTAGAATGTAGCTGCCTATGTAGGCAGTACACAGCAAGGCAGATCACTAGGTTTTGGAACTGAGCTATAGACACAATGTACAGAATGTAATGTTTTTTATTCTCATCTGATAGCATTACGCTTTTTCTCCTCATGGCATAAATAAAGAATATATCATTTTCTCTTCCTTTAAGTTTTAATTTGTACTTTTTATCTTACTTTTTTAATATCTTACATTGCATTCATATCTTGTATAATAATAATTTGTTTTATTCCTCAAACTTCATTTGACTGACAAAATAAACACAGCTATTTTCCGTTGATTTTCCTTTTTCTCTCATTGTTTCTCTCTCACACAAGCAGATACATTGTTCCCTTTAAATTCTGCAAACACGCAGCTTACAGGGAACATCGAATGTACTTCTTTGCTTTTCAGTGTTATACTCAAGAGGGGTGTTCACAAACATCTGAGACATGCTAGGAAAGACAAGATCTTCTCTCGCACATGTGACATTTCTTTGGCTTCCATTGGCCTTCTTCTCTAAGAGGATCCGTCTCTATTTCCCCACAAACACCTACACAGATACGTTTTTCTCAAATTGTTATTCTGATAATATCATTTGTAATGAAAACCTTTGCATTAAATTATAAAAGAGTCTTAAATTCTTCACATGAAGAAGCATTTTCACAAGTGAACACGCTGTATATTTGCTAGAAAAAATAAAAAACCTGCACACAAATTAAAAATAAATGCTGAATCAACAAAACTGGAGTACACATAAATAAACAAATAACAGTGAAACTTTTTAGTGTTGGTCAAGGGGTCTTTTGATCTCAAGTTGTATAATATTTAAGCAATATCACACGAGCAAGAGCGCAATATGGCCCTATATCAGCACTACTGTGATTCGGCCGCAGACATGAGGCTGCAGGTCGAGTGCTGTAGGTAATCACAGCAGTGCTGATTAAGGGCCAATATAGCATGACTGTGAGTGTGATATTGCTTATATACAACAGTTCAATGAACAAGTACATTTTTTTAAATTAGGAAAAACTGAGTAAAAAATGCATTTGTGCATGGAACTACTTTCTTACACCACGGATCAGAATCTGCCGTTGCTGGTTCAAATGAAATGATGCATCCAAACCTCTCAAAAACATCACTTCAGAACTACTAGTATCACAGCTTGGGCTGTTTCTAACATGTTATTGGAGAAACAAGGATGTGTGTGTGTGTGTGTGTGTGTGTGTGTGTGTGTAAGAGAGAGAGAGAGAGAGAGAGAGAGAGAGAGAGAGAGAGAGAGAGAGAGAGAGAGAGAGAGAGATGGAGCGTGTGCGATCACCAGATGATGATGCTGTAGTCTGTTAGTCAGCTTTCTGAAGATAATGTCATTTTGGTGAAAATTTTCTCAGTGGAAAAACAGCCATCCAAGCGGGGGTATTCCTCTCTATTTCGTGGTAGCCGGTGTGCAAGAGTCTTTCACTATAGAAACCGCAATCTCCTCCGCCATTTTGTCCTCTCTGATGTGGAAACTCCGGTAAGATGTAATTGCCTTGAGTTTGTGTAATTAATCAGTCTGTTGTGTCTCTCAGCTGTGATGAACATTAATGCTGAAGTTGTTAGTTTAAAGCCATTTAAAGCTATTTCCTAGTTTTAGTAGTGTAGCAGTAATACGAGCGATCATGGAGTGCTGTTGAATATAAACACTGAGTGACACTGACTCACTTCACGTCACCAACTGGCTCATATTACACACAAAAATGGTCTTTTGCCTCCACCTGCTGACTAAAATATGCAATGTCTCAAAATTAAATGTAAAGAGACAGATGGCTCTTAACACATCTGCACTGCTCTTACACTTTAGTTTAGAACGGCACGAATACAAGCGGAGTGATACACACAGTGAAGCGTCCGAGTGCTGATGGTGTGAGACTATCAGTACTCATGGAACGTCTCTCCTGCAATCAGATTCGAGGATCGGAACTAACTGTTGTATATATTTAGGGGCAGTGGTGGCTCAGCGGCTAAGGCTTTGGGTTACTGATCAGAAGGCTGGGGGTTCAAGCCCCAGCACTGCCAAGTTGCCACTGTTGGGCCTTTGAGCAAGGCCCTTGACCCTATCTGCTCCAGGGGCACTGTATCATGGCTGACCCTGCACTCTGACCCCAGCTTAGCTGGGATATGTGAAAAAAAAAGAATTTCACTGTATATGTATAATGTGTGATAAATAAATATAATTATAAAAAAAAAAATTAATTATATTAATCTATGTTGATGTCAATTTGGATGCGAGTGATTCCGGTTTCAAAACCTCTTTGTTGATACAGCTTTATAACAAAACTGAGCAAAATTGCTATTGCATATCAGTGGATCTAAGAAACGGGTGAGCAGTTTATTCCATTCCATAGTATCCATGGTGCGGTACAGAAGCAGAACACACGTCTGGCTGCGGGGGCGCGCGGCCTGGTGCTGCTCTCGTATATGCTGCCTCTACCGGCGTCCGCAACTGACTAGAGCGAAGCATGATGAACTTGAAATATTTTTGAACAAGTATATTCGCTAAACAGAGACGGAATGTGTCAGATGGATCAAACAAAAACCGAACTGGAGAATACAAATAATCGAATGGATTGACAAACAAGCATTTTTTTATTTTTTAATCGAAGGTGCCGGAACGCCGTTCCGGACCATACCAGCCCAATTTAACCTCTGTATGTGATATAAACTCTCTGGCACTTTGCAGCTACGTGTGTCGGACTGGGCGAGGAGTGAAGCAAAGGTCACGGTGTCTACACAGATGCCCGTATAGCGTTTGACCTTTACTGACACGCACACTCTGTCTCTTTGGTGCAGTTTGATAGTGCATGCCTTGTTAAGCAAGTATGTGTGTGTGTGTGTGTGTGTGTGTGTGTGTGCATGCATGTTGGTAGATGAGATGCATGCTTGGTTGCTGTGTGGGCATTTCGCTGCAGGGAAGAATCTGTTACACGCGAGGTACAGTCCAAATCTGGAATTCTCACCCCCATTTAAAGGTGCACTCAGTAATTCTAATCCAATACACCTTTTGTCAAATTCTGCAAATATCTCCTCACAGTCTGCTAGCTGTCCATTCTGTGGGTGGGCTAATCTAGTATTTGTACACAGCCCTGGATCTGTAAATGGGACAAAAACAAAGTGGAACAGACCGATCCACACAACACTACTTCAGCCAATCAGCAACAGGGGGTGGTTCTTGCACGTGCACAGGATGGGGGGTGGGGGCAGAGCGAGAGGGAAATTCATTAGAAGAGCTACGGCAAAACTGGCTGATGCGAACATTCTAAACTCCAAGGAGGACAAATGGCTGAGAAACAGACCAAGAGAAAAAGGTCAGACGAATATAAACTAAAAAAGAAGGATTATGATATGTCGAGGGCTAGGAGCCACGTCAACATCGGCGGTGGAGAGACTTCTGGAGATGCAGAAGTTGCTCTTTTTCTTCTCGATAAGTGGGGTAACATAAATTTTGCTATGTTTCACAGAACCCATTTATGCTGTTGTTGTGATGTTAGATTTAGTAGCAGGAGAGATGTGAGTGTCTGGAGCTGGTGTGCTTAAAACCGTCTCACGTGCATGAATTTGGGGGGCGGAGCTTCCAAAGGAGCACTGAAGGAAGGGGTGTGTTTGCTTTGGCAGTTGAGTTCAAATATCAACAATGTTTCTCAGGAATCGCTGATTGCACCTTTAAAGCATTCTAGGATTATAATAACCTTCAATATTTTGCCAGTGAAACTGTATTTAAGTTACACAGAATTTCAGATACATCGCAAAAAATTTTTATTCTTACTCTGTATTTTTGTCTTGTTTTCCAGTAAAAATATCGAAACATTCTTAAAACAAGGTTTTAAGTCTTGTTTTCAGAGACATATAACAAAATTTTGTGAATTTTATGCCTAAAAAAAGAACAAAATTCTGCCAATGGAATAAAAAAACATTTGTTTTTCCTTTTAAGTTTTTTTTGTTTTTGTTTTTTTTACCCCATTGGCAAACAGTTTTCTCTCTCTCTCTCTCTCTCTCTCTCTCTCTCTCTCTCTCTCTCTCTCTTTCTCTCTCTCTCTCTCTCTCCTTGATTTAAGTATAAACCTCATTACATTTGGTTAGATTTCTCTGTAAGCAAGGCTTGTCAAGTAAATGTGTCTTGTTTTAAGGATGTTTAGATATTTTCTCTGGAAAACAAGACAAAAATACTGAGTAAGAATATAAATTTTTGCAGATTTGTTCACCCAAAAAAAATGAAAATTCTGTAATTTACTTGCTCTCATGTTGTTCCAAACCTGTTTGACTTTCTTCTGTGGGACACAAAAGATTATAGACAGAATGATAGGGACTGACAGCCTCAGTCACTATGGGACTTAATGTGTATTTTTATAAATATTTTATTTTATTATTTGTATTTTGTGGCTCGCTTTTGTGTGAGCTTACTTGGCAATGAAGCTCTTTCTGATTCTGAAAATGCATTTGTTTACTGCAGTATCTTAGTTTGACCATTAGGTGGCACTGTTTCACACAAAAATTTAAGCTGGCGGAATCATGGTTGCAGATGCCGGTCGTGGCCTAAATATGCCACACATGTGCATCTGGAAGGGAATTACTAGAGCTTTTGTGTGCGTGTGGAAATGCAGGGTATTTACACGAGGAAGCCGTGAGTTTCCACAGGCATGTGTGTGGAAAGGCTAGAGTTTCCAGTTGCTCCAAATGAAATCTTCACTGCATTTGCTCTGAACTACACAGAGACACATGAGCATATGACCTTGCACACTGACCTGTAGCTCCTGTTAGTGAGATAACTCAGTTCACAGCTCAGCTCAGCTTAAATTCTACATCATCATATTCTATTTGGTTTCAGCATTTAGAACATCACATTAGATATTTATATGGGATATTCTGTAGGTCTAAGTGTTTTGTGTTTTACATTTCCTACTCTTTTTTTCTGAATCACAAGCAGTATGTATGTCAACATACATCAGGTTTTGACTAGGCGTCATTGCAAGGATGTACAGACATACACATTTTACTCTAGGACTATTTAAATAGTGTTAAGTCATCACCTGTCACACTATTAATAATGTAATAACAAGCTTAAATACTATATACACTTACATTTTGTGCACTTTCCATTAATAAGGTTCAAAACAGGGCTATAAACTATTTAAATTGAGTTTTCAGTGAAAGAAAGTGCTTAACCTTTAGTTTGTCCACCTCAGGATTTTTAACTAAATAGTAAACTAAATGTGCTTGTGATGAGGAGGTGGGCATGGCCGGGCCGATTTGAGTTACCCAATTAGCGGGAGAGAGATAAAAGGAGGAGCCAGGGACACCAGAGAGAGAGAGAGCGAGAGAGAGAGAGAGAGAGAGAGAGAGAGAGAGAGAGAGAGAGAGAGAGAGAAAGAAATATCTTCTACATCTCATCTGTAGAATACTGGGGTAAGCCATCTGGACCACCAAAACACCTCACTTTATTTCACAATGACTTCTTTCACTATAAGCTCTTGGAATATTCAAGGCCTCTACTCCACAATCTTAGGGGCCAAGACTTTCAGAGTTTCTGAAAAAACATTTATAACCAGGACATAATTATTCTGCAAGAAACATAGTGCAGATGAGATGTGGACTGTCACTGCCCTTTAGGATACAGGGAAATTGTATTGTCATCGCTTAAAAACTGTAACGTGAAATGCAGAAGAGACTCTAGTGGGGTCATCATTTGGTACAAAGAGACTTTAAAAAGCAGCCTATCAATCATGAAAAAAGACTCAACACATGTTTGGCTTAAACTCAAAAAAGGCATCATAGACTGTGATAAGGACCTTTACATCTGTGCAGCCTACATACCTCCATCAGAGTCGCCGTACTACAAGGACAATCATTTTGATCAGCTTCAGACGGAAACCAGCCAATTCCAGGCCCAGGGAAATGTGATGTTATGTGGGGACCTAAATGCAAGGAGAGGTTCAGAATCGGACATTACAGATACACATGGGAATAACCACATACTGAAAGCCAACACACATCTAACCCCCACCACTACAACACGGAACAATCCGGACAGTACAGTCAACAAAAACGGTATGAAGTTAGGGTATCTCTGTCGAGGCCTGGGTCTGTATATGCCTAATGGTAGTATCCGAGGGGACTCTTTAGGTCAATTCACATATTGCCCAGTCTTGGGTCTAGTGTAGTAGACTATGCCATTACAGACCACAGTTTTCCTTATCAGACCACTGTCAAATGAATGTGTTCCTAAAGAAAATCCAACACTATAGAACAGACCAAGGGCCCAGCAACCTGTTCAGACTAAACCCAACATACAAATGGTCCCCAAAATATGAGTCTGAATTCCTTAGTGCAATTAGCTCAAAAGAAAAGTCAAACCTAATCAATAGATTTCAAATAACACAGTTTATGGCTAACAAGATTGACGTAAATTCCGCAGTACAACAAATAAATGATATTAATCAAAGGTGCTCAATCAAAGCAAACCTACTCCGTTTAAACAAGAATTGGAATCTACAACAACAACAAAAAAATTACCAAAACCCTTTAGACTATCAGATTAGCAGAGAAGAATTGACAGATGCACTTAAGAAACTAAAACCCAGAAAGGCATGTGGTTTAGACAACATTAGAACAGAAATGCTGAAGCACATCCCTGCATTGATGCAGGAAGCCTTGTTAAAACTGTTCAATCTGGTTCTGCAAACTGGCTATTTTCCTGATAACTGGAGTATGGGCTTAATACACCCACTATATAAGAGTGGAGACAAATTCAACCCCAATAACTACCGAGGCATTTGTGTGAACAGTAATCTGTGGAAGACTTTCTGTTGTATTCCGAATGCCCGGATACAGGCCTTCCTTACCAAGCACAATGTTTTGACTAAGAGTCAGATTGGATTCCTACCAAACCACCACACCACCGACCACATTCACATGCTACACACAATAGTCAACCAGCACGTTCATCAAAAAAGTAAAGGCAAAATGTATGCATGTTTTGTTGATTTAAAAAAAGCATTTAATTCCATTTGGCATTATGGTCTATATTATAACAGGGTTGGGAGGGTTACTTTTGAAATGCATTCCACTACAGATTACAGAATACATGCTGTAAAATGTCATTTGTAACGTATTCTGTTAGATTACTCAAGGTCAATAACGTATTCTAAATACTATGGATTACATTCTTCAGCACTGGTAGATTTTTTTCACTTGTTTTGACTATAAAAACTCTGCCAGTACAGTAAGACAAAATACACATGTTAAAAATACATTCTCTGAAAAACCTAAATATCTTATGCAGTGTTGTTTCTAAAACAAGGTCCATCAAACTTATCTTGTTTTAAGGATTTTTAGATATTTTTACAGGAAAACAATACAAAAATTATTACCAAGAATATGATTTTTGCCCTAATATCAAAAGTAAAAAAAAAAACTTTTCATGATCATGTGGATTATTTTTACCAGATTCATCATAAAATACAATAACAAAGGGTCAATGAAGTGATGCTCATTTTTGTTCAGATCTATCAAATTAAAAATACATTCAAAAAAATCGCAATTCACACAAACCATTTACTTGAATACACCTCTTCTATGATGAGCATATTTAAAATTACTCAGTTTAAAGTTATATTGATATTTTTTTCTGGGGCTTAAAGTTAAAAAAAAAAAAAATTAAAAAAAAAAATCATGTGGTGACCAGAGACAGTAAAAAAAGTCCAAATACATCCAAAAAAGAAATGTTGGCATGACTAGTGCATAATAATATTTTATTGTTAGTTCTTAAAAAATATTAGCAGTGAAACAATTGTGTTTTAAAATATTATTCATATTTAAAAACGCTTTTGTCCACCAAAACAAAGTCGTGGTGTAACCAACATGTAGGTAGCCATTTTGTTGTTTATGTTGACCATAAAAACAATAAAACAAAGTGGACACCTTTAGACCCTCAAGACTGAGTATGAAGTTTTAAAAAACATCTGATATTTATTTTGACATTTTAATGAAAAGGCACATTTTGTTCAAGACGTGTGGTGTAACCCTGAGAAATCTTCTTGAAATTTTTGACTCAAATTCATAATATTTATAAAAAATACTTTTTACCTTGAAAAATATGTTTGAAAACTTTTTAGGAAATTAATAATTAAGTTGTTTAAAAGTTCTGATTCCAAAAAAGGACTTTTATTACAAAGTAACAAAGCTGAGATGGTCCATGGAGCATCTAATCTTACACTCTAGAACATGCATTTTTATACAGTTTCTGTTCTCCTTATCTCTTTGGGTGATGGTCTCTTCATCCAATGAAATCATCTTATGCCTACCTAGTTTCGTCATCACCGTCTCCCTTCTAGCTGGTCATCCTTGACCCCAACTTGCTTCAGTGATGGCAAAAGCATGACTATTTAATTTTATATGTATAAAACACACTGTAATCACTTCATATGGTTACATAGTTTATACTGACTAACAATCATTACTTTCTGTATTCATTTGATTAGTATATTAAATGATTTGCCTTATTACAGTCATTGGTTACACACATTCCTGTAAGACGGGAAATGTGTACACACCCACATACATTTGTTTCATCTCATTTCTAGCGCACATATATCATCACGGGGCACCAGACAGTGCCTGACTCTACTCTTATTAAAACATTATATCATCCTATATCATCTGCCTCTTTAGGACACCAGACAGTGCCTGACTCATGCTCTAATTAAAACATAATATCATCCAATATCAACACATACACATCTCCTTCTAGGTCATTCACAGAAAGGGTCATACAGAGTGATACACAGAGAGGCTGTATTTAGAGGCTCCATAGAGGCTCCATAGAGAAGTTAAGTTGTAGTTTTCCATTGATTTGCACTTTGATTATTAAAAGTAAATGATAATTAATCAATTAATCAATTAATGAATGATTAAATATCTAACATAATGAATAACATTAATAATGCAGTTATTCATAGTACATTGATTACACATTGTCATTTTTAGATCATTGCATATTGCATACATACTCATTCAATTATCAAAAATGGATTAACTGAATGATTAAATAAAATATTCCATAGGTGCAAAGAAAGTATTATAATACTTTTTGCTATAAAAGTTTTTGTATGAAATGTATGAAACCAAATTGGACATAAAGATTACATTTCCGAGAACATGACACAAGTGTTTTAAACTAGATTTTTTAAAATATTTCTAATTTTAACACCTTGGACAACCTTATTTGTTAATGACCACTGCCTATATATTAACTATTAAATATTAAATATATTAACTTCTAAAGATATTTTTTGTTTTGACTAATCAATGCTTTACTCATCTGCCACTATGAGGTGAGGGAGGTCCTGAACAGAGCCTGCGTTAGCAACTAAAATAACTAAGCTTTAAGAGTGCCATGGCTTTATACCATTGCTGTTTTATAATCATTCTCCTTCTTTGTCTCTCTTCCTTTCAATCTCTCACTCTGCCTTGCTCTTTTTCACTGTCACTGCACCATTTTCCCTTTCTTTGTCATATAGAAGTCTCTGCTTGAGGAGACTATAAGGCGTGAGTGTGAGGAGAGGGCAGAACTGACCTCAGCACTGACCCTGGCCAAAGAACAGCTGCTGGAACTCAAACAGTCCACAACAAAAGCCCAATACACCCAGACACACATCCGTCTGTCTATATCTACAGCCACGAACCCTGGCCTCCCCAACCCCACGCTTCATCCTCAAACACGCAACCGTGGCAGCCCGTCCACTCAGGGCAGCAGACATAAGGGTTTGGCTGAGTGGCATTTTGGCAGTGTGGGCAGAAATGTGGCATCCTGGCATGGAACGACACGGCCTGCACCCACTCTGCCCAAAATCAACAAAGACAGAGTCATGCAAAAGCATTGTCAAGCTAATGGGCATAAAGGACAAACTCTGATCCTCCCAATAAAGACCCCTTGATTATTCAGTATGCTTCTAGAGTAACACATTACAACACCCCTTCTACAAGTTCTTTTTAACACACAAACATTCCCTTGATAAAACTATAACTAGCACACAGCAAACATTCAAAAGGTCTCACATATACTTGCCCACATCCTCTAATGCAGGGCTACTCAACTTTGTAAAGTTCATGGGCTGCAAAGCTGGATCCCTGTACCCTCGATGGCCACACTCTTATATATACAAATTATAAGTAAACATTTTTTAGTAAAAATGTTGGAATGTTAGTTAAAGGGATAGTTCACCTATAATTAAAATTCTCTCATCATTTACTCACCTTAATTCTGTCCCAGATGTGTATAATTTTCTTTCTTCTGCTGAAGACAAATCATGATTATTTCAAAAAAATATCTCAGCTCTGTGGATGAGAGACAGATCAATATTTAAGCCATTGGCGTTTTTACTTTAAATCTCTACTTTCACTTTCAGATGTGAAAGTGAAACTAAAACGTGGCCACATGTGACTACAGATGTGAAAGTAGAGATTTATAGTAAAAAAAGGACTAAAATATTGATCTGTTTCTCACCCACACCTATCATATCACTTCTAAAGACATAGATTTAACCACTGGAGTCACATACACCAGAGATGTGTTCATAAACAAGAGCGATATATCCAAAATTAGCACCAAAAGTCCTTCAGTGACAAGTCATAAAGATTTGTGGAAAAACGGTTATTTTTTCCTGTAAATACTGTTGTCATGAAGAGTACATATATCTGATGAGCAATTCAAGAGATTGGACAGATTCGCGCTGTGTTGAGTAAGTGAGATTGCGAGCACGTATGTTTAATTGACAGACCGTGCATGAGCACACGTACTGTGTATGAACGCACGCGCAGACATCATTCATGCTCAGGTATTATTGTTATTTATTTATTTATTTGTAACATCCTTATTTATTTAGTTGTATTCCCTCTCTAATGTGATTCAGCAATGTAGAAAACTAGGGTAAATCCTCGTGAAAATGGACACCTCACAATTGATACAGAGTTGATAGGCTGCTGATATATATATTTCTGATGATGATTTCACAACGTGGGATGCAAAGAATCACTCGAGGGCCGAGTAGCGCTGCTGTAACACAAGGGTCTCCAACCTTATTTAGGTCAAGGACACCTTGGTGGGTAGAGAGACGGAGCTCATATGTTATAAATGCATGGTGATGAATATGTTACATATTGTATAAAACTTTGTGTTTTGTTTTATGTCTAGAATAACATGTGTTTGGTACCATATATATGTTATGTACATACTTTATTATGTTTACATTGCAAATAACATTTCCATTTAAATAATCATTAAGTGATTAACAGCAGGCAACCTTTTTGACATGCAGGATAAAACAACTTTTATAAAGTTACTGGTATGGCTTATGTCTTCATCTCATGTCAGTGGTCAATTTTACACATATGTTCCAAAATTAAGTAAAATTTTGTAGTGAGGAAACTTTGTAATGAGTGCAGCTTTAATTACCCAGCAAACACAGGATGTTTATCTAACGTTAGCATGGTTCCCGTTTGGTTATTTTTTGGGAAACCAATTACTAACGTTCTCTTTAGGTTCTGTTTTCCATAACTATTAACTGACGTTCCCAGAACGTTCTCGGAACCCAACATTTTTAGCTGGGTATGTTGATTTCACCATTATGTGTGTGTGAAACGTTAAAGGGATAGTTCATCCAAAAAAGAAAATACTCTCATCATTTACTCACCCTCATGCCATCCTAGATGTGTATAACGTTCTTTCTTCTGCTGAACACAAACAACATTTTTTAGAAGAATATTTCAGCTCTGTAGGTCCTTACAATGCAAGTGAATGGTGACTAGACCTTTGAAGCTTCAAAAATCACATAAAAGAAGCAAAAAATAATCCATATTCCATGCATGTTCAGAAGTGATATGATAGGTGTGGGTGAGAAACAGATCAATATTTAAGTCCTTTTCATTGCTATAAATCTCCAATTTCACTTTCACATTCTGAAAGTGAAAGTGGAGATTTATAGTAAAAAAGGATTGAAATATTGATCTGTTTCTCATCCAAAGTGATTGCATCACTTCAGAAGACATATTAAACCATTGAAGACATATGGATTACTTTTTTGGTTCCTTTATGTGATTTTTGGAGTTTCGAAGGTCTGATCACCTTTCACTCGCATTGTATGGACCTACAGAGCTGAAATATTCTTCTAAAAAACTTTGTATTCAGCAGAAGAAAGAATTTCATACGCATCTGGGATGGCATGAGGGTAAGTAATCGATAAGAGAATTTTCATTTTTGGGTGAACTATCCCTTTAAGGACAGTGTAGCCTATGACAGGTTCATAATCTCAGAGGTATCTATTTATTTACACCAGGTAGGCTATTGTTCTGAAAGCAAAAAGCAACTAACATACAAGAACCTGTTGGCTGTCATCTGCTCAACTGCACAGTGTGACCAATACAAAGCAGATGAGTTTACCCCTCTA
This sequence comes from Myxocyprinus asiaticus, assembly GCF_019703515.2. Classification (NCBI taxonomy): domain Eukaryota; kingdom Metazoa; phylum Chordata; class Actinopteri; order Cypriniformes; family Catostomidae; genus Myxocyprinus; species Myxocyprinus asiaticus. Next base: position 17,191,340 of record NC_059361.1, read on the forward strand.
CTGCATCACGCTATCAGCATCTCACGATGGGCAGTGGTCTTCAGTGGCACAAATGATTTTGTCTGTAATAATGTTTGGCTTTCCATTTAGTTCACAACTAAATAAAACAGGATGTGCAAATCTCTCTGGCTATCGCTCGCTAGTTCTCGTGCCAACCTTACACACTGATACCCACACACACCACACAAGGTCTGCCAAACACACATCTTCCCATTTCTCTCCCCAGAGTTATATCTGCTTTAGTTATCTCATGTGATTGACATTGGTCTCTTTGTACACAAGGTCTTTCCATACTCTCTCCCTACTCTATTTTCATTTCTCCTCTGATGATGAATTAGCTGGAGAGCATGTGTGGCACTGAAGTCATTTCCTAACTTGGAAAAGTGCCACAAAATGGAACATTTGTGCTGAACTTCATACTTTTACTTTTTCTTATTTTTTTCTTTCTTTCTTAGCTTAATGACTTGTTTATCTGTGCTGTGTACAAGCATTTTGAAGATGTGTCTTGAATTTGAAAAGTTTCAGTCCAAGTTTGTTTTGTTGATGATAATGCTACAGTGACAGGATTTATCCACATTACCTCACTATGTGCCATTTAGTCTTTAGTTTATGTGCCATTTAGTCTTGCAATGTTTTGACTAAGTTTGATTAGAATAGTTTTCAAGTAGACTGAAAATACCTTAATACACAACTATATCAAACAAATCTGTTCATAAAAATGATTGTTCGTATGTGTATTTTTGGTGTATGCTTCTATCATATTTGGACAAGCATGTTTGTTCATTCCCACCTCCCCTTCATAGTTAACACGCGCTACCTTCCAGCTGCACTCTTCAACTTTGACCCATGGGCTTTTATCCTTGACTGAGCTGTATGCGATTCCTGCCAATGTGACCTCACTATGTCTTCCTCTGTGCTTTGAAGTGGTAAAGTCTTTCAAGTAGTGCCAAACAGAGTAACTCTGTGTGAATAATCAAGAACACAGAGGCCAGGAAGGCCTGGAGAAGACATTTTTCCATGCCTAGAGCCTTCATTAGCCACGTTTCCACTATCAGGCCAAATGAGGGCATGTAGTGTGTGCCAGGGCCAGGGGTTCCCACTGTCACTTCATTGTGCTGCCTCGGGGCTTTCTCAAGGGCAAACGGCCACTGGCCTTTTGACCGCCAATTACCCTTGGGCCAAACAAGGCCAACTGGGTGTTATGTAACGTGGGTATGGAAAAAGATGAACAAAACAGAGCACCAGGCGCGTATCTGAACCTCAGTATCTTTTTATTACTTCCCTCTCTCCTTGAGTCTTCTTCGACCGACTCCTTTAGATTCGTTCTCGATTCAGACTCATTTAGATTCACATGTATCCCACAGTGCCATCTAGCGGACATTAATAATATGACAATGCAACGGTATTATCTACATAATAGAACACAACACTGGGGAGTGAGGCGGGTTCAATGTCAAAGTTGGAGTTTCGCCCAAACTTTCCAGGTTGTGTATCCAGGAAAATTAAGAATGAAAAAAATATAGCTGGCACAGTACAAATCCATTAAAGGCATAAAAGTGGTGACAAAGTGAAGAACTTTCCATGGTTCGAGACCATGGACGGTGTTAGTGGAGAGGAGAGACCACTCGAGACACCATGGCAGTTACAGTCTGTGAGTTGTCAACGCTAACTTATCTTGCTAGCTAGCTAATGTTTACAAACGATATAAAATCGATAGTCTAGATAACTAGATAAAATGATACCTCAGCTAGAGCTTCACTCTTGCTTGTGAAATGGGTGGAGGGTGTGATGTTGGCACCAGGGCGGTGAGTTAAGGGCAGGTTTTAGGGCAATGGGCGCAGTGTTTGGCCCATTGGTGGGAACGCAGATCGGTTTTGGTCTCGTGGTTCAAGATCCGAGGTTATTGGCCCTGGCTGGCCAGTTGATAGCCATGGCTCGCACTGGCCTGATAGTGGAAAAGCGGATAATGAGCATTGAAATAACACCCGTTCAGTCTGGCCTGGTCAGAATTGAAAAGGCCCTGACCATCATATACTGCAGGGACGTGCCATCCATATAAGCAAAGTAAGCAGAGCTTACCTAACAGAAGGGTGAAAAGAAAAATGGCACTATTAAATATTTAAATATAATTGTTAATATAAACTACTGTTTTAGTTCAAATTCATCATCTTTCATCTCAGTTGAGCACCACACAGTTATTCTCAGCATTGCCGCTAGGGGCGCTACAGCGAATTTATAAACAGAGTAATAAAAGACCTTATTTTACTCATAAATCGGAAACCTCTGTTCTAAAAACCAAATAGAAATTTCAGAAGGAACGCATAGTGATTGAAGGCCTATTCGCACCAAGTCTGTTTTTTTCGGCGTGAATGTCCGTTCTGAACAAGCTTAACTAGGAACAATGGATTCCTATGGCGCTAATCATGCCGGGACCAACATATGGAGACTGGTCCGACTTTTTTTGCCCTTTGGGCTGCAATGAAAACTGACTGACCAATGAGATAAGAGCTTTTTGTCATTTTTACAAGCAAGTATAGCTGCAGGCCGAAGACCTTCACATGGGGACGGGGTTACGCAAAAAGTGGGTTGAGCCTACTCCAAAAATAGGCGTCACTTCCACACATGGTTAAGGTTAGGGGCTCCCTATTCTTTTCTGGCGGTTTGAAGCTGTACCTGCAGCTACATATATCCTTATTTTTCCGGAGTCGCTGCTGCAGCTCAATCCAGCGCGTTGGTGGCGCTAATTAACTGGCAAACACCGGCATTGGACGTGCAGATGATATACACCCCCGAAAATTATTTACTTAAAATATAATTAAATAAAATAGTTGCAGTTCATGAACCCTTTGTACTGCTAACATAAACCTGTTCTGAAAGTCTGCTTATGGTGTTTTGAATTAATGTACATTATTTAATATGTATATCACTGTGCCCGTTATATTTTCATGGCATTAAAATAGCAGCGAGGTTCTGCAATACGTTTGCACTATGCTCGTATAAAATATGTCTTACAAGACACTTTACATGCAATACTTTACTGTAGACAAACGAATTGCAGAACCACACTGCTATTTTTATTGCAAAGATAATATAACAAAATATTGCAATAATTTAAATAAAGACTGTCAGCCAGTGTTTTCGATTTATTTTATTTTTAATATTATGCATCATATTCTATACCTTTTATTCTTACTGTACATTATTCCACGTGCATTTATATCACTGTACCTTGTGTTATAGTATCCAAGCATAAAGCATTATAAAAAAGATAAATTGGGTTCGGGAGTCCGTTTGGAATAAACTTGCAGCAAATTACATGTGCAAATTTAAATGGATGCATATTTATGCAACAGTGCTCTTTACTTTTATCACTCACTCACACACACACACAAATGATATACTCCTCAAAATGCATCAACACCATGGAAAGAACATAATCAAACAGTTATACCAATTTAGATAAATAAATGCTTTAACAGCGTTCAAATGATTAATTTCTAGCAATGTCCACGCAGGAAACAGCAACATCGCCACTTATAGGGGTGAAATAGTTTTTCGTTAGGAATTTAATACGGCTTCAAAATTCACGTTTGAGGTGTGACTGTGTGCCATTGATGTTGTAGAACATAACGTCCAGGTATCGTCAAATAATGTTAACACAGACCTTATTTTTCTTATAAGTTCAACGCCTCCATTTTAAAAAACCCTTAGGAAAATCCCGAGTGAACCCATGGCGAATACTCTTCCGGTTAGTGCAAGCCCATCCCCTGACTATTTTGGTGTTAAAGGCTGCGTCCGAAAGCAGGAAAATGGTAGGATGAAAATAAGGTGCCTTTCAAACTGTTCTGAGACCTGTTTCCTATAAGATTAATTTGACAAAAAAATGCTGTTGATCAAGTCATTAACTGATTAGCCAACAAGTCAGCTGTCTTAGCTTTCCTATGCAGCCAATATCTGACACAGAGACTGTTGTATCGGTCAGGCGAAGAGCTATCACAGATTGCTACAAGTGTATCAAATATAAATGTAAGTAAATAAACTGAGTGAAACATGTTGATAACAAAGATCTTGTCTCCCGAGATATGAAAGAGCAACCTCTGAGAAATAAAAGTTTCCTCTGGAAGAAAATGAGGATGAAAAAGAGTGTTCTTGTTCTTTGACAGTGCAGATGCGTCAATCTATGAGCTGCGAACACTATCTTTTAACAGCAAATAGCTGTGGACACAGACACTCAGAATGCAGAGGTGGATGCAGACCTCCCTCAACCCTTCTGTGGGAAATGACGAGGCAGGCAGACACTCATCTCAATGTTCACACTGTGTGACCGCGTGAAATGACCCTTTCACACGGGGTGCGAGCATTTCCTCCTAAGGTGAGTGCGTCCAATTTTTCCCTGTTCCTGCAAGTGTGAACTTTCGGTTACTTGTGTGGAGCCGATACCGTACACATATCAGCCCACGTGAGGGCGCTAACACACCGAAAATCAAAATTTTGTCACACTAAACACGAACGGATGAAGAATAGTGAAGAAAATGAGTTATAATACACAAGTATTTTGGAAAGCGATTAGCAAGTTGTTCGTATAAATATGCAAACATTCAACACATTTGCATTGTGTTTGAGACAACTTATCCCAAATAATTTAAGCAGTTTCACATGAGCAAGAGTGTTATTGATGATGGGCAGTGGTGGCTTAGCAGTTTAGGCTCTACTGATCAGAAGGTTGGGTGTTCAATCTTCCAAGATGCCACTGTTGGTCCCTTGAGCAAGGCACTCCAGGAGCACCATATCATGGCTGACACTGCGCTCTGATCCCAGTAAAGGTCCATTTATACTGTGAAAAAAGTATGATATTATAAAGACATATTATGTTGTTTGCAAAATAAAATGTTTGAATAACTGGATTTATATCGTCATTACACTAAAGCCAAAATAAAGGTTTAAAAAACATTATCTGAAAAATATTTATTTATTTTTTTGTATAAAGTTGACCACATGTCTTGTGTCTACCCACCATAAGAGTACTGTTAAATTTGGGCTATAAACCTTATGGAAAAACATTCTATTGAAATCTATTTTTAATCCTTAGAAAACAGAATGAAATGATGATAATTATAATTTTCGTAAATGTAATTTTTTTTTTTTTTTTTTGTACACTTTTTTTCTTTCTCAGAAATGTTCCACAGATCCCCTAGCACTCCCTTGCGCCCCTTGAAAACCTCTGGTAAAAAAAAATGTCAGCAGTTATCCCATCAACGTGCGCTACCTGGATGGCTTTCGCAGTTGCGCGTTGTCTCCGTGTTTATATTTAATATATATACCAATTTAATATATATACCAGTTTAAGTCACTTTAAATACAGCGGTTAACATTTTACTGTACATGCATAGCCTATATAACAGTATATGTTTTTCTACTATTTATTTGAATAGAATAAAAGTGGCTTGTACATTGTACATAAAGAGAGCACATGTTACACCACTCCTTGTCTCTCTCCACTGGCTACCGGTTGATGCACGTATCAAATTCAAGGCTCTAATGCTGGCATACAGAACAGTTACTGGGTCTGCTCCAGCATACCTAAAATCATTTATGCAGAGCTACACGCCCACTAGAAGTCTGCGGTCGGCTAAGGAACGTTGCCTTGTACCAACACAAAGAGGCACCAAAACACTTTCCCAGACTTTCAGCTTCATCATACCACGTTGGTGGAATGACCTTCCAAACTCCATCCGTGAAGCTGACTCACTCTCTGTCTTCAAAAAACGACTAAAAACAAATCTTTTCCACGAGCACTTAACCAGTCATTAAAAATAAATAAATAAATAATTCTGTTGGACTTTATTCTGTTTTGAATACTATTATGATGCTAGTGATACTTTGTAATACAGCACTTTTCATACCACTGTCTCCTAAGATGATTCGCTCATGTTTTCCTCTCTTGTAAGTCGCTTTGGATAAAAGCGTCTGCCAAATGAATAAATGTAAATGTAAATGTAAAAGAAAATCTAAATTTGGCATATGGTCAAAAAGTTAGTTTCATACGCCACAGAACATACATAACTTTTTAATAATTTAAATGCATTAATTTAAACCATAAAAGGTATTAAAAATGTTATGTTCTAAAAAGGAATAAACAAAATTGGCTTTCAAAATTGACAGTGAGGCATCCAAAAGATTAGGGGAGAGGACAGGACAGGCAAAAATAAATAAATAAATAAAAATTGTTCACAAGCAAAAAAACAAACAAAAACACCTTTGTGAATTATTACAAAGCAGATAGATGCTGTGCATCATTGATTTACTGGTATTGTATAAGGTGTATGTTTTGACTGTTATTCAAACAGTGCTGAATTTTATAACATTTTCAAAATGGTTAGAAACATTTGAAAATGCTACAAAAGACATTACATTTTGGAAGACTGAAAAAGTCACAGAAATGTCATGGAAATGTCATGGAAATTACTACTCAAATGTGTATGAACCCTGCCGGGAACAAACTGAACATGCTTCAGCAGTTGTATTGCTGATGGCAGAATGGCAAAGTTCAAAAAATGTTTTGTGATCATGTGTGCTTTAACCAGACACTACTGTACAGATGTAAACGGCATTAACAGTCTGAATTCAGAAGTCTGGGGCAAAGTTTAAATATTATTTGCTGAGCTTGCATGTATCTCCTTCCTTTCTGGCATTTCATCTGTCAGACAAGGTTTTAAATCATGTAGATTTGGTAGCAAACAGCAGTCTGTCATGCTGTGCAGAATTACTGACAGGACAAGGCACACTTCGCAGACAGACTTAAAGGGGTCATGAAATGCTCTTTTTTATTTTATTTTTTTCATCAATCAATCAAAGCTTTATTAAGGACACACACGGTCCAAAACACAAACAATAAAACAGACAAATACAAACCCCCCCCCCCAACAGACATAGTCCACAATATCACCTATTTACATATAGGCTAAAACGGCAATGGTTCCACATACTGGAGAAGAACCTTACTTAACTAAGTGCCAGGTTCATTGTTGAAATTATACTGTTTGCAGAGTCTGATAACCTACACATACATCTGTACATGATATTGCGCAGCACAGCAGAGCAGGTGGGCATGCCGACACTGACAAACATTTGGCTTGCACTGCTCCATCATGGCACTTTAAGCAGCAGCCTCATTCCATCATTATATGCTACACTGAGTTTCTGCATGCTGCTCTTTCTGTAGCGCCGCCACAAATGGGCAGTATGCATAGGGGTACAATATGCTCTAAAAAGTGTAGTCTTCACAGATCCTGAGCACATACTAAATTTGCGAATCAACATATTATCTTGTGCATACATCATACGACACTGTCTGTAAATGTCCCTATCATCAGACAGGTCATCAGTTATATAATGTCCTAAGTATTTAGCCTCATCACATACTTTATGGACAATACCAGACAGAGAGAAGTCAGAAAATGACAGTTTCCTGACCTCCCTACTCCTAACAATCATAATATTACTCTTCTATGCATATATATATGTGTATATATATATATGTATGTATGTATGTATGTATGTGTGTGTGTGTATGTATGTTTTATTATCTTCCCTGAGGTCCACTGATAATGTTAATAAAGTTTTTTTTTTTTTTTTTTTTTTTTTTGCATTAAAACAGTTGTAATTTAGAATATGATCATTTTGCACCCTGTCTCTGGCCCTCTGTCTGAAACATTTAGTTTTGGCATAAATGCCTCCTTAAAACTTCAACGTAAATGCCCACTGTTCTGATTGGCTAACATCATGCAGCCCCTCGAATAGAGCCATTTTTGAAACTCAATAGGAAGTAACCGAATAAGCACCAAAACATCATAAAGCTAAATGTCAGGGTTTACACAAGGCAAATCCAACACATTGCATCCCAATATATTAAACTGTTCATCTCAAGCACAACTGTTAACACTCATACCCTTAACCAGATGTGAGAGTCACGTCGCGTCAAAAGCAATAGAGCCCATTATAATCAATGATGTGTCTACCATGGAAGTGTCCGTTGCGGCGCGTTGTGCCGATAGTGAACAGATGTCCCTTTCCCTGTTCCTTGTATGCATTTTTTTTGTACACTTTTCTTTATCAGAAATTTTCCACAGATCCGCTAGCACCCCCTTGAACTCCCCTGGGGTCCCTGGATCCCAGTTTGATAACCCCTGGTCCCGTGTACGTAGGAGCAGGGCTGCAGTTAGGAATTCCTAGGCCCGCTAAAAAATGTTTTCAGCAGTTATCCCATCAACGTGAGCTACCCGGACAGCTTTCGCAGTTGCGCGTTGTCTCCATGTTTATGTCTGTGTATCCCGCTGAATGCATTTAGATGTTCTCCACAATATGTAATAGCCGTTCTGTGGACCCCACCTCAAGTCCGGGCCCCCCTCAAGCCCGGGCCCAGGACAAAAGGTCCAGTTGTCCCCACTTATCTTGGCCATGAGTATGAGCACAGCTGTGATTCGCAGAGTGTGATTGCTTTTACACAACTGTTCAAAAATTAAGTAAATAATATTAAATAACTTGAATTTTAGAAAAATAAATTGGCCAGTTTGTGCATTTCTTCTCCATATATAATATAAAATAGTTCCAAAAGAAGCCAAAGCATCAAGCATAACTCACTGCACTGCAATCACTGGTTGTGAACTAGAGTTTCGTTTGTAAACGTATCAGTGTTTTTGAACAAATTAATTTTTAAATGAAGGGATCGTTCTCATTCACTTCTGTTTGAGTTCAGAATGGCACACTACCATACTAGTCAAACTATTTCTGTCATATAAAGATTTTGTTTTGGGGTGAACGACTCTGTGTTTTATAATGAATCAGTTAAGTCAATACAATGACTCGCTCATAAAAGAAGTTCTTTTGTCGCCACCTACTGGCGTAAATATGCAAACTCCAGAAATGATCACTGAATGAATCAGTGAATGAAATCAAAATGATGGATAACTCAAAATCCCCACCACTTTTTGGAAAACAACAAATACGTTGACATGGAGTGATGCGGAAAGTGTAGGATCAGTGCTGTCAGACTCTGCACTTTTGGAATGCCGCTCATCCAATCAGATTCATAGACTGGAACTAACCGTTGTATTTACATTTTCTGACAGAACCAGTGCATGTTGTTACAACTGCAATTCTAGGATCGCATTTGCAACAAAAAAGGAGGAGATGAGCACAATTATTAAAACAGGGACATTTTTTAGACAAACACACATGACTCGGAAAACCACACATATTGCTCAAGCAAAAATAGACACATTAATTATCCCAAGTAATGCATGTTGAATGGAGTCCAGAGAGGAATGAGACTCAATGGCAGCAGGAGAGGAAGCAGGTTAAATAGACTGGGAAACGTGCCCACCGGTTTTCCCAAACAGCTTACCAGCCCAACAATCACCTGCCAGAACAAAGGACACACAAAGAGGGAAAAAAACCTAAGCAAGTAGCGGACCAATGGGGTCATAACAATCGTAATTTTATATACATACATATATATATATATGTGTATATAAAATTAATATCACACGAGCAAGAGTGCGATATGGCCCTACATCAGCACTGCTGTGATTCGGCCACAGGCACGAGGCCGCAGACTGAGTGCCGTAGGTAATCACAGCAGTGCTGATTTAGGGCCATATAGCACAATTGCGAGTGTAATATTGCTTATATACAATAGTTTAATGAACAAGTAAATTTGAAAAAATTAGGAAAAACTGAGTACGGTCATAAAAACGCATTTGTGCATGGAACTACTTTATTACGTGGCGGATCAGAATCTGCCGTTGCTGGTTCAAACCAAATGATGCGTCCAAGCCTTCGTTAATAATTCAAAAATGTCACTTCAGAAATAGTATCACGGCTTGTGCTGTTTCTAACAAGTTATTGGATAAACAAGGATGGATGTGTGTGTGCGTGTGAGAGAGAGACGGAGCGTGTGCGATCACCTGTTGCCACTCCCAAGCAGAGATGCTGTCAGTTTTCTGAAGATCAGCTTTCTCAGTGGTAAAATAGCCGTCTAAGCGGGGGTATTCCGCTCTATTTCGCAGTAGCCGGTGCGCTAGAGTCATTCACTATAGAAACCGCAATGTCCTCCGCCATTTTAAACAGTATGTATCCAATGTGGAAACTCCGGTAAGAGTTAAGCGCCTTGAGTTCTGTAATCAATCAGTCTGTTGTGTCTCTCAGCTGTGATGAGCCATAATGCTGAAGTTGTTCATTTAAAGCTATTTCCTAGCTTTAGTAGTGTAGTAGCGGTCACAAAGCACTGTTGTAAGTAAACAGTGGCTGACGTGGATTCACTTCACGTCACCAACTGGCTCATATTACACACAAAAAATATATTTTGCCACCACCTGCTGGCTAACATATGTAATGTAAAAAAAAAAAAAAAAAGACAAACAGTAGCTCTTAACACATCTGCACTGCTCTTACACTTTAGTTTAGAATGGCACGAACACTGGCGGAGTGATACACACACAGTGAAGCGTCCGAGTGCTGATGGTGTCAGACCGTCAGTGCTCATAGAACCTCTCATCCAATCAGATTCGAGGACTGGAACTAACTGTTGTGTGTGTGTGTGTATATATATATATAAAATGCCATATATATATGGCATTTGCTACATTTAAAATATATGGTGTTTAAAATATATTAAATATACTATCATGAGATATGTGAAAGGAGCCCAGACCATTATACCGTCGGGGGGTGCAGAATTCCTTGCTATGGCCCTGCCTACATTCTTCTGTTTTTAACGGAAAACATGACAGAAGACATGCGCTGATTGTTATTGATCTTCGTTGATCTTTCCCCTGGCCGCTAATGTCAAGTGTCCCGTCTGTGTAACATTGTGTAGCAACAGCCGATGTAAGGGCTCTCCCACAAGTCTCGCAAAATGTTTCTGTTTCAGGTCCATTTCTATCTATTTGTTTTCCATTATAATCTGTAATTATTAAAGGGATAGTTCACCCCAAAATGAAAATATTCTCATCATTTACTCACCCTCATGCCATCCCAGATGTGCCGATTTTTAGAAGAATATTTTAGCTCTGTAGGTCCTCACAATGCAAGTAAATTGTGACCAGACCTTTGAAGCTCCAAAAATCACAAAGGCAGCATAAAAGTAATCCATAAGACTCCAGCGGTTAAATCCACATCTTCAGATGTGATATGATAGGTGTGGGTGAGAAACAGATCAATATTTATGTACTTTTTTTTTTTCACTTTCATACTTTGAAAGTGAAAGTGGAGCGTTACGGTAAAAAGGGACTTAAATATTGATCTGTTTCTCACCCACACCTTCATAGGTCAGGTCACCATTCACTTGCATTGTATGGACCAACAAAGCAGAGATATTCTTCTAAAAATCTTTGTGTTCTAAAGAAGTAAGTCATACACATCTTGGATGGCATGAGGGTAAGTAAATGATGAGAGAACTTTCATTTTGGGTGAACCTTAACCTTTAACTTGACAAATGCATGTAGAACTAATGCACATACACTGGCGGTCAAACGTTTTGAATAATGTACAGATTTTGCACTTATGGACTGAAATTGGTACTTTTATTCACCAAAGTAGCATTCAACTGATCACAGTGTATAGGTAGGACATTACTATTGCAATTTGAAAAAAAGATTCAGAACCTCTTAAACTACTTCAAAGAGTTCTCAACAAGAAATTCTCCACGTGCAGCAGTGACAGCTTTGCAGATCCTTGGCATTCTAGCTGTCAATTTGTCCAGATACTCGGGTGACATTTCACCCCACGCTTCCTGTAGCACTTGCCATAGATGTGGCTGTCTTGTCGGGCACTTCTCACGCACCTTACAGTCTAGCTCAAGGGTTCTCAATTGACAGACTCCGGTCCGGATCTGGACCGAAGGACAATTAAATCCAGACCGAGCTCTGAATCTTTGTGCTAGTTATCTGACTATAAATAGCGTTCAGCGCTAGAGAGAAATGTTTCTCTCTAGAGCGGGAATAAAGCACGTTCAGAGCTACTTACTTTATTCCCGCTCTGCGCGCATTGCCTCTCTCCCCACTATAGACATGAGGCGCCGCATAAAGCCTAATTTACTGTAAGTACGAGTTGCAGGTGCGGTTATTTTAACAACAGTAGCAAAGACACCGCTACAGATACTGGCATCTTTCACTTAAACACACTGCAGAAAACTAAAATTAAGTAAAGTGAAACTATCTTTATCTGTCTGATATGTGATTCAGCCGGTTCAGCTAAGCTAGGTTTGTGTCGGGACAAGTTAACGTGCCGCCTTAAGACAATAACGTTTTTTCCATCTGAATTTAGCTTCATTAATCAGCATGTTATGAGCCTTTAATAAAAAACTGATTTTTGTTCTAATTTTGTGAAAATTAAGCAGAGATGTCATCATGGCAAAGAAAGCCTATATATACTTAAATTAATCAAACAGATATTTAATGCTTCACTGTTATGTAAATTGTTTGTTTGTTGTTAGTAGATTCTCACTTTAAGGAAAAAATAAAAATGGTCCATTCAGGCTTTTACATTTTTATACATTTTCTCTCAGGGGACACCCCTGAACCCACAGTATTTTATCTGTCAAAAGGCCTGCTATGTCCCATACATAGGTATAGATTCTGAATGTAAAAATATTTCAACAAAACTGGACTGCTGTCATTCAGCTTCAAAACAAACAGTTGATCTTATCTTTTAATATTCACATCCAAGTACCCTCAACTGATGAAGTCTTGATGAAATATTTTAATCTTTTGGTAGAAAAGATCTCTCAGACCCCACTAGCTGTCTCTGGGCCCCCAATATCCTCATCTACTGTTGCTGTCAACATGGCAAGTTATAAAAACGATTAAAAAAGATACATAATTTCCTAGCCTTATAACTACTGACACCATGTAAGCTACATACTATCCGGACCTTTGCTGGGAAGGAAATGTAGAGACCGGACCTCTTGAAAATTTAATTGAGTACCACTGGTCTAGCTGATCCCACAAAAGCTCGATGGGGTTAAGATCCATAACACATTTTTCCAATTATCTGTTGTCCAATGTCTGTGTTTCTTTGCCCACTCCAACATTTTATTTTTGTTTTTCTGTTTCAAAAGTGGCTTTTTCTTTGCAATTCTTCCCATAAGGCCTGCACCCCTGAGTCTTCTCTTTACTGTTGTACTTGAAACTGGTGTTGAGTGGGTAGAATTCAATGAAGCTGTCAGCTGAGGACATGTGAGGCATCTATTTCTCAAACTAGAGACTGATGTACTTATCCTATTGTTTGGTTGTATCTGGCCTTCCACATCTTTTTCTGTCCTTGTTAGAGCCAGTTGTCCTTTGTCTTTGAAGACTGTAGTGTACATCTTTGTATGAAATCTTCAGTTTTTTTGGCAATTTCAAGCATTGTATAGCCTGCATTCCTCAAAACAGTGATTCTTTTTTGCCACTTTTGACCTAATATTGACCTTAAGACATGCCAGTCTATTGCATACTGTGACAACTCAAAAACAAAACACACACGATGTTAAGCTTAATTTAACAAACCAAATAGCTTTCAGCTGTGTTTGATATAATGGCAAGTGATTTTCTAGTACCAAATTAGCAATTTGGCATGATTACTCAAGGTGTTGGAGTGATGGCTGCTGGAAATGGGGCCTGTCTAGATTTGATCAAAAATGACTTCTTTTTTAATAGTGATGGTGCTGTTTTTTACATCAGTAATGTCCTGACTATACTTTGTGATCAGCTGAATGCCACTTTGGTGAATTAAAGTACCAATTTCCTTCCGAAACAGCAAAATCTGTACATTATTCCAAACTTTTGGCCGCCAGTGTACATATAGTATATAGACTATATATAGTGCATTCAGAAAGTATTCAGACCCCTTCATTTTGTCCACATTTTGTTATGTTGCAGCCTTATGCTAAAATGCTTTTTTCACATCAATCTACACTCCATACACCATAATGATAAAACAAAAACCATATTTTTGATAACTTTGCAGATTTATTAAAAAGAAAAAAATGGAAATATCACATTGACGTAAGTATTCAGACCCTTAACTCAGTACTTAGTTGAAGCATATTTGGCAGCGATTATAGCCTGAAGTCTTTTTGGGTATGATGCAAGAAGCTTTGCACACCTGGATTCTTATCTGCAGATTTTCTCAAGCTTTGTCAGGTTGGATGGGGACTGTTGGCAGACAGCCATTTTCAGGTCTCTTCAGAGATGTTCGATTAGGTTCAAGTCCGGGCTCTGGCTGGGCCACTCAAGGACATTCACAGAGTTTTCCCTCAGCCACTCTTGCGTTGTCTTGGCTGTGTGTTTAGTGTCATTGTCCTGTTGAAAGGTGAACCTTCAGCCCAGTCTGAGATCCTGAACGCTCTAGACCAGGTTTTCATTAAAGATATCTCTGTATTTTGCAGTGTTTAGCCTTCAACCCTGACCAGTCTCTGCCGCTGAAAAACACCCCCACAGCATGATGCTACCACCACCATGCTTCACCGTTGGGAATGGGATGGTATTGTGCAGGTGATGAGCGGTGCCTGGTTTCTTCCAGACATGATGCTTGGAATTGAGGCCAAACAGTTCAGTCTTCATTTCATCAGACCAGAGAATCTTGTTTCTCTCAGTCCGAGAGTCCTTTAGGTTCTTGAGGTGCAAATTCCAAGCGGACTTTCATGGGTCTTACACTGAGGAGAGGCTTCCATCTGGCCACTCTGCCATAAAGCCCAGATCAGTGGAGTGTTCTAGTGATGGTTGTCCTATTGCAAGTTTCTTCCATCTCCACACATGATCTCTGGAGCTCAACCAGAGTGACAATTGGGTTCTTGGTCACCTCTCTTACCAAGGCCCTTCTCCCCCCGATTGCTCAGTTTGCTCAGCTCTAGGAAGTGTCCTGGTTGTTCCAAACTTCTTTCATTTAAGAATTATGGAGGCCACTGTGCTCTTGGGAACTTTCAATGCAGCTGAAGTTTTTTTTGTAGTCTTCCCCGGATCTGTACCTCAACACAATCCTGTATCTGAGCTCTGCAGGCAGTTCCTTTGACCTCATGGTTTGGTTTTTGCTCTGATATGCATTTTCAGCTGTGAGACCTTATATAGACAGGTGTATGCCTTTCCAAATCATGTCCAATCAATTGAATTAGCCAAGGGTGGTCTCCAATCAAAGCGTAGAAAAATCTTAAAGATGATCCAGAGAAATGGGATGCACCTGAGCTAAATTTCCAGTGTCATAGCAAAGGATCTGAATACTTATGTCAGTGTGATATTTCAGTTTTTTTATTTTTAATAAATTTGCAAAGTTATCAAAAATCAGTTTTTTGCTTTGTATTTATGGGGTATGGAGTGTAGATTGATGTGAATTTTTTTTTTTTTTTTTTTGTAACCATTTTAGCATAAGGTTGCAACATAACAAATGTGAAAAAAAGGGTCTGAATACTTTATGAATGCACTGTATATATACAGCATATGAAAAGTTTTCAGCTGTATTGATTTAATGTTTAGCACAATTCTGTTCCCTTTAATACTGGTTACTGGACGATTCCGTATTATAGACTACATGACGGTTTGAAAAACAAACGAAAGAAAGAAAAGCCATCGATGCAAGTGTTTGATTCGCTGTTTGTTGTACGCTTTCTTACAGAATGCACATGAAGAATTTCTCTCTCTCAGTGGTCCGAAAACAGTTTGCAAGAATTTTGTCTTTTATGTGAGTGCTGCAAATGATCAGACCATCCCTGGAGGTGCTCTGAGTTTAATTCACTTTAAATCCAGCAGTTAACATTTTACTGTACATGCATAGACTATATACCAGTATTTGTTTTTCTGCTATTTATTTGAATAGAATAAAAGTGTCTTGTAAAAAAAAATCTAAATTTGGCCTATGGTCAAAGAGTTAGTTTCATATGCCACAGAACATGCATAACTTTTTTATAATTTAAATTAAATGCATTAATTTAAACCATAAAAGTTATTAAAAATGTTATGATCTAAAAAGTAATAATAAAAAAAAATGGCTTTCACAAGCCAATTCAAAATTCACAAGCAAAAAAAACCCCCAAAACACCTTTTTGAATTATTACAAAGCAGATAGATGCTGTGCATCATTGATTTACTGGTATTGTATAAGGTGTATGTTTTGACTGTTATTCAAACAGTGCTGAATGTTATAAAACTTTCTAAATGGGTAGGAAAATTTGAAAATGCTACAAAATACATTATATTTTGGAAGACTGAAAAAGTCACAGAAAAGTCATGTAAATGTCATGGAAATTACTACTCAAATGTGTATGAACCCTGCCAGGAACAAACTGAACATGCTCCAGCAGTTGTATTGCTGATGGCAGAATGGCAAAGTTCAAAAAATGTTTTGTGATCATGTGTGCTTTAACCAGACACTACTGTACAGATGTAAACGGCATTAACAGTCTGAATTCAGAAGTCTGGGGCAATGTTTAAATATTAATTGCTGAGCTTGCATGTATCTCCTTCCTTTCTGGCATTTCATCTGTCAGACAAGGTTTTAAATCATGTAGATTTGGTAGCAAACAGCAGTCTGTCATGCTGTGCAGAATTACTGACAGGACAAGGCACACTTCGCAGACAGACTTACATTCTTAAAGGGGTCATGAAATGCTCTTTTTATATATATATATATATATATATATATATATAGTTTTATTATCTTCCATGAGTTCATCTCAAGCACAACTGTTAACACTCCTACCCTTAACCAGATGCGAGAGTCGCTTCACATCAAAAGCAATGGAACCCATTATAATCAATGATGTTGTCTACCATGGAAGCGTCTGTTGCGGCGCGTTGCGCCAACAGCAAACAGATGTCTCTTTCCATTTTGCGCTGCATGCGCTGGTGCTACTACTGCGAACAACACAAATAAGCGGTTTAGAAAGTTTGTCTCGATGAGCCTGGTATAGACAGCCTCAAGCTGTTGCATCGCGTCACGTCAATGGACATGCCCGGTGTAAACAGTGTGTCAGCACGTCAGTCATGATGACATCTGAAATATTCATGAATGAAACTGTTTACTAGTGTTTTTTGTGATCTTGTCCAAGTGTTTTTAACTGCCCCATCCTTCAATAACAGTTCCTTTTCAAAGCTTGAATCGCACCAACAACTAAAAATTGTGCAGATGTGCAAAAAAGCATCCATGACGTGCTTGTGCTCAAAACAGCAGGGCAGCATCTGAATGACAGAGAACTTCTGTTCAGAGTTGTAACTTGACACAGCATCTTTTAAAAGTGGGCCGAGATATGTATCAAGTGGTCAAAGACATCAGTCTGTCCATGTTGATGTAGGAAAAACATTTAAATCCAGATAGGCACATGAAGGTGTCCTGTGTAAGTCCACTTAGGATGAATCACTCATGACAGGCCCAGTCTCTCTCCTCTTCACCTGTGTGACTAACTGAGCACCAGTGGGCGGGGCCCAGAGTGCAATGACGGAAAAATATACATTGCATATACAGATGTATTTGGTCCTTGTGATGTCAAGTTCCACGAATTCCAAACAAGCCGTTTTTCCAGCTTGGTTTGAATAAATTCTCTTTTTCTATTAAGGAGGGAGATTTCAGTTCTGAAACTTACAGTATGTTTTTATAGTACAGTGACTTCTTATATGTTAAAAGATCAAGGAAAATTTGATTCCTCATGTCATGACCCCTTTAAAGCTGCAATATGTAAGATTTTTTGGTTAGAAATGAACAAATTGCCATTATTGATTGAGTACATAAGCAATCAGTGTTCAAAACAATGTCCTTACCTACCTCCAATTCACTAAGGTAAGCCTATAATTTGTATTTTGAGCTGTCGGGTTCGATTTGGCACAAAATCGCTGGCTTATGACGTGCGTCCTTGCGTCATTATGTCATGTCTGTGAACAAAGGAAAGAAGAGCCGGCTGTCTCGTTCCCGTGTAATCAGTAGATGCGGTAATGCACTGTTTTAGTTTGTGAGTAGCCAACAATGCATTCAGCCTTCAATGACGACAACAATAGACAGTGTTTTTTATACCTGCCACCTTACCACCTAACAGCGTCAGCATTTACAGTCACTTTTAGAACTTTATTTACCAAGGAATTTCTCTTGTAAATTTTGTCTTCAATACTATTAAAATAGAATGTAACATTCTAAATAAAACAAATAGAAAATATAACGGTACAATACATTATAACAATATTCCAAAACATTCCATATTAGAAATATGCAACACATAATCAAAATATTGTGATCATGATTCGAAGCTCCATAACACACCATAAAGTGTTTTCGAGCTTCAAATCATGATGGTGCCTAGGACACTGCAGATGACAATATTTATAGAGAAAAAGGAGTTACATTTTGGTCTGTTTCTCACCCAGAACCGATTGTATCGCTTCAGAAGACTTGGATTAAACCAATTGAGTCATATGAATTACCTGCCTTTTTTCTTTTTGGAGCATGGAAGTTTTGGACCCCATTGACTTGCAGTGTATGAATATGAAAAATCTATACATCTAAGAAAATATTCATAAGTCACACAAATTAAAGGGTGAGTAAAGATGAGAGGATTATCATTTTTGGGTGAACTGTTCCTTTAGTTAACCGAAAGAGTTATGCACTTCAGCTTTGTATATACAATGTCAATTTAAACTAGATTTGACATATGACAGAAGCAAATGTGATGACTGAAATGTATAGCCAAACTATTGTTAGAGATGAGAAAAGTGCCCTTGTTTATGAGAGTTATGACACTGGGGCAGATTGCTCCTTGTTTTGGGGCACTTGCACTGTCCGGGTGAAAGATGATCCAAACTGACCTGAAATCGGAACAGACTTCCCTGCTGAAAAAACAAAAACCTAAAATCAACCTAAGCTAGTCTTCGTATAGTCATTAATAATGGTTTTCCAACGTATACTTTCAAAAGTATACTATAGTTTGATGGAACTATTTGGTTGGTTCAAGAAACATGATATCCCAACACGTTCTCACTCCCAAGGCGTCAAAGACTGACACTTGTGCAAGAGCCCAGCGCATCAATGTACAGATGGCAAAAGCGGCCTTTGGCATCAGTTTGCAACGCATCTGGCAAGTAAGTTCTTTTCAACGAGAAACCTTTGACATCAACTGACTGATGTGATGGGCATTAGAATTTTAGCATCGTTTAATTATAGGTTGGGGTACAGTTTTGTCATCGTGACTTATGTTGGGGGAATGATTTTCATTTCATTTGAAATCAGCAAGGTTTATTCACAGTGGTTAATATTTTGTCTTTTATTTATCTGTCTATTTAATCTGTCTGTTCGCATCCTGCACTGCTGAAGTGACCCGTTTCATTACGGGTGTATTCTGAGTCTTACAATCATGTGAAGAACAAACCTAAATGTAGGTTTTTAGTCACCGATCACGGTCACCCGGCGACCACCGTTACACATCCTGCACAAGTTTCATTATAACTCATTCAAAATTTGCCGCCTCAATCGTAATGACATGGGTTTGACGTCAGAGACTCAGCGATTATGCCATTGGCTCTCGCGTGTCTTGTGACTGAGTGCAACGACTTCAAATTCGGATGTACATGTATTTTTTGAATGAGATGTGCCGGTAGAATTAGGATGACACAGGATCAGGATGCCTTCATGGAGGGGGAACATTTTTACCTATTAAAACCTTCAGTTTCACTCTGCTACTCACACAATGCCATTGTATGGTTTGAAAAATTATTATAGTGCATTTAAAAAAAAATAAAAATAAATGATCATGACTGTACTTTATCTGCTTGTTGCATCTTTGTTGAGAACTGGTTAGGTTTAGGCATAAATGTGCACTTGTATATCAAAGTGTCTGTCATGTTTTATATGGTTGATTATCGGTTAGGTTTAGATATAGGGCTGGGTTAGGGGATCTAAAATATTATATATGATTGTATAATGTAATATCACACTAATATATTTATAAGTATAATAAAACATCCAGGTTAAACGCACAAAATAATTCTCATTGAAAAAAATGGGGTTTCTCACCGTGTCAAAGAGAGGACACCAGGGGGCACCTTTGGCGTCATCATGAAGACGTGGATGGCTTCTGCACCAGCGTCAAAATTGGTTGCTTAGGGAATGAGAACGGGTTGGATATCAAAGATATCACAATAGTCATGTGTGAGACAATTTAAAATCCAAATGTAATAGTATTGGAGCACGTGTGTGTGTGTGTGTGTGTGTGTGTGTGTGTGTGTGTGTGTGTGTGTGTATATATGTCTCTCTCTCTCTCTCTCTACACATCTGTGATTCGAAGAATGTTCACACAGCTTATCCTTAATTATAGCCTGTTGTGTAAAGGACTCAAGAGACTTCCTGTAAAGCTCAACCTACAACCGGCCTGTTTCTCACTTAGATCAGGGTCACCATTGCCTGAAAAAGAATGAGGACTGAAAACTCTGTCATCATTTACTCACCCTTGTGTTTTTCCAAACCAGTATGACTTTATTCTTCCATGGAGCACAAAAGATGATGTTAGGAAGTATAACAGCCTCAGTCACCATTCGCTTTCATTGCATCTTTTTATCCATACAATGAAAGTGAATAGTGACTGAAGCTGTCATTCTGCATAACATTTCCTTTTGAGTGAGAGACTACAAAAATCTGTGCACATGTGTGGTAGGGCGGAGGGCGGGGCCGGGTCGTGATTCCGCACACATGGCCCTTAATTAGGCTGATTAAGCCCGAGAGGGATAAAGTTGACCGGAGACAGCAGTGCGAGAGAGAGAATTACAGGCAGCTGTCCTGTATGTGTTTGGTTGTGTCTTTTTGTTTTAGTTAATCATTAAATATTATTTATGTTGTTAAGCCAGTTCTCGCCTCCTCCATTCCACTGAGTGTGTTACAGCATGATTTTTGGAACATTAGTCCTGTAGTTTTGACTTCTAGTTAGGCTACATAAAAAAAAAAAATAATAATAATAATAAACGAGCCAGCCAGACGTATAAGGGCGGAACTGCTCCTGTGGGGAAACAGATTTGAGTCTGACCGGCATCCTTTCCTGATCCTCTTCCCCATCCACAGTTGTTTTCCCAGCACTATTCAAATGCTATCTAAAAAAAACCATTAATGTCAGGAGAATACATTTGTAGTGGTGTCAAGCCGAGTATTTTGCACGTCTCCTTAACCACATTTAGAAAACATTGGCTTAAAGGTGCTATATGTAATATTTTTACTATACTAAATCATAAAATGACCATAATAAGTCCTTAGAGAATTAAGAAACATGCTAAGTTGAAATACTGGCTTCACCGATAACAATGCTACAGCCAGTATATTCTACTTTGAAGTTTCCATTCCGGGCCAGAATTTCTGTTTATTTTTTGGCCTGTGTAATCCCACCCACTGCCCACTCACAAAGTATTTCAACACCAATGAGTTGCCAGATTTGAACAAGTTTGCAGGCAAACAACACTGCGTTCTGCAGCCATGGAAGGCAAACGAACTGGATCAGAGATAACCGATTCCACACAACCTATAAAGCCTCGCCATCCATCTAAAAATCACTGTGACCAGAGGTGTAGTAAAACAAGGATAAATACTGGAGATGCCTTTGGAAGATGGAGACCGCTTAAAGCCCAGAAATCCTTTAAAATGGATACTGAGTTGGCTAATTTTCCTGTTGTGTGTCCTCATTCTGGCAACCCGCATGAGCTTAGAGTCTGGGGCGGGGCAGACGACTCTCCAATATTTTGAATTTGTAATGCAGTACCCATTTCAAACGCTTGTTGTCAATCTTACATATAGCACCTTTAAATACATTTTGCAATCACTGCCCTAAAATCCTACTAAACCATCTAACAACATCATTTACACAGTCACTTTTAGAACTTTATTTACCAAACAAATGATCTTGTGTAAATGTTTTCTTCAAAACTTAAAATAGAATGCACCATTTTAAATATTCCAAAACATTCCATATTAGAAATGTGCAAGACATACTTTAAATATTACAATCAAAAATGAAATATTACAAACTCACTAAGTCTGTTCCAGAACTTAGTGAGCTGCTGTGCTGTCTCCTGCCTAAATAGGCAGATGTCTTCTATGGCAGCATCCTTACTGAAATGATGCCTCATGAGCTCAATTTGGAATGCTCTACATAGATGGCAGCTCCGTACATCATTGAAATTGCGCTCCAAGACTTGATGACTCTTTTTCAATACAGTTGACGTAAGAACAACACGATACTCTGAGCATAAATACGCATAGTACACACACACACACACACTCTTGCTTCGTCCGCCATCTTGGATTTGTTTTTCCACCCAGCTCATCACAGTGCATACTGGGATCGCCTACCCAGGGAAAGGTACATACTATGATACCTTAAAATTTGTCCAAAATGAGGAGGTAGCATAATTAAGATACCCTTTGGAACAGCCTTCGCCTATGATGTCTTAAAATGCTGCCTCAGAAGGAAGCTCACTAGGTTTTGGAACGACCCACTGTGGTCATGATTTGAAGCTTCATAACAATTCCTTACGCTTGACACATATGCAGAGTGTTAGATGCTATTAGGCCTGTCGCGATTATTGAATAATTGTCTGATCGTGGTTATTTGAGAACCACGACTATTATGCACTTTAAATTCCAATCAAACATTTTACTGTCCAAATAAGGGAATGAATGGTGCATTTGAGTGCCTCATTCAGCTGAACTCTGACCATCTGCTGAACCACACCATGGACCGCAATGAGTGCAGCTTCTGAAGAGTGCGTGAAAATAGCACTTCAAAACCGGACTTGAAGCGCTGTGACTCATGCGCCATATGTGGACAACGGAGGTTGAAGCCAAAGTCCTGCGAAAATATTTAAAAAAGTAACAAATTAATTTAACAATCATGTATAGGTCTGGGTATCGTTACAGATTTCCCGATTTGATTCTGTTAATATGGTGTTAGCGTTTGTTTAGTGGCTGTATCATGGCAGACATATGACATTAGAACGTCGGTGGCTGGTGTGTTAATGAGCCAGCGATTGCCTGCTCGCTCTACCTTTGTTCCTGTTCCTTCATCTTTGACAGATATGCTACCTTGACACTTTTGTTCAGCGGACTCAGAGTGGTGCTAGAAGTTAGTGCATGCTGACAGGGTGGGTTGAGGCATGCAGCTATCCTTATGGTGCTACTGTGGTGTGTCTTCTCCCCTTGAAGAGCTTAATCTGATTCGAATGGACCCATTTGTATGCCGATGATTGGCTTGGTTTTGAGACCCTAATGCGGTAGGCTATTGGTGAGAACTTTCACACTATCTCAAAGGGGCCTGACCAACTTGGTAGGAACTTTTTAGAGATTACTGCTGGTCTGGTGAACTTGTAATAGAGTACCTTGTCACCTACTTGGTACTTGTGGTGAGACGCTTTCCTGTCATAGTAGGCTTTGGATCCCTTGATGCTGGCTTCCAAGTTCTTCTGGGCCCACGCAAATGTGGCCCGAAGATGATCGCGCAGGTCCATTACGTATTGGTGCTCCGTATAGGCAGTTGCAACACTGACGTCTTCCACCTCCACTCCTGTGGAGCGGTGCAGAGTAGACTTAATTGCCATCAGCACCAGGGGGAGTTTCACATCCCAATCTCTGCCATTGCTGTTAACATACTTTTTAAGCATGTTGATAATGGTGCAGTTGGCACGTTCGACCTCCAGATGACTGGGGATGATACAGGATGTGGAAGTTGTCTTCCACACCCATGATTTCATACATGGTAATCATGACGCTTGAGGTGAAATGGGTGCCTCAATCCGAATCAATAGAGAGGGGTAGCCCTCAGTGGCTGACACATGGTTCAGCAGCAGGAATGCAGTTGTTGTGGCTGTGTCGTTAGGAGCAGGGAGGCATTCCAGCCACTTGGTGAAAGCGCAGGTAACTGTGAGGAGGAACTTGTTACCTTGTGAGGACTTGGGGACTGGTCCAGTGCAATTCACCTGGAGGTGGGACCATGGAAACGTGATCCCTCGGTTTTGGAGTGGGTCCCGATCCAGCGGTCTGGAACTGGCTACAGACCAGGCATCCTTTGACATAGGACCGGGTGTCGCAGGCCATCGATGGCCAATAAATGACTTGCTGGAGGGTCTTGAGGGTGGCATTGTAACCCAATGAGGGTGGCCTCCGACAGGGGAGTCATGAGTGTGGGCAAGCATCACTCCCCTATGATCGGTTGGGACAACCCAGCGAGCTGGTCCCTGGTCAGTTTAGGTATAGACCAACAAACATTTCTCCAGTTTAAGATGTGGCTGGTCACGAAGGAGAGCATGTAGCTCCTCCGACATGCGGTGGGGTTTGAGAGGCCCCTTGTGTTGCAGGGTTTGCTACCCACTACCGGATGGTTTGGATGGCGGGGTCTTGCTCCTGCATGGTGATCAGATCTGCATCACCAGGTCTCCATCCCAGGTGCAGAGTCTGTGGCCAGGTCTGCAGGTCTTCTTGCCTTTCTTTTGCCTGCCAACAGGTGCGGTAAACACAATCATATTTTTGGGTAATTGAAAGCCACTCGTCTTGACACTCCCAGGCCGTGCCCTGTTCCATGCCTAGCTTGGCTAGGCGGTCGGCTTTGTCATTACCATCCTGACTTTTGTGGTGGAATGCACAGCCATCCACATAGACGATATACAAGAGTATACGGCCATGTCACCTCTGGTGCCCAGGGTAGCGCTGCAGATTGGTTTACCTTGTAGCACTTTGTGGTGGGCCACCGTGATAATTTTGGTCAGGAAATTGGACAGGACACCATCCAGGTTGTCGTCCCTGACTAGTGATGGAGTTAATTCTCCTATCACTGGCAGTGTCAGTTCAAAATCATGAAACAAATTATCGACCAACATCCCTAGCGATCGCCACGCCATCACCTGTATCGGGATGTGTGTCAGGTTCTGAACCAACAAGTAGGTTGAGCGGTGGCTCAACTCGAGCAGGGACATGCCACAGATGGTCAGATTGAGTTCACAGAAGCGGGGCAAGGGTTGAAAGAACACCTGTGGACCAGGTATCTTCTGTCCTTTAAAGATCACCAGGTGGATGGGAACTCTGTTGCACGTGGATAGTCATATCTACCTTGCTAACAACCTGGCATGCCTGGGGAATGGTCTGGCCGGATATCATGTGTTCTACCTCAATGGTCATAGAATGCCATTCGGCCCGGGCTTGGGACCATAGAACCTGGTTGACTGTGTCAAACTGAGCACCTATTCTGACAAGAAGGTCTGCCCCCATGAAGAACGGGGTTGGATTTCAGGGACTATGACCTGCCTTTTCCCAATCCGTACGGAGAGGCCGCATACCCCACTCGCTTTGAGGAGACTTTGTGGTGACCCTGCCAAAAGGATGCGATGACTTTGCGGTGTAAAGAACGGAGGAAGACTGTGTCAACAAGTCATCGTATAGGTCCTGGCTCATAGCGGTCTTTTCTGACCAGAACGCTGCAAGCGCTTCTGGTGTCACTATACCATTGATGTGCACGCCTCCCACTATGTGGGGGTTGTACAGGGTTAAGTTCGTGTTCTTCAGTGAACAAAGGAAAGACTCGTGGTCATGAAATTAGTTTTGACTATCAACCTGCGGTGGCTGTGGGCTTGCATGTGGCATAGAAGGATTAGAGCCAGGGTCAGGCTCTGGAGGAGGCATGATCATTGGTAGGGGTCATCTGGACTCCTGGATGATGGCGACTTGTCCATCTGAAGCTGGCGAACTGTTTTCTGGACCATGTGCCCTCAGTGTGTCAACCTGAGCCCACATGTGTCCACAACACCAGTCAATAAGCAGAGCCAGTCGGTCCAGTAGGTCCTGGCCAATTAACAGTGGTTCCGTATTAATGGGACATATGTAAATGGGGTGTACCAGCATCATCCCTTGAAAGGTAATGTTGATCCATGTCCGTTTTGTAATAGATGACCTATCTTGTGTGTAGCTTGTTATTCTTACATTGCAGGTCTCGATCTGTAATGGTTTGCCGAGGGAAAGCATTGCTCTAGCCACCTCTGCGAAGGTGTTGGAACCCATCAGACTTATTTCGGAACCAGTGTTGAGTTGTGCGTGGGAGCTGATGCACCCCCTACCACTACTGATGTGTATATGTGTCAGGCATTGCCCTTACGGCACAGATCACCCAAGAAGGTCAGAAAAGGAGGGTGTGGTGTGTTAGGAGTGACTGTTTTGGGGAGCAACTTGGCCTCCTCTGTTCCCCTTTCCCAACCTACAAAGTAAACTTTGGCGTTAACCGGAGGGGCTACATAGTCTAGTCATGCTGACGGGGGGTCAGTGCCGTGTTTCTTTGAGGATTTTGGCAGCCCTGGTGAATGACGGAGCATGTCAAGCTGTGTTACTGACTCCCTCAGGCATCTCCTGATTATACCTTCCATTTCCTGTCTCAAACCTTGTCCTCTTGGGGGGGGGGGTTTGAAACATTGTCTTCCCACTCACCTTCTTGTTTGGGTTTCCGTTCGAACCGTACCTTTCCTTTCGGCCGGCGATCATTTGCCATTTTGGCCCGGCGTGATCCTGGTGGTGTGTCTTTTCACCACCCCCCTGGTTCTGTTGCCCACCCTGCTGGCGATGTGGTCGGTGCCCTTGGGGTCCTGTTCTAACATTCATCTTAATGCGAGGCATCTCGTTGCCTTCAAGTGCTAGGTCGGCGTTTTCTGAGGTTTGGATCCCCAGGACTCTGGTGTCGCCTTCATGCCCTCGAATAGCACACACACATCTCCCATGCCAGTTGCGCATACCTTCTGATTTACTGCATGGTAGGTTTGCCCATTCTGCAGTGCATTGTGACTTCATATTGCGCACTCTTGTGGAGGTTGTGAAGGAAGAGAGCCCATTCCTCCTCTAGACCTGGTGCATTACGTCCTTGGAAGTAAGCGGTTCTTGGGTGTCTGTAATACTCGCGTGGAGGCACATGCCTCTTCTGCACAATGGCAAAAGCGCCTAGGGTAGCGGAGGCTTTGTCTTTAGGGCGAATACTCCTCGCGTAGGGCTTTTCACAGAGCGGAGTAGTGGTCTCGGGTACCAGTCAGTCAAATTTCCATGAACACATGGACAGTCCTCACCGTGGTCTTCCATATGAGCTTGAGTTTTTCACACGATGAAGCATAAGGGGCCCACATCTTGCAGTGCTTGGGTTGTCTGACCTCTGAAGAGCTTTAGCTCTGGTCACGTGGGGCGATTGGCGACTCATTTTACCGGGGCAGTAAAAATGCTCACGACACAGTGGCTCTGATAGCTTGTTGTGTTACAGTTGCTATAATGCTGACACGAACGCACAGGTGAGAGGCTTCGACCTGTGGCTTACGGGTTACTGTAATGCAATGTGAATTTCACTGCAACCTCTCCTTGGTGGACGTTAATTAGGTGACCTGACACCTCTCTGTAACATCTAGGCGAAAGTGTTTGGAGTTAAATAACAACAACAACAGCAGGCTTGGAGTAGACTATCATAAACATACCAACCCCTAATCCACTCTAAGAGCACTTTCACACCACACTGGCTAATGCTTGGCAAGTCATGAGAGAAGTAAATCATCAAACTTTGAACTAATGATTCAAGTTATTACTTTGGATTCCAATGCATACCCACTGTGACAAAACTGGCATGTAGAATGCCTTACACGAGGCTCCATTAATGTTGGGTGCTTTGTTCAGGAGCCGGTTTGGTTATTAGCAATAATTAATAATTATCAAAGATAATTAATAATTATTAAAATCAATAGGACATTGATTAGAATCATCATTAGCTTATTAGTCCTTTAAATCAACAGTCATCAAAGATAACTTACCAATTATCAAAATCAATAGAATATTAAGAAGGAATCAGGGACTAATAACCAGACAGACAACACAGCAAATATCATTCGTGGTAACAGTAAATTACAATAATACCTTGAGTATTATTAGCAGCAATGAGCAGACTCGGTGGTCTGTAAACTGCATAAGCAATAATCTTGATACACAAGAATAACACACTATAATAATCTATCTCTGCTCAGACATAAACCTCTTCATGTGAGGACACGGGTAGAATGTGTGTTCGTCTGTCGTTTGACTCTGACTCGGTTCCTCGAGGCTCAGGTGATGAATGGAGGCCGTTTCCTCACTCTGTCAGCGGGCGGTATGCCAGCTGATTCTCGGTGGGCTGGCAGAGAAATCAGCAAAGTCCACTCTGTTGAAGAAGGAAGAGAAATCTTCAGGCAAATGGGTGAGACGCGGATTGCTCAGCGGTCTCCTTCAGATCCGTTAGCGTGCTCTGTTGAATACGGAGAAATCTCAGCTCGTCCAATGAGACGGAGATTGTATGGCCAAAGTTCAGGTATGTACGTTACTTCCTTGGGCAGTGAGGCTACACCTGGGAGCAGCAAGGCTGCAACTAGATGCAAGTGAATACTGTCACTGGAAACCATGCCCAGAAGGATCTCTGAGGTTCTATACTCTCGATGACATCATGGCTGAGGGACACATTCTGTTGTGCGTTTTATCCAATAGGAGTTGAGAGTTCGATCCTTCAGAATTTCACACACAGGTGTAAAGAGAGCAAGGCTTTATGGGATCTGTAGTCTGTTTTGGACTCCCTTTGTTTGATTTTGGCGTCATTGTTGATATCAGGCTTTGAGTGTTCTTATAGGCCGCAGTCAAGCTTTATGAGTGTATGTAGGCCTGCCTTTGTCTCCTATTTGTGTACATGAGGCCCAACAATGGTTATATTTCAGTTATAATGTCCCTTTTGATTACATATGAAATACATTTTCTCCCAGCTAATGCTGTGAATTTTACAGGGGACCTTTCATATTGTACCTACTGTAGTTAGAAGTATACATTTTAGTAAGTATGTTTTATGGGGTATTTTATGGGGTATGGAGTATTGACGCTGACTGCCACCCCTGGAGTTGCAAGTTCGAATCCAGGGTGTGCTGAGTGACTCCAGCCAGGTCTCCTAAGCAACCAAATTGGCCTGGTTGCTAGGGAGGGTAGAGTCACATGGGTTAACCTCCTCGTTGTCGCAATTAGTGGTTCTCGCTCTCAGTGGGTTGAGTGGAAAGTTGCGTGTGGATCGTGGAGAGTAGCCTGAGCCTCCACATGTGGAGTCTCCGCAGGGTCATGCACAACGAGCCACATGATAAGATGCGCAGACTGACTGTCTCAGAAGCAGAGGCAACTGAGACTTGTTCTCCGCCACCTGGATTGAGGTGAGTAACCGTGCCACCACGAGGACCTACTAAGTAGTGGGAATTGGGCATTCCATATTGGGAGAAAAAGAACCAGGGTCATTAAAAATGAACAGTGTAGTGGACTAAAGCACTGACATGATAATTGGAAGGTTGTTGGTTCAATCCCCACAGCCACCACCACTGTGTCCTTGAGCAAGGCACTTAACTCCAGGTTGCTCCAGGGGGATTGTCCCTGTAATCAGGGCACTGTAAGTCACTTTGGATAAAAGCATCTGCCAAATGCATACATGTAAATATATATGATATTGCATATATTTTGTGACATTGTTATTGTTTAATTGCATAATTTGTACTATTTACAGTTATTTACACTGATTTATCGAAAACGTGCTAAAAACCGGTACTGTCTCTTTAAGGAAATTTCTGTTCCTCTCATTGTAGTGGAGGGTTGTGCATAGGGTTATTTAATTTTTTTTGTGCCCTGCCCTAATTGTGTAATGGCAAATATAATTTTTTTTTGTTGTTGTTGTGTTATACACATAGTGTACATGACATAGTGACACAGAGGAGCCCTGTGTCATGACCAAGATGATAGAATGAAGAAACAAAAGCTCAAAGATCTTATAATATTAATATAATATAATAGCTATTCAGGTTGGCTGGCAAAATGGAACAAGACTACAGTTGACCAAAAAGTCAGACCGATATTTTAAGTATTTTGATATTTAAAATATAATTTTTAAAATAATTAATACGTTTTTAAAGCCTTAAAGAAAATCATGTAAAATTTATATAAATAAATGACTTCTTAAGGTTTATGAAGCACACATACACCTATGACAAAAGCATGACAATTTGTATGACAATTAATCGTTAGAGCCCTAAAACAAACAATTTATCGCTATAATCGCAAGTATTTGTTTGACAATTAATCGTCAGCCAAATTTCATAATCATGACAGCCCTAAACCCTTTTTACTTGCATTGTATGGATATGGACACATTATACATCTCTGAAAATATCTTCGTTTGTGTTCTGCAGAATAAAGAAAGTCATGCGAGTTTCAGATGGCATAAGGGTGAGTAAATGTTGAGAATTATACATTTTGGGTGAATTAATTCTTTAAACTGGAATAGGAAAGTATTTTAACACCAAAAGAGTAAAAAATATCAGCTTTGAATATTACAATATGTAAATAAAACCAGATTTTACAAAATAATGACAGAAGCACGTGTCATTGCTGAAACGTTCTGCCAAACTATAGTTAGAGATGAGAAAGTGCCCTTGTTTTTGAGAGTTATAACATTGGGACAGACTGGTCCTGGATTTTGGGCACTCATACTGTCCAGGTGAAAGGTCCGCTTGGACCAGCATAGCCATGCTGTTATGTCCACCAGAAAAACATGTGTAGTTAACTTAACTTGCATGGTCTTTCTGTTGAAGCTGGTTAACCCAGGTGGTCTTGCTTGGTGAACTTGAAGCAACAGGTTCTTTGAAGTTAAACAGGTTATTGAATGTGGTTTTGCTGGTATAGAAGTTTGAGCAGGCCAGTTGTCTTTGCATTAGCAGCCTGGTAGGGAGTCTATAGAGACAAACAAACACACCATGGCAGCAGGGCTGAAAGTGTGAGTTGCTTTGAAGTTATCATGCCATATGTAAGAAAAGATCAGTAACTTGCATGATAACTGAAAAAGAATACATTCTCACAAATGTTTTTATTATTGTTGATTAGATACTCTAAGTGATGTGTTTTCCACATTGAGTTGTTGAGGGGCAGTTACTTGTGTGTTATAAGGGACATTCTTTCCAAAAATATGCAGACTGACACACCTATTGCATTTTAAATCTGTCAAACTATTTGGGTTAAAGACAGCTTCATCAAAAGATTTCCACGAATTAGTCGGGGCAAATTTTGGCAGACATTAATTTTCATACTTTCCTGGGCAGTACTAGACATTCCAGACTTTAACACACACCCACATGTGTTGTTCAGATTTTTGAAAGATTGCTTTACAACATTAGTGAAGGGCAACATCTCTCTGGCAAAGAACCTACTTCATCTGTGCATTCTCTACCAGTCGGGTATTTCGTTGTCCGGAAAAATACATCATGTGTGTGAATATATTCGTTTTGTTCCCTCCTTCACTATCTATCTATCTATCTATCTATCTATCTATCTATCTTTCTATCTTTCTTTCTTTCTTTCTTTCTTTCTTAAATCACAATATCCAATTACATTGGCAACCCCGGGCTGAGGGATCGATGATGTAAATTGATCACATCATCACATTAAATCAAATACATTACTAAATTAAAATTGCACTCCAAACGAAATGAAAAAGCAATTAAAATAACGAAGTGAGTATATATATATATATATAAGTAACCACCTTTCCATTTACCGGCAGGCAAGTATCCATCTAAACAGGCAGGTGGAAAATGACGTACACAAATGGAGACATAAAAACAATTCTAAATGTAAAAATAATAATTATAATGATGATAATAATCATTGAAATATAAATCATGGTTTGAAGTGAATGTGTTTTTGTATTATTTTATGATTTAATCACAGATATATAGGCTGCAGAATTGTGGTCACAGTGGACTGCTCTGTGGAAATAAAGTGAACTGAACTCAAAGCACCTCCTGAGCTGAGATGTCTGAGGTCATTTGCAGTACTCATAGATGATACTGTTCTGAGACCGGTGTCTCATTGCAGTCGTAGTGCGCTTGCGCCAATTGCATATGTATGCACGCACAGTTATATGGAGTATACTTTGTATATACAGTATACTTTGACAGGATCCCACTCGACTGAACGCAGAAGCTGAGCGTTCGTGTCAAAATGGAAGTATACCCAGGGCTTTAATCAACAAGTTTTGTGTTCTCTGTTATGTTTCTTGCATACCTTTTTATTTGGAAGCTAAACACAACAGAGACTGCTTCCTCTGCCTGTAGCTGGACATGTCCCACTGTTCATAGTAGCTGTAGGTAGAGATAGAAATATGGCTGCAGGAAGGAAAGGTTTCCTGACTTGCGTTAAAAGCGTAACGCCTCCTCTGAGCTCTGAAGGTGCAGCTTGCTGATGCCCAACCTCCAAGGTGAAAATAATGCATTTGAATGGTCAGATTTTCTGTCATTCTGCTCAGCAACTAAAAACGGTTCAAGGAATGAAAACGAAAAACAAGCAGAATGTAACTGAAAACCAGAACAAAGTAAAAATCGTATTTTTAAATGCTGGACTAATTTTGTTCCGATAATTTTTTCATGAAACTAAAGGCCAAAGGGTTTATTACAGTATATTTTCTGAACTACACCACTTCATGTTGCCCGAAAATATGAAACATTTAAACCTTAAGGAAACTGCTGCATCACATATTTCTTTGCCTAATTGCCCGTTGTGGATGTCATATTCAGTGAATGAAGACCTTTTTAACAATTATGTATATTTACTACATATACATGCATGGCTAATTCAGATACAAGGAAAACATTTATTAGATGTAAAAAGTACTTTTCTCAGCTGTTTCCACGTCTTCATTGAATTATTGTTAGATATGATGCATTAATACAGATTTGATGCTGCCGGGTTTTGACTCGGAAGCAGATCTTTAATTTAAAATTTTACTTAACTGTTAATTAACTGTTTGCTTGTTACAATTTGTGTTGTGATAAATTGCTAATTTTATGTTTATATTGAGGCAAGTGGCTTATTTTGAGCTTGTTTTTCCAGACCAGATTGCTTGCTTATCTTGTGAGATCTGGCAATGCTTAGCGCAGAGTACTGTAATTTTAAAAAGAATATTATTAACCGAACATTATTAAATTTTGTTCTAACCGGTAACCATTTGGAAAGGAGGCTGCGGAACTTTTAAACCAGAACAAAAAAAATACAGTTTTTGCTCAGGACGAACCGAAATGAAAATCATATAGTTTTTAGTCCCTGACTCTGCTAATACAAATGAATTACAGAACCTTTCAAAATCAAGGTAGGTATAGCTGCAGGCCAGAGATCTCTAAATGGGGGTGAAATCTCCAAAAGAGAGCAGGGTTACTCCAGAAGGTCATTGTGCCAAATCCAAAAGGGAGCGTCACTTCAACTCACGGTTAGGGAAAGGTTAGGTTAGGGGCTCCCTATATCCAGAGGTGGGTAGTAACATGCTACATTTTCTCCGTTACATTTACTTGAGTAGCTTTTTGGAAAAAATGTACTGTACTTTTAAGAGTAGATTTAATGGTGGGTAATTTTTACTCTTCATTACAATGGGGGATGTTACTGTTGTTACATTACTGGTTTTAATTTAATAAGAGTTAATAAATGCATAATTTATTGAGAGATTTTTGAATGGGACTTTTACGGCACTGGAACTTTACAGTGGCGCTCTGTCACTAAGTTCATCACTGCAGAAACAGCAGTAAGTGCTTAAAACAAACTTTTTCTTTCACACAGTGAAAATGAAGAGTTACGTTTATGCAATGCCTTCATTCAACACCAAAACAAGCGGGAATTTCAGCATACAGAATTACGGATTCAACTAAGAAAACGCATTGCTGTAAATTGTGGTGATAATGATAACGCTGGTTTTTTTTTGTCATGGTAATGGTCAGTTTCAGCGTGATTCTGTACCTACGGGCTCTGTTGATCTCAGTTTTTAAGTATACATTTTCTTATATCAGTGCTGCAATACATCAGTGCAAATAAATCCATGTTACAAACTGTCTACAATGGATGTGAGTGATGTCGCGTCACAACGCCATGCAGACGCATCCATTGTAGACAGTGTCATTGATTATAATGGGAGCAATTTGTTTTTGTCGCATCGTGCCACACCACTCCCATATGATGTAAACAGAACGTTATTTTGCTGTGCTGATCGCGTGCTTGATAATGCAGCACGAACATACAGCGATGCATTTTTCTTAAGGACGACAGAGAACAAGCTCTGAACTAAATTAAGCCTAAATGCGCTTCTAAACACAGAGATAAGGATCTAAATTCTTTTGTCAGTGTATATAACTGTAAGCTACATAATATACTGAACTAAGAATACATGCGGGAAATTTAAAAAGATGTGAAATAGCGACATTAGGCGTTAATAACGCATGATCTTCCTTTGATTCATAACTAAGAATATACAGTATTATAAATAATAATATAAAGTAATTGAGCCTGTGAGACATTTAGTTTTTTTCTCTAATAATCGCTAGGAACGTTTCCAATCTTTTCATCTAATTTTCAAACCCGATTTGTCAAGCATCCTTAAAGTGATAGTTCACCCATAAATGAATATTCTGTCATCATTTAGACTCATTCTTGTTGTTCCAAACCTTTGTGTCTTCGTCTTCTCTGGAACCAAAAGCAAGGTGTTGGGCAGAATGTTAGGGACTGACATCCTCAGTCACCATTCACTTTCAAAAATGACAAACAAATGGAAGTGAATGGTGACTGAGGCTAAAATTCTGTCTAACATCTTAATTGTGTTCATTGTGTCCAAGTCATACTGGTTTAGAACATGAGAGTGAATAAATTATATCATCATTTTCATTTTTAAACTATCACAGTAACAGTGGGTATAAAGGAAGACATAGGCACATGATTCATGCACGCAAGTTGTTTAATAATCAGATCTTTGCAATGTAACTAGTTACTCGCTACTTGAGTAGTATTTTAATTCGATACTTTCTTACTCTTAGTCAAATTATTATTAACATCAGTACTTTTACTTCTTGAGTAATTAATTTTCAAAAACTGAATACTTTTACTTGAGTACAGTTTTTGGCTACTCTACCCACCTCTGCCTTTATCTTTATTGGCAGTTTGGAGCTCCCACCCCTTGTTGGAGCTATGCCTGCAGCTATATCCTTCTCTCAAAATCACCTGTGAAAGGAGACGCAGCAAAATAGAGCTGCAGTGCGATAATGAGCGGTTACTTATTTATTGAATGCACATACATTGTTAAATAAACGCAAGAAAGAACGTTTCATAATTTGAGTTTGTTATCTAAGTTTGTCACCCCTTCTCTGAAGGGTTTGAAGGGGCTGACTGCACGTCACTGAAGTAATCACTGACTGTAATTGCCAATGTAAAACTGCAGTATGAGTGCATTAGAACTAATGAATACAATTCACAAATTACAGGAAAAAATTAAATGGAGCAGGGCACTGTACTCTTCTGTTCATACTGCAGGTACTGCAGTATGGATCTGTTCAGCCTGTCATTCACTCAATGGTACCATGGAGCACCATAACACTTTCCATGTGCGTTAATTAAATCTGGTTCCTATTAGTTAAATCGCTTGGTTACAAACGCATGGAATTTATATATGACCAAACACCGCAACAGTTTTGATTGGCCATTTCACAAAAATACATTTTTGTAAGAAATAATCTGTTATTAAAACTCCTTTCTCAAGCTACTGTGTCAAGCTTGGTCCAAACTCTGGCAACCCTGCTCTGAAAGCCCCACCCTATAAGCTTATTAAATTGTCAAATGTGTCAGTAGGCCTGCAACTGCCTACACAAGACATAAACGTGTCTTGTGGTGTACAGTACTGGTGCCTGAACATGCCCTCCATCCTCAACTGAGCCAGTATTTTTTGAATAAGTGTTTGTTTTCCCCCGAGTGAAAAAAAATGCTGGAACAGTCTACCTTAAGGTCAGAAGGTTGAAACAGAAAAACTGTGATCTCAATAGCTGAATTGTTCAACTACTGCCCATGTAAACTGCCATTAGTTTGTAAAATAGCAAGATTTCTGATGATCACTAGAACGAATTTCACACCTACAGTATGTACACCATGCTATTTGATTTTATTACAAATATTTTTTACAAAATTGATATATTGTTACTCAACTCCCTATAGCCACCTGCCTTCCTTAGACCACAAATTGGTACTTCATATACATTAAAACATATATTAAACATATGGAAAAGCAAAAACATAAATATGTATCTCTTAAAGAAACATATTATTTTGAAAATAAACTTCTTTTGTACCTAAATATGCTCGTATGCCTCTGAACACATTGAGCAGATTAATCCAAAATAAATTTCCTTGATAGTTAAACTTTTATTTTCAGTTATAACACATGGAGTAGATCCATTGACATAAGAGATAGAAAAATGAAACTTCCAGCTCTTTGGACTTGATACTCAAGATACTCAAGGCACTATTTGGGGTCCCTTACT
Organism: Myxocyprinus asiaticus; assembly: GCF_019703515.2. NCBI lineage: Eukaryota > Metazoa > Chordata > Actinopteri > Cypriniformes > Catostomidae > Myxocyprinus > Myxocyprinus asiaticus. The sequence goes on from NC_059361.1 coordinate 17,227,723, forward strand.
TGCCACAATGGCAAAACCCTCTGGAGATTTTCCAGTCACTCTTTCAGTCCTCTGAGGCCACTAGGTACATTTACCTCTAGGTACCTCTAGGTAAATGTTGGTAAGTTACATTCTAATTTTGGTGTCTTTCAGTCAGCAGTGCTTATACGAATTGTCACTGTCAGAATGGAAGAACATTGTGAAAAAAGGTGAGGGTGTGTGATGATGATATGCATAAATAATGTGGCTTTTCCTCTGAATTTGACCAAAATGAAAAGTAGGAGATATAGTCGGTTAAAAAAAAAAAAAAAAAAAATGTGGCATTTCTAAATAGTTTTCATTTCAAAGTTTCCATAAGACTTAATACAATAAACTTCACAAAAACAATGTAATTTGGGTGTTGTCCACTGTGGCATTCATTGAGAAATATCCTGTTAGATGTACATTACAGGACTTTTTTTATAGCATTTTTACATCCTGAGGATGTGCTAACAGATCCAAATATATTAAACAGTCCTTCTAACATTTTTGTGGTTGGTTGGTTATTTATTTTGACAGATGCTAGTCTTAATTATCAGAGAACAGAGGAAGTCTGCCTGATAGCTAGTTCACAAGGTGAAATTCTGTGTGGGTGACAGAGTGGATGAATGTGAAGCACGTATGGAACCAGCAAAAAGGGAATTGCCAAGAAGCCTCTTGTTTATGCTGAACTTTTCACCCAGTGAGTGAAGTTTAAAAGAATCTCACAGCTGAAATGATTTCCTTGTCCATTTAATGAGTGTGAGTTTTTTTGTAATAAAATTTTATACACACACACACACATTACATATATATATATATATATATATATATATATATATATATATATATATATATATATATATATATATATATATATATAGACACACACACACACAACATTTAAACCCCCAACCCCGCCTTCCCAAAAAACAATCCTGTGGTCACACATAAGTAAATACACACACACACACATATTTATATATATATATATATATATATATATATACATACACACATACATACACACATACATACAGGTGCATCTCTATAAATTAGAATGTCGTGGAAAAGTTCATTTATTTCAGTAATTCAACTGAAATTGTGAAACTCGTGTATTAAATTCAATGCACACAGACTGAAGTAGTTTAAGTCTTTGGTTCTTTTAATTGTGATGATTTTGGCTCACATTTAACAAAAACCCACCAATTCACTATCTCAAAAAATTAGAATACATCATAAGACCAATAAAAAAAACATTTTTAGTGAATTGTTGGCCTTCTGGAAAGTATGTTCATTTACTGTATATGTACTCAATACTTGGTAGGGGCTCCTTTTACTTTAATTACTGCCTCAATTCAGCGTGGCATGGAGGTGATCAGTTTGTGGCACTGCTGAGGTGGTATGGAAGCCCAGGTTTCTTTGACAGTGGCCTTCAGCTCATCTGCATTTTTTGGTCTCTTGTTTCTCATTTTCCTCTTGACAATACCCCATAGATTCTCTATGGGGTTCAGGTCTGGTGAGTTTGCTGGCCAGTCAAGCGCACCAACACCATGGTCATTTAACCAACTTTTGGTGCTTTTGGCAGTGTGGGCAGGTGCCAAATCCTGCTGGAAAATGAAATCAGCATCTTTAAAAAGCTGGTCAGCAGAAGGAAGCATGAAGTGCTCCAAAATTCCTTGGTAAACGGGTGCAGTGACTTTTGGTTTTCAAAAAACACAATGGACCAACACCAGCAGATGACATTGCACCTCAGATCATCACAGACTGTGGAAACTTAACACTGGACTTCAAGCAACTTGGGCTATGAGCTTCTCCACCCTTCCTCCAGACTCTAGGACCTTGGTTTCCAAATGAAATACAAAACTTGCTCTCATCTGAAAAGAGGACTTTGGAACACTGGGCAACAGTCCAGTTCTTCTTCTCCTTAGCCCAGGTAAGACGCCTCTGACGTTGTCTGTGGTTCAGGAGTGGCTTAACAAGAGGAATACGACAACTGTAGCCAAATTCCTTGACATGTCTGTGTGTGGTGGCTCTTGATGCCTTGACCCCAGCCTCAGTCCATTCCTTGTGAAGTTCACCCAAATTCTTGAATCGATTTTGCTTGACAATCATAAGGCTGCGGTTCTCTTGGTTGGTTGTGCATCTTTTTCTTCCACACTTTTTCCTTCCACTCAACTTTCTGTTAACATGCTTGGATACAGCACTCTGTGAACAGCCAGCTTCTTTGGCAATGAATGTTTGTGGCTTACCCTCCTTGTGAAGGGTGTCAATGATTGTCTTCTGGACAACTGTCAGATCAGCAGTCTTCCCCATGATTGTGTAGCCTAGTGAACCAAACTGAGAGACCATTTTGAAGGCTCAGGAAACCTTTGCAGGTGTTTTGAGTCGATTAGCTGATTGGCATGTCACCATCTTCTAATTTTTTGAGATAGTGAATTGGTGGGTTTTTGTTAAATGTGAGCCAAAATCATCACAATTAAAAGAACCAAAGACTTAAACTACTTCAGTCTGTGTGCACTGAATTTATTTAATACACGAATTTCACAATTTGAGTTGAATTACTGAAATAAATGAACTTTTCCACGACATTCTAATTTATTGAGATGCACCTGTACATACACATACATATACACACAAATTATCATACTCACTTAAAAACTATACTACAATACTCTCTCACCCGAGAGCCCCCCAAAAATTCCAAATACCTGCCCCATTTCAGGACAAACAAATCTAAATCACCCCGTCTTCCCAATAACACCTCCTCATAAGCCGCTACCCTCCCCATCTCTGTGCGCCACTCCGGATATGGGGGCGCACCAGCTGACCTCCAACCCCTCAAAATAACCTTCCTGGTGATCATCACACAGGTCAGAACCCAGTTCTCAATATGGCCATCTCCCACATCGATGACCGCCCCATTGCCCAGAACACACAGTCTGGGGCAAAACTAAACCCGAGTGCACACCAGGTCGCACACAAAATTCTGAACCTTTGACCAGAATTTCTGGATCTCGACACACCACCAAAAAACATGGGCCATGTCTCCATCCTCTGATTGGCATCTCCAGCAGGTGGGTGTGTCTTTAAGACCAAGCCTATACAGTCTTGAGGGGGTCCAATAAAATCTATGCAAACATTTTTAATTGTATAAGACGCACCAAAATACTCCCAAAAATAGCTACTCCCAAAAATAGTACAAAGCAGGTGGCGCAGTTGTAAATACCTATAAAACTGAGGTCTGGGGATCCCAAAATGTTGGACCAAGTTTTCAAACGATCTCAACACTCCTTTCATATAGGTCACCTATTATAGCAACCCCCCTCACAATCCACCCTGGCCAGCAGAAAGGGGACTTGCCAATACGCAATCTTGGGTTCAGCCATATGCTCGAGGCAACATTTTAATAAGTATTCAATTTAAACCATCTGGACACTTTAGTCCATACCAAGTGTAAATGCGAAATAACGGGGTGTAACTTAACTTTTCCGATTAGTTTGATAGAGATGCTTTGTAATGGTGAAATAGGGGCAAGAACTGCCTGTTCAATAACAAACCAGGGAGGGGCTCTCTCAGGTGGAAGTGACCAATGAGCCAAATGTCTGAGACTGAAAGCATAGTAATAAAACAAAATCTTGGGTAGGCCTAGCCCACCTTTATCTATCGGCCTGTGTAACTTAATAAAATGCAATCTGGGACATTAACCATTCCAAATGAAGGACTTCGTTATGCTATCAAATTGTTTGAAATAAGAGAGGGGACATCTACAGGGAGAGATTGTAGCAGGTAGTTAAATTTTGGAATACAATTCATTCTAATAACATTAACCTTCCCAATCATCGATAGATGTAATGAAGCCCACCTGCCCACATCGCGCTCAAACCTTTTTATTAAAGGGTCAAAATGAACACTAACTAAATCAGACAAATTTGCTGGGAATAAAATCCCCAAATACTTAATGCCCTGTTGGGGCCACTGGAAGGCGCCCAGCTGGAAAGCCGTTACTGGACAGTACGCTATCAGAGCCAAAGCTTCGGATTTAGACCAACTGACTTTGTATCCTGAGAACTTGGAAAAGGAATTAATAATTCTGTGGAGGCAATGCGTAGATCTAGTAGGCTCAGAGACAAATAATAAAATATTATCTGCATAAAGCAGAAGCTTATGCACCACACCTCCTGCCACCACCCCTGGAAAATCATCCTCCTTTCTTATCGGGCTGCTAATGGTTCCAGGGCAAGACAGAACAAGAATGGGGAAAGAGGGCAACCCTGCTGGGTGCCCCTATCCAGAGTAAAATAATCTGAAATTAATCAATTTGTTTGTACCGCTGCTACAGGGTGTCTATAAAGTAACTTAATCCAACCAATAAATGTACTCCCGAACCAGATGGGTTCAAAAGACTCCAAATATCTGTAAGACCAAGATTTTTACACACCCTGTGAAGCATCTGTGTTGCTCTAGGGGGCTTACACAGTTTTGCTTCACTATGATCAAGGACTGAGTCCATCAAGAGATTAAAGTCTCCTCCCAAAATTATATCATGAGGGGTGCCAGCGGCTTGCAACATCCCTTCAAGATCTATAAAAAAGCCCTGATCATCAGCGTTAGGTGAGTAAATATTAGCCAAAATCAGACTTTGCCCCTGAATTTCTGCTAAAACAATAATGACTCTTCCTAATTTATCATTAAACTGTTTGAGACATTTGAATTGTAAATGTTTATTTACCAATATAATGACTCCCTTGCTCTTACTTGAGCCAGCACTAAAGAAAAAATGTCCACCCCATATCTTCCCAAATTTTCAGCTTCCTGCGGGGAAAGATGCGTTTCTTGAAGAAACACTATATCATATTTCTTACGGTTAAGAAAAGAAATAACCTTCCTTCTTTTTATGGGGTGCCCCAACCCATTCACATTCCATGTGGAGAGAGATAGTACACTTATATTAACATTTGACATTTTGATATAATAGAAAAAATAAATTGTGGGCCAAAAACAAAATTATGAAGACCACATTTCAACATTAATGCAACAATAAAACCCTGAACTTCCCCCCCAAACAAAACAAACAGAAAAAAATAAAACATGCGCATAAACCCAGCGCACGACAGCGCCAACCGGCGTCAATCCCTTTAAACTCAAAGAGTCCATGTACGCCTACGAGAGCCCCCGTGACAACTTTGCCATCGGATTGCTCAATTTTGCCTCACAGATTTATAAGGCGAAATTACATAACATCAAATTTTTTGTAAAACAAACCCCAGCCAATAGGCAGAATAAACACAAAGAACATTTAGATTCACAGAACTGTCTCGAAGGTGTGTTCCTTCACAAAACAAATTCCAGACGATATAAAGCTATTCATTTTCCTCGGACAGACAAACGAATCTTCAGTGAGCCAGCTGATGAGTGCAGCAGATGATGTAATCAATCCAATGTCCTACAAAAATACTCAACAAATCATATTCCAACCAACAGGAGGCATAAGGACAAGGAACTGACAAATTTGTTCATAACTGTCCCGAAGTAGTGTTATTTAACAAAACAAGCTCCAACCGCTAGGCGGAACCAGCACAAAAGTAAGAAACTAAACACGCATCCCGGTTCCTCGGATGGTCAAGAGTCAATTCACTTGAAGACCACATAAAAGTATATCCTATGATTTACACAGTCCGCCAAATTTATAAAAGACATCCTTTGTGTCTATTCTCAATCTGCCCAGGAACTTCATTGTAAAAGTGATCTTCCATCAATGCAAAAGTTTCTTTAAGGAAAAGCGTTAATCTACAAAACAAACTCCAGCCGCTCGGCGGAGCCAATGCAAAAGGAAACAAAAATGCTGCCCAGCTTCCTCCGAAAGCCAGAGTATGTACAGTGAGTCAATCCACTCACAAGAAAAACACCCAATGGTTACTCACCCAATGTTTCAATAAAAGACATTGCCTGATTGGGACATGTAAATACTTTGCTGCCATCCTTGGTGTTTATTCTCAGTCTGGCTGGAAACATCAGAGCAAAAGTGATCTTCCGCTGATGTAAGAGTTTCTTTCATTCCTTAAACCGATTGCGTTTCTCACTTGTCGAGTTCGCAAAGTCTGGGAACAAGAAAATATTGTAATTCTTCCAAGAAAGCTTTCCTTTGCTCCTCGTCTAGCGCAACACGAGATCTTTATCGGATGATTAAAAAATTGGGACAGAATCGATCGGGGCCTGTCTCCCTCAGCAGATCTGCGAGCCGGGACTCTGTGAGCTCGCTCAATTTCCAGCTTGTGGCCTGTTATGTCGTGCAGACTCTGGAAAAGCTCATCTAGGAATTTCACCAAATCTCTGCCCTCTTCATGCTCAGGAATTCCAACAATTCGAATGTTATTCCTGCGGCTTTTATTCTCAATATCTTCAAGCTTTTCAAGAACACATTCCAAATCAACTTTGGTTGCGGGCAGATTAGCGGCCAATTCCCTCTCCGATGACTCCAAATAATTGACTCGTCTCTCAACATCCGTCACTCTTGTGACTAACTCTGAGAATTTTTTTTTCCATCGCCATAATCGATCGACGTATTACAGCGAGATCCTCCAAGTCCGCAAGTACCTTCGTCAACATCACCGACATGTTGGACAGTTGACGATGGATTCCTTCTCCCGCCGCGCCATCCAAATCGAGTCCCCGGTCCACAGGCCTGTCTGGGCTTTCATCTTGAACCCATAAGTGTCTTTTAATGTCTCCAGAGCCCGAGGATTTTGACTTCTTTGTTTACCTCAAACAGCAAATGTGTAACTGGGTGTATCGAATTTCACCAGATTATATTGTGAAAATAATTTTAAAAATTAGCAAAGTGCGCAGAGCTGTCTCTCACACGTCTGCCCTTCGCATGGCGTCACCAGGACTCCGTGTGACTTACTTTTTGTAATCTATGCTACTGGTGACGCATAGCTGAAGGAAAGAAAATGTGCTGTTTTGCTACATGCCTTGGGTACAGAAGGATAAAGACTGTTTATACCTTACCAGACACAGGCAATACTTACACCAGGACTGTCGCTGCACTGAAAAGACACTTCATTCCTGCCGTTAATGTTGTCATGAAGCAGTAAAAATTAAGACAAGGCTGATGAAACTATTAATCAGTATCTAACTGCTTTATGGGAGCCTTCGGCTGCATTAGAGTTTGGCGATATGAAAGAACAAATGCTACGCGACCAGCTGGTGGAGCGAGCGGCCAGTGCACACGTTCAGGTCAGACTCTTGCTTGAACCGGACCTTACTCTAAATAAAGCGGTCTCCATAGCTGTGCAAATGGAAACGGCATTAAAGAACTCTGAGATTCTTTCACATACTTCATATGTACAGGCCATACAGAGACATCGGAGTGTAAAATGCCCACAATGGACAAAAAGACACCTGCCTCTCATACTGCATCAGACCGTGCCGTTGCAAAATCTGGACACTGCCACTCATGTTACCATAGCGTAACCACAAACCACCTGGCAAATAAGCCTTCATGTCAAGCGACCAAAGCGGAATGCTATTCCTGTGGAAAAAATAGAACATTTTGCTAAAGTTTGCTGCTCATCAACACAGAAACCAGTGCATGAGGTTGTCATACCAGAGCTCACTGTTATATACATGATTGAACCAATGGCTGAAAGACAAAATTCTCTGCTGTGTGCAAATTAAAGCAGATGATGGACAATATCATGCATTGAAATTAATTGTTGACATGGGCTCATCAGTGTCCATTCTGCCCAGTGTCTATTCTGCCATATTTTGTTTTATGCACCCTAAATGCAGCAACAGTAAAACTAGTTTCCTGATCTAAAGAGACCATTCTGGTGCATTCTGGTTTCTCCGCAGACGTCTCAACAGCAGTGGGTAAATTTTATGTGGTGAAGTCAGGATCACATTTGCTAGGAATGGATCTTGTGAAAGCACTCCACTGCTGTTTTGAAGATTATACGGTGGTCACAAAAAAGAACCCTGTAACAATACCAGTGCATGCTGTTTGCTGGATTCATGAACAAAGTTAAAGTGAAAGCAGATGTCGTACCTGTTCAGCAAAAATTGCAGAGATTGCCATTGTCAGTCAGGCAGGCTGTTTTAGATGAACTCAACCCTGTTGGAAAATGACATAATTGAGCAAGTTGATGCATCTCCATGGGTATCCCCAATAATATTGACACAGAAAAAAGGAGAAGGAATTTGCATGTGCTTCATCCTAAGGGAGCCTAACAACGCTATAGTTGTAGATAGTCACCCCTTGCCCCATATAGAGGAACTGTTTGCAGAACTGCATGAGGCGACAATGTTCTCAACTATTGATCTAGCCTCAGCATACTACCAGGTTCCATTACACCCTGAAAGTCATGATTTTAACTGCATGTATCACTCTGGAGGGGTTGTTCCATTACAAGCGTGTCCCAAATGGACTGGCTTCGGCCGTGCTGCTATGGTGACCATACTGCATGGGTTGCCATGTGTTCAAGTCTACCTGGATGACCTAATTATTTATGACAAGGAGACCACACATGCTGCTCATTTGAGATCTGTACTGCACCGTCTGGATGAGGGTGGTTAAATGTAATGTTTACGTGCAGACCCTGAAATTTTTAGGGCACACAATATCCTAAGACGTTCTGCAGCCTGATTCTGATAACTTAACGGCTATTGAACATGCACCTGCTTCCCACGACACTATCTCACTGTGGTCATTCCTGGGTCTTATTTCCTGGTATAGTAAGTTCCTGCCAGATTATGCTACCGTGGTAGAAATGTGGCATCAAATTTCGAGAACTTCTACTGTCATAAACTATCTTTGGACTAATGAGGCAGAACAGAGTTTTGCCATCCTGAAAGAAATCATTGACAAGAGCCCCATTCTAGCTCTTTTTTTTTTTTTTTTTTTTACCCTAAATTGCCAACTTGTGAGTACTGATGCTTCTGATTACGGTGTTAGAGGTGTTCTTTCACAATTTCATACAGATGGTACTGTGCGCATAGTAGCATTTGCCTCCCAAACTCTTTCTCTAGCTGAAAGTACTCGACTGTGGGGAGAATTTGGCTCATAGTCTTAATAATGATAGTATTTGACTAACTGGGGCCCAGGTCAGGAAGTAGACAAACTGGTTAATCTGAACGTCTGCTAGCTGCCTTGAGACATCACATAGGTCACATAAACTACAACACATAGAGACTGTATCATCTAGATATCATATAGAGACTGTGTCTGTTCCCTGAACTATCAAACACAAAACTCTTACTAAATCATTTAGAAATTTTTTATTAAGGTCAAACTAAAAAAATGAAGATAAACATCATATGAAGGTAGGGCTACTAAACATTAGATCTCTTTCTACCAAAGCACTAATTGTAAATGAAATTATTGCAGCTCATAGTTTGGATGCGCTATGTTTGACTGAAACCTGGCTTAAACCGGATGAATATATTAGTTGAAGGTTATTGTTACAAACATGAGCCTTGTCTGAATGGTCAAGGAGGAGGTGTTGCCACAATTTATAGTGACGTTTTTGGTGTTACTCAGAGGACAGGATATAAGCTTAAGTCTTTTTAACTAATAATGCTTAAAATGACACCATCGGATATAAATAAAAAATCTGTCGTCTTTTGACCTTACTACAGTATACAGATCACCCGGGCTTTACTCTGGTTTCCTTGGTGAATTTACACATTTTCTGTCTGATCTAGTAGTTAATGTAGCTAGAGCTTTAATTGTTGTTGACTTCAACATTCACTTTGAGATATTTTCAACTCTCTTGGCATCAGACAAAAGTGACAGGACCAAATCATCACCATAATCATACGCTATATTTAATTCTGTCATATGGAGTTGATGTTGATACTTTAGAAATTCAACCACAGAGTGATGATATCTCAGATGATTACCTCGTCTCTTGTTTGTTGCGATCAGCTAATGTCACTCAGTCTACACCACGCTATCGTTCAGGTAGAACTATTCTTTCAACCACTAAAGATAGCTTCACTAATAATCTTCCAGAATTGTCTCACATACTCATTAAGCCAAAAAGCCTAGAAGAACTTGTTGAAATAACAGAAAATATAAATACAGTCTTCTCTAGCACTCTTGATAGTGTCGCCCCCTACGATTAAAGAAAAATTAAGAAAAAAGCTGTGCACTGTGGTACAATGATAACACAAATGCTCTCAAGAGAATAGCTCGGAAAATGGAGAGCAAGTGGAAGAATAGCTACAGACAGGCACTAAAAGCTGCCAGGTCAGCATATTTAGCAAACTCATAGAAAATAACCACAACAATCCTAGGTGTTTATTCAGTACTGTTTCTAAATTGGTTAGGAATAAAGCATCGACTGAACAAGATATTCCGTCACAGCATAATAATAAATGCGTCATGAATTTCTTTATGAATAAAATTGAAATAATCAGAAATAAAATTGGAACTATGCAATCAACTGTCACAGCACCTCAGAAAACAGTGTCTCATAATTTTGCTCACGAGCAACTTCAATCCTTCGCTGTCATAGGTCATGAAGCGCTAACAAAACTTTAAAAACAAAATCAAAAGCCACAACATGTATGTTAGATCCAATACCAACTAAGCTCTTAAAGAGTTATTCCCAGTAATCTCAGAACCTCCTCTTAATATTATGAACTCCTCGCTATCCTTAGGACATGTCCCACAAAACTTTAAAATGTTATCAAACCGCTTAAGAAGCCACAGTTTGATCCTAGAGAATTGACTAATTACAGGCCAATTTCAAATCAACCATTTATGTCGAAAATACTAGAAAAGGTAGTGTCCTCCCAACTTTGTTCATTTCTACAAAGAAATGGAAGATATGAACTATTTCAGTCAGGATTTAGACCCCATCACAGTACAGAGACTGCACTAATCAGAGTTACAAATTACTTGCTCTTATCATCTGATCGTGGCTGCATTTCTATTCAAGTGCTTTTAGATCTTAGTGCTGCCTTCGACACGATAGATCACGACATTCTCTTGAATAGGCTGGAGAATTATGTTGGCATTAGTGGGCTTGCATTAGCATGGTTTAGGTCCTATTTATCAGACCACTGCCACTTTGTATGTGTAAACGAGGAATTGTCAGATCAAAGAAAAGTATGGAGTGCCACAGGGATCAGTTTTAGGACTTTTTCTCCTTTTACATGCTTCCCCTGGAAGATATTATCAGGAATCATGGAATACGTTTCCACTGTTATGCCGACGATACCCAAGTTTATATTTCTCCTAAACCCAACAAAAATTCACAATTCTCCAAATTAACATAGTATATCAATGAAATCAAAGATTTGATGGCCATAAATTTCCTTCTACTCAATTCAGACAAAACAGAGGTACTAATGATTGGACCAAAAACCGCTAAAATATAATTTGACTCTCGATGGATGTACTGTTACATCGTCGTCTTCAAAGAACTTAGGTGTTATATTTTATACTAATCTGATCTTTGAAAATCAAATTTACAGCACATGCTCTCTGTTGCTGATGCCGAAAAGTTAATTCATGCATTCATGACCTCAAGACTAGATTATTGTAATACATTACTGGGAGGATGTCTAGCAAGTTCAATAAATAAACTTCAGTTGGTTCAAAATGCAGCTGCCAGAGTGCTGACTAGAACCAAGAAAAATTCTCATATTAGCCCAATTTTATCGTCGTTACACTGGCTACCTGTTATATTTCATATTCATTTTAAAATTCTGTTAACTACATACAAAGCTTTGAATGATCTAGCTCTACAGTACTTAAGTGACCTTCTAAAATGCTATATTCTGTCACATTCATTATGATCACAAAATTCTGGCTTAATTCCCAGAATATCAAAATTCACAAAAGGAGGTCGATCCTTTTCATATTTGGCTCCTAAACTATGGAATAGTCTCCCTAACAGTGTTTGGGATGCAGACACTCACTCAGTAAGTCTAGACTAAAGACTCATCTATTTAGCCAGGCATACACCTAATTTGTCCATCAACTCACAATTAGGCAGATGTAGTTAGATCTGCCAGAACCAGAAACATTCATCATGATCATAACTCTGCATAAAATTGAATGGCATCTATGCTATTATTATATTTGTTTCCATGTCTCAACCTCAGGATTCATATCCCAAGGTTACCTGCCAGATCCAGCTCCTTTCCTGCTTGGTGTCGGACTCCACTGCTACGTGTCGCTGAGAGATGACGACAAACTTCAGCCAGTGCTAGCCAGACATCCCTTTGGTTTTTTGACTTAAGAGGATGAACTGATGCCAACTCCAACTGTAATACATCATGATGGCGCCACGGATGACCGCCTCGGTGTGGAGCACTCCTATTGTTTTGTTGTTTTTGTTTGTTTGTCCTGTGTTTAGTAATCTTTTTCCAGTCGGTTTTACCAGAGATGAACTGCTGAACATTCGACAGCTTATACCAGACAGTCGTTTCCCAGTTTTTGAATATTCAGACGTTTTGCTAGACATTTTAGTTGGAGGCGCGGCTTTGTTGTTCAGGAGACGCAGGCGAGGAAGATGAGCCGGTGCGCTGGTCAGACTCTGTCGGCGGGGCTTTCGAACAATGCTGCCAAGCATTCATCTTGCGAATCTCCGCTCTCTTCCTAACAAAACGGACGAACTACATCTCCTCACCCACACAAACAAGGACTTTTCAACCTCTGCTACCTTGTGCTTCACAGAAACCTGGCTGAGTGAAGTCATTCCGGACAGCGCGTTACACCTGCCAGGCTTCCAGCTGTTCAGAGCAGATCGCATCGCGGAGTTAACGGGGAAAACGAGAGGCGGTGGAACATGCTTTTACATCAATGAAAGTTGGTGTACAGATGTAACAATGTTAAAGAGGATGTGCTGTCCTAATTTGGAAGTGCTCTTTATTAACTGTAAGCCTTTCTGCTTGCCGCGGGAATTTTCCTCGTTTATTCTGGTGAGTGTGTATATCGCGCCAAACGTGTGTTTGAATGCAGCGCTGCAACAGCTGGCTGATCAAATCACAGACACGGAACAACAATACCCGGACACGGTTATTATTATTCTTGGGGAAGCAAATCTCACACGTGAACTGCCCAAATACAAACAGCACATTACATGCCCCACCAGAGACAGGAACATTCTGGATCGTTGCTACACAGCAATAAAGGATGCATATTGCTCTGTCCCTAGAGCAGCTTTGGGACTCTCTGATCACTGTCTGGTTCATCTTCTTCCAACCTACAGGCAGAAATTAAAATCAGCTAAGCCAGTAGTAAGGACTGTAAAGAGATGGACCACTGAAGCAGAGCGGGAACTACAAGCCTGCTTCGATTGCATGGTTTGGAGTGTTTTTGAGGCTGCAGCCACAGACTTGGACGAGCTCACAGATACCGTTACATCATATATCAGTTTCTGTGAGGATATGTGCATTGCTACTAGGACTTATTTAAAGTTCAACAACCACAAACCATGGTTTACAGCAGAGCTCAGGCAGCTTCGTCAGGCCAAGGAGGATGCTTACAGGGGTGGGGATAAAGTCTTGTACAGTCAGGCCAGGAACACACTGGACAAGGAAATCAGAGTGGCTAAAAGAAGATATTCTGAGAAGCTGAAAAACAAGTTTTCAGCTAACTACCCTGCATCAGAGTGGAGTGGCATGAAGCAAATCACAAATTAAAGGACTCCTACCCCCAACCCTGTGGTGGACCAACAACTGGCTGATGACCTGAATGTGTCCTACTGCAGATTTGAAAGGCCCAATCTCACACCCCACACCCACTCTGACCTTCACTTCACACAAACACCAACACCTCCTGCAACCCCCATCCTCCCCCTCCTGCTACTCAACCTGCACTTAAGATCTGTGAGGATGATGTGAGCCACATCTTTTGGAAACAAAAGACGAGGAAAGCTTCAGGCTCAGATGGCGTCTCACGTAATATGTCTTTGATCCTGTGCTAACCAGCTGGCCCCCATCTTCACAAAGATCTTCAATAGATCACTGGAGCAGTGTGAAGTCCCATGCTGCTTCAAACGCTCAGTCATTACTCTTGTCCCAAAGAAACCAAAAATCACAGGACTTAATGACTACAGACCTGTCGTCCTGACGTCTGTGGTCATTAAATCATTTGAGAGACAGGTGTTGGCCCACCTGAAGAACATCACTGGACCCTTTCTAGATCCCCTTCAATTTGCTTATCGAGCAAACAGGTCTCTGGATGATGCAGTCAACATGGGATTGAATCATATCCTGCAACATCTGGACAGACCAGGGACATATGCAAGGATCCTTTTGTGGACTTCAGTTCGGCTTTCAACACCATCATCCCAGCTATACTCCAGAATAAATTACACCAACTCTCTGTTCCCATGTCTATCTGTCAGTGGATTACCAGCTTTCTGACGGACAGGCAGCAGCTTGTGAGACAGAGGAAACTCACTTCCAGCACCTGTACCATCAGCACTGGTGCCCCCCAGGGATGTGTGCTCTCCCCGCTACTCTTCTCCCTCTACACCAATGACTGCATCACCAAGGATCCCTCTGTCAAGCTCCTGAAGTTTGCAGACGACACCACTGTCATCGGCCTCATCTGAGATGACGATGAGTCTGCATACAGAAGGGAGGTTGAACAGCTGGATGTCTGGTGCAGTCAAAACAACCTTGAGCTGTACACGCTCAAAATGGTGGAGATGATTGTGGACTTTAGGAGGAACACCCAACACTGACCCCCCTCACCATTCTAAACAGCACTGTGGCAGTAGTGGAGTCATTCAGGTTCCTGGGCACTAACATCTCACAGGACCTGAAGTGGGAGACACACATTGACGCCACAGTCGCTGCTGATACAGTTCTACTCAGCAGTCATTGAGTCTGTCCTCTGCACTTCAGTAACTGTCTGGTTTGGTTCAGCTATGAAATCAGACATCAGAAGACTACAAAGGACAATTCGGACTGTTGAGAGTATTATTGGTTGCCCCCTACACCCCCCCCCCCCTTCAAGAACTATACACTTCCAGAGTGAGGAAAAAGGCTGGAAAAATCACTCTGGACCCCACTCATCCTGCCCACTACCTTTTTGAACTGTTGCCTTCTGGCCGACGCTTCAGAGCTCTGAGCACCAAAACTGTCAGGCACAGGAACAGTTTTTTTCCCAGGCTATCCATCTCATCAACAGTTAAATTGCCCCATTGAGCAATAACTATGTGCAATACACAGTTTGGTCTTTTTTTTTTAAATAATTATCCAACACATCCAACCTCTTCTGCCATTTCATTCCTTTGGGGGAAAAAAAAAACAAAAAACATTTGCACTGTACATAACAGATTTGTATTTGCTCTGTACATAACAGATAACAGATTTGTATTAGATTGCACTATGTGTGTGTGTGTGTGTGTGTGTCTGTGTGTGTATGTACGTATGTGTTTGACCATTTTTTATTTTTTATTATCTATGTCTTGCTGCTGTTTTTGTATTGTTGTACACTGGAAGTTCCTGTCACCAAGACAAATTCATTTTATTTTGGCAATAAAGCTGATTCTGATTCTGATACTTCATATGCCACTGCCTGAACCTTGGACTTATGATGGACCCCACCGAACCTCACCGAAATGCCCTGCAGGTTGAACTGCAATGCACCTCATCATTTATCTCTGCCTGCATCACCTTTGTCTATTGATGGACTACACTTCTGAAATGGAATACATAGACTATCATTTAATTGCTAACAAATGCCATCATCAGCCAACTAACAAAGGGCAATGCATCTATGTGATGCTATCTTTTTCTTTTTAAAACACTGGACCTTAACTTTTACTTAATTTACAGATTTAAAGCCATGACTTGCACTGCACACAAATAACTAATATTAGCATTATATTCATATTGTTTAGCCAGAGGGGAACTGGCCCCCACAGTGAGTCTGATTTCTCCCAAGGTTATTTTTCTCCATTAACTAACATATTATGGAGTTTTGAGTTCCTTGCCACAGTTGCCTTTAGCTTGCTCACAGGGGTTCTAAATACAATTATTATTTATTTAATTTCTATACACATTTTACAATCATATTTAATCAAACTACACAATCATAACTGTAAGACATTATAGGTATTACAGTTTCATTTTGTTGTTTTTATTAATGCATGATTTCCTGTAAAGCTGCTTTGAAACAATGTGTGTTGTGAAAAGCGCTATACACATAAAAATGACTTGACGTTGTTCTGTGTACAGACCACCAGGCCCTTACCACAACTCTTGCATCCAAAGGCACAGGAAGAGCTGGCATGCAGATTGCTAGGTGGTCAGCTCATCTGTTGTGCTACTCAAATGAGGTCAAATACCGCCCTGGGAAACACAATACAACTGCAGACTGCCTTTCCCAAATCCCTTTACCAGAGACGGGTGACCAAAAATATGAACAAGAAATGGTTGCCACTGTTTCTAACTTACCTTGTCTGCCTCTGAGTTCACTGCTTCATCAGAGAGCTGCCCTCAGTTAGCACAACTTTGTGCACAGATAGAGAAGGGTTGGCCTAAGACCAAAAAGGAGGTGCAACAATAACTAGAACCTTACTTTCACATGTGGGATCATTAATTATGCGTGGTGACCACTGTCTAGTTGTTCCACTGTTACTGCATACAATACTTGTCAATTTAGCTCCAAGGGATTGTACTTACCAAGCAAAGGCTTTGTGAACTCTACTGGTGGTCACAGATGGGCAGAAGTGTAGAGAATCTAAATGCCTCACGTTTGACATGTCAGTTGAACGATAAAATGACCAAGCCCACTCCTGCACATCTCATACCTGTGGAATTACCTAGTGGTCCATGGGGAAAAAATTGCCATCAATATTGTAGGACCATTTGAGTCTGCCACATGGTAATGTCGCTATGACATAATGCTGCTAGACTACTAAAGCAAGTGAATGAATGTTACATTTATATAGCACTTTTCTGACACTACACTCAAAGTGCTTTACACAGTGAACAGGGGACACTCCTTAACCACCACTAGTGTGCAGCATCCATGCAACAGCAGTTATAGTGTGCCAGTACACTCACCATTTATTGGTGGAGAGGAGAGAGTAGATTTATAGAGCTAATTAGTGGATGGGGATTATTAGGAGGAGGACATGATTGAGAAGGGCCAATGGGGGGGATTTAGCCAGGACACTGGGGTTACACCCTTACTGTTTTATGAGACATGCTCTAGGATTTTTAATACCCAGAGAGAGTGTCAAGACCTCAGTTTTTATGTCTCATCCAAAGGACTGTGCCTTTTTACAGTCTAGTGTCCCCATCACTATACTGGGGCATTAGGACCCATACAGAGCACAGGGTGAGCACCCCCTGCTGGCCTCCCTAATACCTTTTCGAGCAGCAACCTTAGTTTTCCCAAGGAGGTCTCCCATCCAGGTACTGACCAGGCTCAACCCTGCTTAGCTTCAGTGGGCAACTGGTCTTGAGCTACAAGGTGATATGGCAAGTGGCTGGAAGTAGCTTTTGCATTGCAAGTGACAACAGATGTCATAAACTTTCTCAACGTAATCTTCAGTAGAGAAGGCAGTCCACACAACTTGGTGTCAGACAATGGTCCACAATTGACTTCTACTGCTTTTGCTGACTTTCTGAAGGAGCGTGATATCCAACATGTGCATTCCAGTGTATAATATCCACAAGTCAATGGGGCAGAATAACGATTTAATAGAGTATTGAAACAGTGCATTCAGTCTGCAATTCAGGAAAAGAAACCCTGGAAATTGACTGTTACAAAGTTCAAGTATAATTTCCATGCAACACCACATGCTACCACATAGGCCACACCAATTGAACTCCTATGTGGCCATAAGATGCTTACTAAATTGAATGTATTGCCTGTCAGCAAGGAGACAAAGAACTATATTGAGGTTAAAGACACTGTGACACACAAACAGCAAAGAGTATGCTGATAAAAAGAGCAGAGCATAAGTACCAAAATATAAGGAAAAGGACTGGGTACACATCAAGAAACCAGAGCTTGTATACAAAGGCTCAACCAAGTACACAGATCCACTGTTGGTGAGGTGGAGATGTGGTCCAAATACTTAACTGTTAGATGATGGGAAGAAATGGAATGTATCACGCTTCACTGTTTTTTTTTTTTTTTTTTCTCTTTGTTGCATTGTTTTATTTACAGTGTTTGTGGCTGAAGTGAAAAGGTCTGAATTTGATTCTTGTTAAGAGGACTCAAGTGTGAACCCTCAAAGAGTAGCCTAGGTATTTTTATTGGCAGTAGAACATGGGCAAAATATTACCAAATATTGGTCAAAAGGAATCATGTACTTGCTTTTGGTTTATCATATCGCAGTTCAAATCACAATATTTTTCAAAATAATCGCAATGACTTTTTGTCCAAATCATGCAGCCCTACTCTGTCTCATGGCCTGACTACACTCAAAAAAAAGGATTTTTGATGCTTGTTCAATTTACTTAATAAAAAAAAAAAAAAAAAAAACACAATTCTAGAATATTTTGTCACAACTTCATTTCATTGCATTCTATCCATTTAAACTTGTAAAATGGAAGTTTACTTAATCTATTTATGTTGAGACTACATGAATACTTTTTGTGGTGTTAATGTAATTGAAAGGCTACTGCAAACTGAATAGGACCATACAGGAATAACACAATGTTCAAAGCAAACATATTAGTTGATAATTTGTTTTAACTTTAAGCATCCTCAAACATTAGAAACTGTCTTTATAAATGTTATAAAATGAATGTTCAAGAGTTATCCCAAGTAAAGGCTCACTTAACTTTCTTCTGTGACAATTGTTTTGGCACCCCATTTTTACCATAAACTCTTTCTGTTTAGGGGAGCCCAGGGCTACTGTAACTATCACAGGGAAGTTGTCACAAGGGGTATATCCCAGTAAGTTTAACTCAAGTCCAATTAGACAAATGTGTTTTCCCTTGCAGTGGTTTTGTATGTTGGTTTCAAACACCTAGTTCAAAACAATTAAATTTTAAGTTAAATGTAGTTACATTTTTGTGAAGTCTCTTCTCCAAACCAAAATTCCAACATCAAACAGTATTTTTGCTTTAATAAAATAATAAACTTTATTTTTATATAGCTTTTCAAAGCGCTTTACACAGTAAAAACATAAGCATTTAATAATACAAAGCACAAATATAGTATATAAACATGCATATCAAAACACAGATAATAATAAATTAGAATACAAAAATAAAATAGTCAAGTAAAAGCTATCCTGAAGAAATATGTTTTAAGAAAAGATTTAAAAATGCCTAAAATCTGTGTTTCTCTTATATCAGCTGGAAGTGAGTTCCACAATTTAGGAGCATAAGAAGAGAAAGCCCTGTCACCCATAGAATGTAAACAAGTCTGAGGGACAACCAAGAGATCAGATTCGGAGGAGCAGAGATTATGTTTTGGGGTGTAAAGGGTTGAAAGCTCAGAAAAATACTCAGGAGCCAAACCATGCAAAGCTTTATAAGTGAGCATGAGAATTTTAAAATCAACACGAAAACTGATAGGGAGCCAGTGCAAGGATTCCAAGATAGGAGGGATGTGATCACTTGTCCTGGCCCTAATCAGGATTCTAGCTGCCGAATTTTGCACAAATTGCAATTTGTTTATTGTAAATTTAGAGATGAGCAAGAAGTGCATTGCAGTAGTCAATAGGTGAAAAAACAAAAGTGTTGATCAGTTTTTCAGCGATATAGAAAGATAGCATAGGGCGTATTCTTGAAATATTTCTGAGATAAAAAAGGATATCATTATTCTGCACATGTGGATCAAATGTCAAACTCGCATCAAATATAACTCCTAGATTTTTCCGTTTTCTCTGAAACTCAAAAACAGAGTCATCGACAGATGCAATTGAAGAGCCAGCTTTACTAAGCTGGTGAGGAGAGCCAAGAAGCATAACTTCAGTCTTAATGTTAAGACAAAGAAAATTGTCACATTTTTATCTCAGAAATACTATTTGAAAGATATGAGACTGCCACATTATGGTAAGGTTTAGAGTGGATGTAGATTTGTGTGTCATCTGCATAACAATTATAGAGAGCTCACCAAGAGGAAAAATGTAAATACTAAAAAGGAGCCTAAAATTTAACCCTGGGAGACACCAGAGTAAACAGAACCAATCTCAGACCTACAGCCACCCATAAAATAAATGCCTACGATCAGCAAGATAAGATCTAAACAAGCTTAATGCAATCTCAGAGACAACAAAGACAGTTTCAAGATGGGTGAGTAAAAGATTGTGATCAACAGTGTCAAAGGCAGCACTGAGATCAAGGATGAGGATAGAAAGAGAGCCAGAGTCTGAAGCAATCAGCAAGTCATTAGTAACCTTAACCAAAGACGTTTCAGTACTGTGGAGTTTTCAGAAACCAGATTGAAGGGGCTCAAAAAGATTTTAATAGTGAGGTGATTATGTAATTGAGAGGCAACAACATGCTCTAAGATTTTTGCAAGAAAGGAGATATTTGAAATAGGACGAAAGCTGTTGAAGTTGTCCAAATCCATGTTTCACTTTTTTGGAACTGGAGTTACATCACCGATCTTAAATGCTGCAGGCACAACACCAGTGCACAGGGAGTCATTTATTATACTGGGAACAGCCGGACACAGAGATGTGAAACAAGATGTAAATAAACTAGTAAGGAGAGGATCTGGTATGCTAGTGGTAGCTTTCATGCATGATACCCCTTTACTAAGCAAATCAGGGTCAAGTTGAGAGAAATATGAGAGAGGGGTGCCAGAAAAACTACATAAACAGAGCGGTGAAGCAGAAGAGCAAATGGAGTAGGAAGAATAAGTTTAATAAGAATAAGACTGACATTGTCAGTCTTGGAACTAAAAAAAAATATGGAACTTTTTACATAGTTGATGTGAGACAGGCAATGTGGTGACATGGTTAACTTTGAGCAGTCAATTTAAAGTATGAAAGAGATGTCTGGGATTGCTATGGTTATTTTCAGTAATCTGAGAAAAATATGAAGATCTGGCAGATTCAATTGCTGCTCTATAATCACATAAGTGGTCTTTCCAAGCTTGGTGGAATATGTTTAACCCAGAAAGACACCCCTTATGCTCCATTTTACGGCAAGCTGCCTTCATATAGCGCAGATTGCTTTTATACCAGGGAGCAAAATGCGAAAAGGAAATATTTCTAGATTTTAAAGGAGCAAAGGAATCCAAGTTAGAAACGAGAACATTATATAACGGAGAAGTTGTGTCCACAAGGGCAACAGTAGATGAAAATCAACCTAAAGAGGAAACAACAGAGTTGGTCTGATCAAATGATTTCCACTTTCGAAAATTAAAAATAAGAGAATGTTTGAATGTTTCAAAGGGGCAATTCCAGATTGAAAAAGATGGCTAAATAGTCACAGAGTCCAATGTCAGCAGGTGAAAACTGAGACGCAAAAGAATCATTAGCAATGATAAGATCTAAGGTGTAACCTATGTTATGAGTAGGACCATTAACAAACCTAGTAAAATTAAAACATTCCAATAAAGATAGAAAGTCCTTGGCAAACACAGAGTTTATTTTGGTCAATGTGTATGTTAAAGTCACCCAAAATAAGGAGACACAACATAGACAGCAAATCGGCAAACTCAGACATAAAGGCTTTATTTGGCTTTGGAAGTCTAAAGACTATAGCGATGGTGGTAGCATGAGGGGCATAAATACTCAGAACAAGGCATTCAAATGAAGTCAATTATGGCACAGACACAGTGCTTACGTTATATTGCAGTTTATGTATCACAGTGATATCCCGGCCTCTTCTGGTGAGTCACAGGATATCAAACAATCCATAGTCCGTAGGAGTAATCAAATCAATCAAAATCAAATCACTTTATTGTCACACAGCCATATACACAAGTGCAATGGTGTGTGAAATTCTTGGGTGCAGTTCCGATCAACATAGCAGTCGTGACAGTGATGAGACATAGGTGAGACATATACCAATTTACAATAACATCAAATTAACACAGCACAATTAAACATCTGTTATACACATAATTACACTCAACAATATACAAATAATAACATACACTGTACAGTATACAATACACACTATATAGATACACATTAATCAATAAAAATAAAAAATAAAAATATATTAAAAAAAGTATATATATATATATGTAGAATGTACAGTATTGTACTGTATTGACATTCAGGCTGTCGGTTGATAGTCAGTTGTTAAGAGAGAATATAACAATAATAATATAATTTATGACAGTCCGGTGTGAGATATAAGAGTAAGGGTAATAAAGTGCAGTGCTGATGTATTTGATCGTGGGAGATCAAGAGTTCAGAAGTCTGATTGCTTGGGGGAAGAAGCTATCATGGAGTCGGCTGGTGCGGGTCCTGATGCTGCGATACCGCCTACCTGATGGTAGCAGTGCGAACAGCCCATGGCTCGGGTGGCTGGAGTCTCTGATGATCTTCCGAGCTTTTTTCACACACCGCCTTGTATATATTTCCTGGAGGGAGGGAAGCTCACCTCCGATGATGTGTCTGGCAGCAGTTCGCACCACCCTTTGCAGTGCTTTGCGGTTGTGGGCAGTGCTATTGCCGTACCAGGCGGAGATGCAGCCAGTCAGGATGCTCTCCACAGTGCAGGTGTAGAACCGTGTGAGGATGTGGCGGTTCATTCCAAACTTCCTCAGCCGTCTCAGGAAGAAGAGGCGCTGATGAACCTTCTTCACAATGACTTCAGTGTGGATGGACCATGTGAGTTCCTCAGAGATGTGGACACCCAGGAACTTGAAGCTGCTGACTCTCTCCACTGGTGCTCCATTGATGGTGATGGGACTGTGTTCTCTGTCTTTTCTTCTGAAGTCCACCACAAGCTCCTTTGTCTTACTGACATTGAGGGAGAGGTTGTGCTCCTGACACCAGTGTGTCAGAGTGTGCACCTCCTCTCTGTAGGCTGTTTCATCATTGTCAGTGATCAGACCTACCACCATCGTGTCATCAGCAAACTTAATGATGGCATTGGAGCTATGTGTTGCCACACAGTCATGTGTGTACAGGGAATACAGGAGTGGGCTGAGAACACAGTCCTGTGGGAATCCAGTGTTGAGGGTCAGTGAGGAGGAGATGTTGCTGCCTATTCTAACCACCTGGCGTCTGCTTGACAGGAAGTCCAGGATCCAGCTGCACAGCGAGCTGTTTAATCCCAGAGCCCGGAGTTTCTCATCAAGCTTGGAGGGCACTATGGTGTTGAATGCTGAGCTGTAGTCTACAAACAGCATTCTCACATAAGTGTTCTTTTTTCCAGGTGGGAGAGAGCAGTGTGTGTTGTAGATGCAATGGCATCATCAGTGGAGCAGTTGTTTCGGTAAGCAAACTGCAGCAGGTCAAGAGAGAGAGGCAATACAGAGCAGATGTAATCTCTGATTAGTCTCTCAAAGCATTTGCTGATGATGTGGGTCAGAGAAACAGGACGCCAGTCATTTAAGCAAGTTATTTTTGATTGTTTTGGAACAGGCACAATGGTGGATGTTTTAAAGCATGTGGGGACTACAGACAAAGAGAGGGAAAGGTTGAAAATGTCTGTAAAAACACCAGCCAGCTGGTTCGCGCATGCTCTGATGACGTGATCAAAACGAGCATAAAAAGTATTTAGCTCATCCGGGAGAGAGGCAGCGGTGTTCATGGCGGAGTTTTTAATCCCTTTGAAGTCCGTGATGATGTTAATTCCCTGCCACATGCTTCTAGAGTTGGTGGTGTTAAACTGTCCTTCAATCTTGCTCCTGTACTGGCGTTTTGCTGTTCTGATGTTTTTCGGAGGGCATAACTGGCTTGTTTATGCTCCTCCGCGTTCCCTGAATTAAAAGCGGAGGTCCGCACATTAAGTGCCGTGCGAACATCGCTATTAATCCATGGCTTCTGATTCGGATAGATCCGTATTGTTCTGGTCGGAACCACGTCCTCTACGCACGTTCTGATGAAACACATTACGCTATCAGCATAAAACTCGATGTCGTCATCAGAGGCGGACCGGAACATCTCCCAGCCTCAGGGTGCGCGGTTACCTGCTCACTTATAATCCCATACAGTTCCTTGAGTGCCCGGTCTGTGTCGGCTTGTGGGGGAATGTACACAGCTGTGATAATGACCGCTGTGAATTCCCTTGGTAGCCAG
This sequence comes from Myxocyprinus asiaticus, assembly GCF_019703515.2. NCBI lineage: Eukaryota > Metazoa > Chordata > Actinopteri > Cypriniformes > Catostomidae > Myxocyprinus > Myxocyprinus asiaticus. Next base: position 17,251,872 of record NC_059361.1, read on the forward strand.
AATGGTCGACACAGAAGCATGAGAAATTCCAGATCAGGAGAGCAGAAAGACTTGATAGAATGTACGTTCCTCTGATCACACCAGGATTTGTTGATCATAAAACATACTCCACCACCTCTACTTTTACCTGAGAGGTCTTTCGCTCTGTCCGCTCGGTGCACGGAGAACCCCACGGGTTCAATGGCTGAGTCTGGAATCTCCGCAGACATCCAAGTTTCCGTAAGGCAGATAATGCAGCAGTCCCTTGTATCTCGTTGGAAAGAGATCCGCGCTTTCAGCTCGCAGAGCTTGTTATCCAGAGACTGAACATTTGCCAGTAGAATAGTGGGTAGCGGGGGTCGATTTGCGCGGCGTCTTACTCTGATGAGAATGCCGGCTCTGTTTCCCCTTTTCCTTTTGCGTTTCCGCGGCCGTGCTGCCCAGACAAAGGGCTCCGCTTGCGTGTTTGTAAACAGCGGGTCGGCATTGAGGAATGTGAAGTCCGGTTTATGGTGTGAGATTGCTGAACCAATGTCCAAAAGTGTTTGTCTGTCGTAGACAATAAGGCAGACAACATCCAAGACAAAAAACATAAGAATTGTGAACAAAACAAACAAAATATTACTATGTTGTGTCGGAACTCACAAGGCAGCAGCCATACTCGGCGCCATCTTGAGTCCAAGATACATCTTGAGTAATCGGATTAAAAAGAAGTCCATCATTTTGTGTGTGCCATGTTTCTGTTAAACACAAGAAGTCTATTTTTTTGTCTGTGATGATGTCCAATAAAAGCAGAGCATTGTTGTTCACAGAGCGTGAGTTAAACTCCGTTTTACCAGACTCTGAGATGCTGAAGAAGACGATGAGGACTCCAAACGGAGAAGCAAAGATAAATTGTTGAGGTTAGCACCAGTATAAAACTGTCTTTCAGCTTTATGCCAAAACACAGGTACAGAGATGGCAGGAGAAGATGAATGGACATAACTGCATTCTGAACTCCAATGGATGTAGCACTTGGGTCACAACAATCCAACACCTCGGCAGAATTCACGTGTGTTCTTCGCCAAATAATAGTTCCATTTTAAATTCAGTAGCTGGCTTGAGGTGTACCTTAAAACCATGCTCGGTGAATTGACGTCCACAGCAATCCCAAGAAGATGTAGATCCTTGGCAAGGCAACAGCTGGGCAGACTCCACTGGAGAAAACTCACAGATAAAAGCAACAGTCCAAGTGCATAAAATTATCCACCACATCGCAAGCAGGGAATAATAAAATGATTATTAATCTTTAAAACTGCAAAACTCCAGAACCCACGCTACCATTAAAAAAATAAAAATAAATAAACAAACGGCGAGAGGAATGGCAGCCAAACCCGCCAGCATTCCTTACCAACAGGCTTTTGCTTTAGCTGTTGTGTAAACAAATTAACACAATTAAATCACACTGGAGTAGATTCAAGCACGGGTTAACTGCAGTATATAATGAAGGTAGATTTTAAGCAAAAGTTTGAACTATTTTCTAAAAGGAATTTTTCATAGTCAAGTCAGGGCAGGTTGCCACGTGTTTTAAATTACATTAATAGAATTTTGGTGTTTCATGAATGCTTTTTTGTTTCATAATTGTTTTACTTGTTAAATTTGGCTGAAAGCCTATAATAGATTGTTTAATATAGGCATAGAGTTGAAGAGATGCAGATTTTGTTTACAAGAAACCTACACCGCTAGTTTAATGGCAGGTTCCATTGTGACAGCTCACCCCATATAGTGTAACAACACTATGAACTGTATGTTTTTTCTGGGGCGGTAATGGTGGAAATGTTCAATAGCCCTTTCATAGCCAAGACTTCAAGGTGTGTGGCTATTTACCAAAATTGACTTTACCAAAAAAAAAAAAAAAAAAAAAAGTAAAGGAGTGTCAACTAGCTCCTGTCTCCCATATAATAACTTTTATTAAATCATCAACATGTATTATATAATCAGGGGCTCTGTGTTTGTGAATGTGCAACGTCTAATCCAATTTTCGTGAGAGCGCTAATTCTAAGTGCAATTTTCGTGCCAGTGCAAAGTGCAAGTGGGTATGGGAGGGAGTGTGGGTGGAGGCGTGCAAACTGAGGATGTATACTATGTAAATGAAGTGGCGCAAAGCAAAATGTGCTATTTTCCTAAGAAATATGTCATTGTGCTAAGATGTTTCAATACCACCTCTTAACTCAGCACAAAGTCCAAATTCAGTTACAGCATTTGCAGTTTGGAGATTTCACCAGCAGGTGGTAATACATTTCATGTCCAAATTCTGAAAGTACAGAACATCAAATTATGTCCATTCAGTCACTGTTGAAGCCATTTGTTGAAACAAATAATTATGAGATTTGTGTTAAACTTTCTAGAGGTTGTTTTATTATTTCAATTATTATTATTTTGTTGTTATGTTTATATGTATTATTATTCTTGTATATTTACAATTGTATTTATGATTTAATTTTGACTAGTAATTTTCCAACTGTCGTTATAAATGGGGCCAGTGGAAGAAGTTGGAGAGAGTAAAATGTTTGGATTTAGTATGATTTTCTTTTTACCAATTCGTTATTTTTATTATATTTTCATTTCATTTGTTGTAATTTGAATTTTGAAATATTTTTGGTTTCATTTTTTCGTGTTTCAATAAATGAATTAAATTTTTCAGAATCGATCTGTAGAACTGAAGTGCGCACCGATTGCACTGTTAATACTAGCCATGATTTGTGTTAGTAGATGAAAATTCTTAATAATAATTACTTAATTTAATGGAGCATACATCCAAATTCTAACGAGAATCACATTTTCTATGCCTTAAAAGGAGCATGTCGCTGTCATAGAAATATGCCTGACATTCATCAAGGATGCAGTTAATGCATAAAAGTACGTAATTTTAAATTCTTCTAATTCATTGCATACAGTGCATTTACACTTATTAATGTGCTGTCTTCATTTAAATCATTGGTGCTTGAGGGAATGGACTATATAATATGACGCAGACACTGGAATAACCGGAGAAGAACCTCAGAATTAAATTGCACTTGACCCATCCCATGCATTTTGAATGGGCAATTTCGCCAAACCCACTTACGCCTAGACTTAGCGCATGCTTGCTCGAAAATACCAAAACTTCATGGCCATGCCCATTGACTTTGCACTTATGGCTTTAGGCATTGCCCTGCGCGTAACGCTTGTGCTCTTAAAATCTTTCATAGTCAAAATCTTTTTCACCTCGGTGGGGGAGGGGGGTACTTGGAGCATGAGTCGTGTCTTATGGTTCTTTAGGCTATATTGGTTCAGGCCATAATTGCTTAATATATGAGAAAAAATAGATGCCAGCCACTCCTTATCCATCCCCCAAATCCCGAACTCTATACACCAACAACAACCCTCCCTGTATCATCCACATTTGATCATAATATATAGTTGGTAATGGTTACTCACCCGTTGCTTATGCCTCATCCTTCTATCGCAAAGATAACTATGAAGTTTAAGAATTCATTGAAAAAGCCAGACTTCACACCATTAATTAAATGCCATAGAATATATTGCAACTAATATATTTTGTTCAGCAATACCTGTGTTGGTACCAAAACCCTTGCATTTCACAAAAACCTTCCAGTATCAAAAACCCAGATGTGTACAAAGAGCTAAAAAAGGATATCTTGAATCAATGAATAATTCTTTAATTTCACTTTATTTCTTCAGTGATTCTGGTATTTTCTTTCTTTCTCGTTCCCTTTCTTTCTGTTTTCTGACCTTGCTTGTCTTACTGCATGCCTTATACCTTATGTTTTCCGCAGGCAAACCATTCTTTTATGTGACTAAATTCCCATATAGTTTTCAGATTGTGCATAAACAGCTATGTAAATCTAGGGCTGGGCTTGTAATACTTCTCAAGTTCTCTTCGTTCTCTTACCGTCACTTCTATGCATATTCCCTCCCCTTTTCTCTGTTTTTTTCTGACAATTTTGAAAATATTTGCCATGAAAATAACTGCAGACCGAAAGTCAGTCCTTAAACCATATTTCCTATGCTTAAGAGATTTAATTAAGAAGACACCCTGCTTTATTCAAGTAAGTCTTGCAGAGTCCAGTTGTTGTAAATTTGTTGTTCTTCATGTCTTAGAAACCCTTGTGTTGTGTTATTTAGCATTGGCTTAATTTTAGGATTTTCTTTTAATGCTTAATGCTAAAGAGGCTTCCTTTTAAGTCTTATCTTATAATACAGTACTTTGTTTTTTCCTTTGTAATAACTATACAAGCCTTCTTGATTAATTCAGTCCCCACAAGGAAAAATTATAGCAATGCAAGTGTATGCTTCAGTAAAACACTGAGGCTGTAAAGTAAGCTTGTGTCATTTATCTCTTACTTTAAAAACCTTTCCACTGTGCCACTAAAACTTTGCTTCTACTTTTGCGTTGGGCATGGACATGACATGGACAAGTTTGCATAAAACTTTGATGTGCTCTGACTTTTTTATTTTTTTTAACACACGTCAACACTACATCCCAATGCCATTCCTAAGTGCTGTGGCATATCCAGGACATTTGTACTGGGGTGGCCAAGATGGGGCATAGACCTAGTGTGGGGTGGCGATACCGGGAGAAACTTTCTAAATGGCACATGATCAAAATGTGTAAATATCACATCGCTTTGCTTCAACATCTACACATGTAGAATAAATGAATTCTTAAACTCATGTTAGCATTCACTGAATTGTTTGTATTCAATATCAGACTGTTGTTTTGACATTTGACAGTTTTCTATTCCTGTTCTATTTCAACCTATTACAGTTTCTGGGAATCTTTGGTTATTTTAACATAACATCCATTTTTAAACCAGTAATTGTTTAGGAAAAGTCAGTTCCACATTTTTAAGAGCTATTCTCATTGTAGAGAATGAATCTTCGTATAACATCAGGTATAGTGTATAATCATTAAGAGATACAAGTACAGGTGATAACTGATTGAGGCGCAATTCAGTCAATCATTCAATCAATTATTCATTCATTTATTAGCTATAACTGCACTGTCCAGCAGAAATATTGTTAAATTGGGTACAAATTAGTGTTTGAAATTGGCTACGAGGGCTTATAGGTGTCTGTCTGGAAACCCCAAAATTGCAGATTGAGCTCTGAATACAGTAAAAAACAAAACTCTATTTACAGTGTCTACTCAGGTTTATTTTCCACATGTTCTGATAGCTTCAATTACTTTGAATATTACCAAATAAAATAGTTAGTCAAATCCTTTGCGGCATTTAAGTGCAATTTGCCCTGCCTCTGCATATTTAAAATGTCAAATAAGGTATAAAATCGTTGAAGATTTTATTGGTCAGACTGACCAATAATACACATAAAGAGCTCATAAATAACTCATGTAAAGATTTAAAGTACAGTTACAGCACAAACCCTTCCATTTCACACACAGATTAGCCATATATGTAACTTATAGCTATTGAACATATACATCTGTAAAACGCTTTACACACCTCCGTCATTAAATCAGAAAACATGGCATTTCATATTTCATGTCGATATAAAGATAACATGCTGAATGTGGTGTAGGGTCTAGCTTACTCTTTAACCTAGCTACTGTAACAATGAAAAAATGTTTTCACATTCACATGGAAATTCGGGATAAAGTAAACGTTAGATTAGATGAACATACCTCTAAAATAACAGCTTTCTTTTTGCCCACAAATCAACGTCATCAACTCATTGGAAGTTGGAGGTAGACGCTAGCTCGTGTCAGCTTCGTGCCTCTGACTGACCATTATACTCCAGATATGGCGCCCGCTGCCCGCGACCTGTGGCACCTGCCAGGTCACCCGTGGCCTGCCCCTCCCCCCACTGATCAAAGATCAGCTCACACAGCTTCAGTCCCACCACTACTATAATGGTCAGAAATATAAAACTGACCCTGGGTCAGTGTGGCTCTAAATCAACAAATGACCTGAAATGTCATCTTTGATTGACAGGTGTTTCTAATGGTTCTTCATTCTTGTGTTGATGAACATGATGAACTACCAATCAGTTCTGGGGTGGCCACAGGGTGGCCAATGAGATTTCAGGGGTGGCCCAGGCCACCACAGGCCACCCCCTAAAACCGCCACTGCCTAAGTGGCAGCCTGGAGATTGCATGAAAATGTCAATCCACTTAAAGTTGTGTGAAAATGTTCATTTATACTGGCATTCCATTCCTGCTCTTTGTCTCTTATGTTGCTTTGTAATTAATAAAAATTGTATTTATGTTTTTGCACAAACATCTCTTTCCCTTCGTGCCCAACTACCAATCAAGGCTTTTGTGTTACAAAAAGAAAAAAAAAGTTAAATGAGTCAGTGGAGAGAGTTGCACTATTTGCCCTGGCACTCCGATCTTAATATTTTGGTGAGTTTCAAATGTGTTGGGTGAGCTTTCGTTTCTGATCACTGACCTCTTGTGAAACAACAGCATCTGCACTACTGTAGAGGCAAAATGATGGATCTCATGTACACATCTGCCACATAGTAGATTCCCAAACTTTATAGTTTTATACTTTTATCTGTTTTGCTACTGAAGTTTCTATCCACTGACTTTGTGAAAATGAGAGAGATTTCTGTTTTTATATTAGTCTATATTAGGTGATGTTTTCTAGGCGGTGTTTCCAGGCCCTAAAGGGTGGGGGGTTATTTTGAGGCAAGGCTCTTTGACCAGCCAACTTCTGGGAAAAAACATTAACTTTTCTAATTGTTTACTGCTGAATTTCACAGACTTTCTGTCTGTTCTCTCTCAGATCTAGGCACAAGTGCAGTAATGGGTCTCATTTTTCAGACAGTGTCTGAGAAGAGAAATATGTAGAAGTTTAGTGTCTATTAAGAGGGTGTGTTCATACCTCATGTTCATGACACTTAAAGATGTTTCTACTTCATACAGCACATTGTTGCATTCTTTGAAAGTGAGATCATGGTGAGGTGAAATGGATTAATACAGAATTAATAGCAGTGTAGTTCTACACCAGTAATTTGCAAAAAAAAAAAAAAAAAAAAAAAAAATCAAAATGAAGCTGAAATAATGCAGATTAATGGCTTAAACAGAAACATACATCATCGATTAAAAGTGCTTTCAGTATTTTTTTTCTTCATTTAAAAAGATTTTAATACTAATTAATTGAAGTTTTGAAACATATAAAATCATGACCACTGACATGAGATGAAGACATGGAGAGGGTGCTCTCATGGGGGCTGCCATGTCATGACCAGCTGAATGCTACTCGCTTAATCTAGGTAACTGCCTTGTTATTGGACACTTTCACTCATGGATTAAATTTGACATGGCTGACTGTGAATGCTTTATAATGCATTCGATAATGGCATCTTTAACTGAAAACTATTGAGGTTTAATGAAGCTGCATCCATTCCCCTAGGTGTCAGTGTAAGTGCAAGATGACATGAACAAAACGTACTAAGTGCACCTTTAATACATTTTCAGTTGATTGTAGAATATTTCACTGAGCACTTTATTAGGAACACTATGGTCCTAATAAAGTGCCCGACATGGTCTTCTGTTGTAGCCCATCTGTCTCAAGTTTCAACGTGTTGTGCATTCTGAGATGCCATTCTGGTCACTACAATTGTACAGAGTGATTGTCTGAGTTACAGTAGCCTTTCTGTCAGCTCGAACCAGTCTGGCCATTCTCAGCTGAGCTCTCTCATCAACAAAGCATTTATGTCCGCAGAACTGCCACTCACTTTATGTTTTTTGCACTACTCTGAGTAAACTCTAGAGACTGTTGTGTGTGAAAAAACCTAGGAGATCAGCAGTTACAGAAATACACCAACAATCATGCCACAGTCGAAATCACTGAATCAAATTTTTTCATCATTCTGATGGTTGATGTGAACATTAACTGAAGTTCCTGCAGGTTTGACGATTCCTGTAGAGTTGCTGCCAGATAACATGATTCTTCATTTCTATTTCTTCTTTGTTTACCCTCTTTCTCTGTTGATAATTGGATATAGATTCAACATTAGCAAGCTTCCTGTCGAACTGTGATGCACCTCACTGACCTCTGCCTGTATCATCTTGGTCAAAGGATAGACTACACTCTCTTAAAATGGAAAACATAGACAATCAAATTAATTGCCAGCTAAAGCCTTTATCAGCAATATAACAAAGGACAATGCATCTATAGGTGGGTTTCCATCCAACTATTTTATGCACATTTTGAAATTGTGCATAAGAAATCCTAAATGGAAATGTTTGATATGCAAATAAACTTTCTAAATTTGCTTAAAATTGAATGCGCTAGGCAGGGTTGGGGAGTAACGGAATACATGTAACGGGATTACGTATTTAAAATACAAAATACAAGTAACTGTATTCCACTACAGTTACAATTTAAATCATTGATAATTAGAATACAGTTACATTCAAAAAATATTTTGATTACTGAAGAGATTACTTTGCATTTTATTGTAATTTGTTTCATTTAATATTTAGTCCTTTCAGACCTCTTCTGCCATTACATTCCCTTGCACTGTACATAACCGATTTGTATTTACATTTGCATATACAGTATATATATATATAGTCTATTGTGTATTCTACATATACTTTTTTCTTTTCAATATTTATCTATTTTTATTCAATTTTAATTATTTTTTAAATGTTTTGTTGCTGCTTTTGTATTGTTGTACACTGGAAGCTCCTGTCACCAAGACAAATTACTTGTATGTGTAAGCATACTTGGCAATAAAGCTCATTCTGGTTCTGATTCTGAAAACATTTATACATATATAAAAGTGCATTTGAACAGCGGTGAAACACTTTCTTATGATGTTACATTCATATGAGCAGACAGAGAAGTAAGTTTGAAGTTTGGAGCAGAAGAAATAGAAATAAACCTTGTGTAAATTGTCAGCTTTACGCTAAGCTAAAATGCTATATCTAGCCGTTTTACATGCACGTTACCAGGCACGATTTTTATTTTTTTTTTATCAAGAAAGTTCACGTTGGATCATTATTTCTTTTTTTTTAGTAACACCTTTGATATTAGGGCAAAAATCTTATTCTTGATAATAATTTTTGTATTGTTTTCCTGCAAAAATATCTAAAAATCCTTAAAACAAGATCAATTAGATTGATCTTGTTTTAGAAACAACAATGCATACGATATTTAGGTTTTTCAGAGAATGTATTTTTAACGTGTATTTTGTCTTACTGTACTGGCAGAGTTTTTATAGTCAAAACAAGTGAAAAAAATCTACCAGTGCTGAAGAAGTAATCCAAAGTATTTAGAATACGTTACTGACCTTGAGTAATCTTACTAAATACATTACAAATTACGTTTTACAGCATGTATTCTGTAATCTGTAGTGGAATACATTTCAAAAGTAACCCTCCCAACCCTGGCGCTAGGAGGAGGTGGATTTTCTAGAGTACTTGCTTCAATCTTGCAAATAAAACTGTCCCCAAAGCAGAAAGAGGTGATTCAGCTGCTCCATTGACGAGGCGGCTCCCTCATGATAATGCGCATTATGTAGTGGATGGAAATGCGCAACAATTCGTATTTTCAGAAATGTGCTGGATAGAAACATTTTGGATAGAAACTCGTGAACTTCTGCAGTTAATTCAGGATGGACTTCAAAGACTTTTTGTCATTAATCTTACAGTTCATACAAAATAATTTTGCTTAAACATTGGCCCCTAACATTTACATCGTTTACTCATTTAAACTATTACTTGTACTAGACATAAAAACTAATCAAATAAACTAGTTTAGTTTAGTTCAAACACACGCACACACAAGGATAAACATAAAACCTTATACTGGAGAAAAGATTTATTTAGATTTTACAGAAAGACAGACTGATGTAGAAACTCTTCTGAATACTTGATTATGTGTTATACTGTTTCATCGTCCTTATTTCTGTGAAGCTTGTTACTACATACTGTTGAAATAAAAAGTTATCAGCATGTTGTTTCAGTATGTCTTGCTTATACATAACACATAACATATATCAGAGATGCATTCTGGAAAATTTACAATCATTAAGAAATTAAATTCAAGAAATTAACTTTTTATAAACTCTTAATTTTACATTCAAAACATGTATGAAAACTCCATAAAAGTTAATTCATTCTACCTTTTTTTTTTTTTTTTTTTTTTTTTTAAAGAGTGTAGTACTAGTGTTTAAAAAATCAGTACAATGTTAATTTATTTATGTTTGGTTCAAATATTATGATCAGCCTTGAAGGTCTTGTAGAATGCTGTTTTAGATGGATTGTTGTGTTAAGTAATTTAGTCCTTTTGTTAAAAGAACAGTGTAGTATTAATTTTATTTACACTTATGTCAAAAATGTGAGGTCTGCCAGAAAGACAGCCATGGTCACAAAATCTTTAGCATGTATGCTTTTTCACACCAGTTTAAACAATACCCTTTTAAAGACACCATTGACAATTGTATTGAACCTTCAGTCAAAATTATTGATGTTAGAGGGAAACCCCACTGTTGTAATGGAAAATACAGTGCTGACGTGTGAGGCAAACATAAGGGTGCCAGAAAGACTGAAGCGCAGCTGTAGGGTGGAGATGATGTGGTCGCAGATAAACACCCATAACTTCATAAAATATTAAAGTTTACGTGTTGATAAAATGCGTCAGTGGTGAGATTGTTAAATGGTGCATGACATGACCTGAATTTGAAAAATCAGCTGTTACATCATACAACATTGTTTGATAACCATAAAAAAAAAAATCTTTTTGTTCTTTTTTTTTTATCTTTAATTATCTGATGAAGCAGACTGTAATGGGTTCAGGATGGGCAAGGAGGCGGCGGGAACCAGCAGAACAGTCAACATAACTTTAATGACATAAAAGAACTGAAACATAACATTAAACACGGATGCACACACACAGCAGCTGCATGTGTCTCTCTCTCTTGAACTGGCTTCTCTGGCTCCCATTTATCTCCCTCTCCTGCTGATTAGGTGACTCAGTGCTGGCTGTGCACCCTCACAGCCCAGCCACGTCCTCCTCCTCGTCACACTCCACTGCCCGATTCAGGCCGGGGCGCCATTCAGACTGGCTTACTAGAGGGGAGATGCTGCCCTTCTGGCTGTTCCACCACCCGATAGTCCTCCCTGCCTCCTGGGAGCCTGGGGAGAGATGAGGGGAGGGAGAAGGGAGAGAGAAAGAGTGAGTAGGAGAGACAGAGAGAGAGGAGAGGGAGAAAACTTGCTTGCCAGTCCCCAGACATGCTGTTGCCTGGTCTTCAGCCACTCCTCCGCCCTCTGGCGGACGACAGCCGCTCCTCCCCTGGCGGACGGCAGTGAGTCCTCCACTTCCTGGTGGAAGGCAGTGAGCTCCCCCACTCCCTGGTGGACAGCAGCTGCTCCTTCATCTCCTGGCAGATGGCAGTGACACCTCTATCCCCTGGCAGATGGCAGCGGTGAGGACTCCGCGACAGTGCATCCCTCCTCCTTCCCGGGTATCGGCACCAGAGTAACAGGTTCAGAATGGTTAAGGAGGAGGTAGGAACCGGCAGAACAGTCAACATAACTTTAATGACATAAAAGAACTGAAACATAAAATTAAATGCATAGACACACACACATGCAGCGGCCGCGTGTGTCTCTCTCTCGAACTGGTGTCTCCGGCTCCCCTTTATCTCCCTCTCCCGCTGATTAGGTGACTCAGCGTTGGCCCTGCACCCTTACGGCCCAGCCACGCCTTCCTCCTCATAACACTGACCCTCAACCTGTGCAGCTATTAAACACTGTCAGACTTTCTTATCCACAGCATACAAATTTGCAAGCTTATTGTTAACAGCAGGATGGCGCCATCTCTTGTAGAATATCATGGCTTGTGTAACAGTTCAAAACAATTACAGATAGCCTACTCCTTGTGAACATTTTTAAGGTATGAAGCAGATAAGAGCTATTCATAATGTGAGACTGTTGTGATCAACAAATGGAAATTTCATAGAGAGTAGCAATATAATACTGTAGTAGTAGTAGTAGTTTTCTTTACTTATCCCCGTAATATCTCCAACTCCTAAAAAAGAATGGGTGCTGTGGTCTAAGACAATTTTCTAAGCTTTTCTGAGAAATATGGTTTTGGATATTTGTTCCAGACTGGTCATGGGATAAACAAGCAATTTTCTTGCAGTAGTTAACATTTTCCTAAGCGAATTCTTTTGTGCAACACAGCATTACCAAACCAGCAGATGATACAAAAAGCCATGACACTCAATAAAAGCAATGAAAAACATATTCAATATTGAGGCATTTATATTGAAGGAAACCAACTTTTTGTCCCTTGCTGTTGATGGCTTCGGTCCATCTATCCCACTCCAGCTTGTAATCTAAAACAACTCCAAGGTATTTATACTTTGTAACCATCTGAACTGGCTCTCCTTTAACCTCTTCAACTCTGCGTACCCTCTGGCAGGTCCAAAAGGGGCCGCTATGTTGCACAAAATGTTTACACTTAAAATGTGCAAGTTTCCAAGTACATAAGTCAGGCATATGGGGTATCGTTTGAAAGCTTAAAATCGGAACTTTTCAGATAGTCATTTCACCTAGTGGTAGAAATATTAATATGAATATAAATGTCTTTCAAATAGCACTTAAGTAGACAAATCATATATCAAATGAAAGCTCTCATTCTCATTCTTTATTTTGTTGCCCTAATACCACACTTTGAAAGATTTTAAAAAGTGAAATATGATATTTGTAAGACATCAAATACAAACGTCTCTTTTATGCACCGATCACTGCTGTTGCCCAAATAGTTAAAAACTTTATATCTTCTTTTACCTTTGGCAGTTTTCCTTAGTCCACAAGAGGGTGCATTAAATACATAAACGATAAAACACCATTATATTATTGCAAAGAACATTCCGGGCTGTTAAAAAAGAGCATTTCATTTTCAACTAATGTGCATAAAATAAATGAATAAAAAGTTTTAGTCAGTCCATATTCTCAAGTGTTAAGTCAAAAGTAAAATTAGGGGGGTAAACGCTTCAGTATACAGTACACATGGTGTTACACTTACTGATGCCACGGTATACCACCCCCGACTCAAGCTTCATAATAACAGCAAAATACCACATTGTTTTTATTTAGTACAGTATGTAGGGTAGCAAAATTCCCAGATAGTAGTGGTATTCGGCTGAACTCGTGGTGAAGCGGCTCAGACTATGAGCCCAGGCCAGGGGCTGTTCAGACAGACGGAACACAACAGAATGGAACCAAACACAAGGATCTCGAGACAGACAGACATTTCCAAGTTGAACATCTTTCATGACAAAGCATTAAAAAAACTCATTACTTAATCTGAGAAATGCTTATAATTGAGCAAGATGGAACAGCCAAGTGCCTCCACCTACTGTAAGGGGCTGTTTATACCGAATGCTATTGGAACCATCAATTTGTTTTTCTATGTAAACGCAAGCTAGATGTATGTCTTTGTTTTTTTTTATTCAGCGTCTCATGCAGGAGCGCTGTTTTTTAGATGCTGTGTCTAATTAAAAATACATTTTAAAAGCATCTTGAGACAACTGCATTTTGTTAAACTGTATTTGTTGCGCTGCGTCTAGACTTTTTTAGTGCAAGAATGCGATCGATTTGAAGTCATCATCAGTGCTTGGCACAAATCCAAAATTCGAATACACAGTTTTAGCATTCGAATGTGCATTTTTTCCTTAAATTTGATGAATATTCGAAATTCTAATTTTTGTTTGACAGCCCTACCATTCAGGGGCTGAGATATTTGATGAAACAAAGAGGGTGGTGCATGAACTGAAAATTACACTGAATGTCTATGGGTGCTTCTCATTTCTAAAATTGTGGATCCTTGTTTCCTTTCCTTGCTTCCTTTCCTCGCTTCCTAGGTCCACCTTCTTAGGAAATGAGGAAAGGAAACGAGGACCGTGGAATCAAAGCAAGATGGATTTGTAAAATGAAATGTCCTGCTCACTCGCGCATCACTTCAGAGTGCGTTTTTGCGCAGCTGCGGTACCTCGGTGCGCTTGACGTTATGTTATTGAAACTTTATTTATTAATATATTCATGATAAATCCAAATAATTCAAGATGCACTGTTTAATTATGTGTCAGTTATGGTTTATTTAAACTGCAAAGGTGATTCATGAATTAAAACTATTGTGTCAGATGTGAAGGGGGAGGAGAATTAATATGTGTGTTAGGTGCTTTGACCAAAAAGTCTTCCACATAGATTGCTCCTGTGTTTCCTCGCTCAAGCGTCCTCAGTAAGCTTCCTCCGAAGATGCACAATTTAGAAAATGAGAAGCACACTATGTCAACAAGCACATCTGTGAGGGCTAAAATGCATTTTTAACTAAAGTTTTGTCATTTTATGATGGAAGGTAACATTCTTTTTTTCTAGTTCTTGCTGCAATAAAATAACACTTTTTGGAGGGAGATGGCGTGAACAGAACCAGAATTATTTGCTTATAAATTTAGGACAAAAAAAAAAAAAAAAAAAACCTTAAAAGTCCACAGTATGTGTAAATAGTGAGCTTTTAAATTTGAGTGTGAGAAATTGCAGGCGGCAGCCCAAAAATGCTCCAGAGTTAATGTGGTTAATATTGGTGATGCGATGAGGGCGCTTTCCTAAAATCTATGCACATCTCCTTTGTTTTGGAAGTATTAAGAAGGAGATTAAAAGTTTAACACCAAAAAATAAACTCAAAAAAATCAAAAATAGATCCATGACTGTCATTCACCTGGAGTAGATTGGCTTACTCTGTATCATCTACAAATTTGATCAGATATCACCCTGGAAAGAGCTAATACAACCATTTGTATACAAGATAAACCTACACCAGTAATCACTTTGTCAGACAAGAAGCAACCACATCTGCACTAAACTCTACAATTTAAGAAGTCCAACCACCACAAAATCACTCCTCCATCTAGGGTAAATTCAGTCACCAATCTTGGGGACAGAATATGTGGATGGATGATATTGAAAGCAGAGGAAAAATCAACAAATAACATTTTAGCACGTGTTTTTGGAGACTCAAGATTTGAGTGCTATATAACGTCATGGTCACTTGTGTAACCTCCGTTCCCTGATGGAGGGAACGAGACGTTGTGTCGATGTAGTGACACTAGGGGTCACTCTTGGGAGCCCGAGACACCTCTGATCTTTGATAAAAGGCCAATGAAAATTGGCGAGTGGTATTTGCATGCCACTCCCCCGGACATACGGGTATAAAAGGAGCTGGTATGCAACCACTCATTCAGGTTTTATGCTGAGGAGCCGATATAAGGTCCGGCCATTTCAGCGGGTAGTTCAGCATTGTGGCAGAAGGGACACAATGTCTCATTCCCTCCATCAGGGAACGGAGGTTACACAAGTAACCATGACGTTCCCTATCTGTCACTCACTCAACGTTGTGTCGATGTAGTGACACTAGGGGTCCCTATACGAAACGGCACAATTGGCTGAACTGTGTTACGTGAACTGACGGTGTGTGGTGGGCAGACTACTGTGTGCCTCATAGCCAGCACACCAGGTCGACACGTAACCTCTCCCAACATAGTTATGAGTGTCGAACGGCCCTTTGGGGACAAGTCGACTACCCAAAAGATAGAGACAGGCTTAACCCAGTCGAGGCCTCTTTTCCCTTTCTCTTTTTCCACTCCCTAAAAAAGAAGGGGGATTATCCGACTGGGACGCCAGGTCTAGTCGGGGGGTGTCCCTCCCAAGGGGAAGACACAGCGGAGACCACACCTCGCCCAAAGAGAGGGGGGGGTATTTAAGTGGAAGGATACGTCACATGGTCTTTCCAACCATGTGGAGAGTCTTCAAGGTAGATCCTGCCCAATGGGGGAGGAGTTACTACAAACATGGAGACTGGGGCAGAGGGACTCTGCCCAAGGAAGATGCAGTTTGCCAACAGGGAAACAGATTAGCGGAAGATATATATCGCATGGGGTTAGCCTTACAGGAAACCGCCACATGCGGAGCACCTACCCCAGAACAGGACTCTTAGTTAGCAGGTGTACTGGGCCGGCAGCGAATCTCTCCGAAACCTCGACTGCCACAGGGCTCGGAGGAAGTCAACCAGGGAACAAACTTGTGAAAACTACTGGGAATTAATGGCGCACGTCTTCAGCTCATAAGGAGGTGGAAGGCGCTATGTGGAAGCGATACACCCGGCCGGCTATCCCGGGCTTATCCACTTGTATTGCATGCCACTACCTGGGAAGAAACCGGTTCCACCCGGGATAGCCGGCCGGGTGTATCGCTTGCACATAGCACCTTCCACCTCCTTCCACTCTGCCCAAGGAAGACGCAAACTGCATCTTCCTTGGGCAGAGTCCCTCTGCCCCAGTCTCCATGTTTGTAGTAACTCCTCCCCCATTGGGCAGGATCTACCTTGAAGACTCTCCACATGGTTGGAAAGACCATGTGACGTATCCTTCCATTAAATATCCCCCCCCCTCCTTGGGCGAGGTGTGGTCTCCACTGTGTCTTCCCCTTGGGAGGGACACCCCCCGACTAGACCTGGCGGCCCAGTCGGATAATCCCCCTTCTTTTTTAGGGAGTGGAAAAAAGAAGGGGAAAAGAGGCCACGACTGGGTTAGCCTGTCTCTATCTTTTGGGTAGTCGACTTGTCCCCAAAGGGCCGTTCGACACTCATAACTATGTTGGGAGAGGTTACGTGTCGACCTGGTGTGCTGGCTATGAGGCACACAGTAGTCTGCCCACCACACACCGTCAGTTCACGTAACACAGTTCAGCCAATTGTGCCGTTTCGTATAGGGACCCCTAGTGTCACTACATCGACACAACGTTGAGTGAGTGACAGATAGGGAACGTCATGGTTACTTGTGTAACCTCCGTTCCCTGATGGAGGGAATGAGACATTGTGTCCCTTCTGCCACAATGCTGAACTACCCGCTGAAATGGCCGGACCTTATATCGGCTCCTCAGCATAAAACCTGAATGAGTGGTTGCATTCCAGCTCCTTTTATACACGTATGTCCGGGTGAGTGGCATGCAAATACCACTCGCCAATTTTCACTGCCCTTTTATCAAAGACCAGAGGCGTCTCGGGCTCCCAAGAGTGACCCCTAGTGTCACTACATCGACACAACGTCTCGTTCCCTCCATCAGGGAACGGAGGTTACACAAGCAACCATGACGTTCCCTATCTGTCACTCACTCAACATTGTGTCGATGTAGTGACACTAGGGGTCCCTATGCGAAACGCCACAATTGGCTGAACTGTGTTACGTGAACTGGCGGTGTGTGGTGGGCAGACTACTGTGTGCCTCATAGCCAGCACACCAGGTCGACACGTAACCTCCCCCAACATAGTTATGAGTGTCGAACGGCCCTTTGGGGACAAGTCGACTACCCAAAAGATAGAGACAGGCTAACCCAGTCGTGGCCTCTTTTCCCCTTCTTTTTTCCACTCCCTAAAAAAGAAGGGGGATTATCCGACTGGGCCGCCAGGTCTAGTCGGGGGGTGTCCCTCCCAAGGGGAAGACACAGTGGAGACCACACCTCGCCCAAGGAGGGGGGGGGATATTTAATGGAAGGATACGTCACATGGTCTTTCCAACCATGTGGAGAGTCTTCAAGGTAGATCCTGCCCAATGGGGGAGGAGTTACTACAAACATGGAGACTGGGGCAGAGGGACTCTGCCCAAGGAAGATGCAGTTTGCGTCTTCCTTGGGCAGAGTGGAAGGAGGTGGAAGGTGCTATGTGCAAGCGATACACCCGGCCGGCTATCCCGGGTGGAACCGGTTTCTTCCCAGGTAGTGGCATGCAATACAAGTGGATAAGCCCGGGATAGCCGGCCGGGTGTATCGCTTCCACATAGCGCCTTCCACCTCCTTATGAGCTGAAGACGTGCGCCATTAATTCCCAGTAGTTTTCACAAGTTTGTTCCCTGGTTGACTTCCTCCGAGCCCTGTGGCAGTCGAGGTTTCGGAGAGATTCGCTGCCGGCCCAGTACACCTGCTAACTAAGAGTCCTGTTCTGGGGTAGGTGCTCCGCATGTGGCGGTTTCCTGTAAGGCTAACCCCATGCGATATATATCTTCCGCTAATCTGTTTCCCTGTTGGCAAACTGCATCTTCCTTGGGCAGAGCTCCTCTGCCCCAGTCTCCATGTTTGTAGTAACTCCTCCCCCATTGGGCAGGATCTACCTTGAAGACTCTCCACATGGTTGGAAAGACCATGTGACGTATCCTTCCATTAAATATCCCCCCCCCTCCTTGGGCGAGGTGTGGTCTCCACTGTGTCTTCCCCTTGGGAGGGACACCCCCCGACTAGACCTGGCGGCCCAGTCGGATAATCCCCCTTCTTTTTTAGGGAGTGGAAAAAAGAAGGGGAAAAGAGGCCACGACTGGGTTAGCCTGTCTCTATCTTTTGGGTAGTCGACTTGTCCCCAAAGGGCCGTTCGACACTCATAACTATGTTGGGGGAGGTTACGTGTCGACCTGGTGTGCTGGCTATGAGGCACACAGTAGTCTGCCCACCACACACCGCCAGTTCACGTAACACAGTTCAGCCAATTGTGGCGTTTCGCATAGGGACCCCTAGTGTCACTACATCGACACAATGTTGAGTGAGTGACAGATAGGGAACGTCATGGTTGCTTGTGTAACCTCCGTTCCCTGATGGAGGGAACGAGACGCTGAACGAAACGCTGAACTACCCGCTGAAATGGCCGGACCTTATATCGGCTCCTCAGCATAAAACCTGAATGAGTGGTTGCATTCCAGCTCCTTTTATACACGTATGTCCGGGTGAGTGGCATGCAAATACCACTCGCCAATTTTCACTGCCCTTTTATCAAAGACCAGAGGCGTCTCGGGCTCCCAAGAGTGACCCCTAGTGTCACTACATCGACACAACGTCTCGTTCCCTCCATCAGGGAACGGAGGTTACACAAGCAACCATGACGCTACTGTTACTGACATTCCTATTATATTTTTCAGGTAAGCTGGTGAAAATGTGTAAACTATTGCAGTAATGTTCTAAATATAAATCGTTTTGATGTTAAATGCATATATCTGTTTCTATACACGTAATATACACCGTAAGTGGAGTACTTGAATATTTACACATTGGTGGGTAGTGAGTTAATTAGTTGCTGAGTTTGAGTCAGAAACTCAACTTGTTTCTATAGAGAGTTTCCACACAAATATAGTCAATCTTTGTTGATGCAAGTGAATATTTTTATGCAAAAGTGAGATGCACTGTAAACTGATGCATTTGATACCTTTATTATTGTAAGAGACATATGCTGTGTGCATTATTATTTCATCTAGTATTGTGTTCATTGTTTTGTTGTATTTGAGACATTTGTGCTTCTAATCGGATATTTGACATATCTGCATTTGAATACATGAATAAAAAAATAAATAAAAAAGTGAGACTCTGCATGAACAGTTCACATGTTGAAATGGAGCGTTGCCACAAATACTGATATTCCTATTATATTTTGCAGAAATTGCAAGAAATAAACAAGTAATATGTAGCCACCCTGTGAGCCAATGTGTTTTCATTCTGGGAAGTGCTACATATTTTGGCAAGCCACAGCCAAGAGCTGCATGTTACAGTGAGTGAGCTCCAGAGATGAACTTAGACAACAAACAGCAAGCATGGAGGAGTTGCAGGACAAAGTAAGCCAAGTGCTGCTGACACTGAATGCTCCAGACCTCATTTCTGTCTGTCAACGCCTGAAATGCAGTGAGCCTACAGGAGGGTTTGAGAGCAAAAGTAGACGTGCCCTCAACAGGCTAGTGGAGAAGACTTTGGATGACATAGAAGAGGATGAGGACAACAAGTTATTTCTGCAGTATCTTGAAGATCTTCTGTCCTTTGTTAATTCCTTAAATCAGCCAAACCCTGGTGTGACAAAGACTGTACAGAATGAGCCAAATGAGTTAGATATACTGAAAGAGAAATACTCCAAGTTACAACAGGAGCAATCTGAGGCTAGACAATCACTTGAGGGGGAGATTGCAGCAGTAGAGCAAAGACTGAGGGCCAGTGTGTTAGGACAGGAGACGAGAGCTACTACGATGTCACCACCTATGTTACCAGAAGTGACTCTGAGGAAGGAGTTTCAGATCTGTGGACAGATTGGGGAAGCAGGGCAGCGTGAAAAACTTTTACACCAGCCTTATGAACCAAATTGAGTCAGAACAGTGAAAGGGCCACCCGGAGGCAGAAATCATTGAAGCTGTGACATGTGCAGTGAGCCCAGGCCTCCATTTGAGGGATATGCTCGAAATCAAACAGGGCTTCACTCTCAAGGTGACTTCAAGGCTGACTCCTCCTCAGATGTACTGCACAGATGAATTAACATTTCACAAGATTCTAAAGAATCAGCACAGAATTTCCTGTTTAGAGGAATTGAACTCAGAGAAAAGCTGTTATGGAAATTAAGTGAGCAAGATGAAGATGAACAGTTTTGCCCAGAATTAATTCAAAGGAAATTCCTCCGCACTATAGGGACTGGACTGTTAAATGATGCAGTGAAATTGCAGCTCAAACCTTACCTTAGAAAGTGTCACAGATGAAGTGTTGATAGAAAGAGTAAATGAGGCTGCAAATCTAGAACAGGAACATCAACAAAAGTTGAAAAAGGCTGTCATGAATAGACCCCCCAGACTCTGTGAAATACAAACCTATGAGTGTTCCCATGAGCCCAGATTACCTCCTCAAAGTTGCCCAGAGCCCGATAAGGACCCAAAGGCTGCCACAGTTAAATGCAACTCAACCCTGAACAGCAAAAAGAGTCAGAGCAGATGTGAGGAGGCAGATTTAGGCACCAGCCAACTAATTGAACAACTCAGAGCAGAGGTCTTAGAGATGAAAAAGATGGTGGGTGAGACTGTGGAGTAAAATAAACACGAGGGAGAACAGAAAGAGATACCACTGCTGACAGAAACAGACTACGGGAATGCAGAGCATGTCAGGAGGCACAGGTTGGTGAGCAATGCAGGCACTGCTTTAAATGTGGTCAAGAGGGACACCTCTCCAGAGGCTGCCGACAACCTAGGGAGCAGCAGGGAAATGGTAGAGGGTTGCTGTGATGGGACCCTCAGTAGCCCATAAGTCAGAGTCCCCACTTAGTCACCCAGAACAGACAGCTGTGCCTTGTGACCCAAAAAACCGTGTTAATTACAGGTGCATCTCAATAAATTAGAATATCGTGGAAAAGTTCATTTATTTCAGTAATTCAACTCAAATTGTGAAACTCGTGTATTAAATAAAATTCAACGCACACAGACTGAAGTAGTTTAAGTCTTTGGTTCTTTTAATTGTGATGATTTTGGCTCACATTTAACAAAAACCCACCAATTCACTATCTCAAAAAATTAGAATACATCATAAGACCAATAAAAAAAAACATTTTTAGTGAATTGTTGGCCTTCTGGAAAGTATGTTCATTTACTGTATATGTACTCAATACTTGGTAGGGGCTCCTTTTGCTTTAATTACTGCCTCAATTCGGCGTGGCATGGAGGTGATCAGTTTGTGGCACTGCTGAGGTGGTATGGAAGCCCAGGTTTCTTTGACAGTGGTCTTCAGCTCATCTGCATTTTTTGGTCTCTTGTTTCTCATTTTCCTCTTGACAATACCCCATAGATTCTCTATGGGGTTTAGGTCTGGTGAGTTTGCTGGCCAGTCAAGCACACCAACACCATGGTCATTTAACCAACTTTTGGTGCTTTTGGCAGTGTGGGCAGGTGCCAAATCCTGCTGGAAAATGAAATCAGCATCTTTAAAAAGCTGGTCAGCAGAAGGAAGCCTGAAGTGCTCCAAAATTTCTTGGTAAACGGGTGCAGTGACTTTGGTTTTCAAAAAACACAATGGACCAACACCAGCAGATGACATTGCACCCCAAATCATCACAGACTGTGGAAACTTAACACTGGACTTCAAGCAACTTGGGCTATGAGCTTCTCCACCCTTCCTCCAGACTCTAGGACCTTGGTTTCCAAATGAAATACAAAACTTGCTCTCATCTGAAAAGAGGACTTTGGACCACTGGGCAACAGTCCAGTTCTTCTTCTCCTTAGCCCAGGTAAGACACCTCTGACGTTGTCTGTGGTTCAGGAGTGGCTTGACAAGAGGAAT
Organism: Myxocyprinus asiaticus; assembly: GCF_019703515.2. NCBI lineage: Eukaryota > Metazoa > Chordata > Actinopteri > Cypriniformes > Catostomidae > Myxocyprinus > Myxocyprinus asiaticus. Next base: position 17,273,989 of record NC_059361.1, read on the forward strand.
ACGACAACTGTAGCCAAATTCCTTGACACGTCTGTGAGTGGTGGCTCTTGATGCCTTGACCGCAGCCTCAGTCCATTCCTTGTGAAGTTCACCCAAATTCTTGAATCGATTTTGCTTGACAATCATAAGGCTGCAGTTCTCTTGGTTGGTTGTGCATCTTTTTCTTCCACACTTTTTCCTTCCACTCAACTTTCTGTTAACATGCTTGGATACAGCACTCTGTGAACAGCCAGCTTCTTTGGCAATGAATGTTTGTGGCTTACCCTCCTTGTGAAGGGTGTCAATGATTGTCTTCTGGACAACTGTCAGATCAGCAGTCTTCCCCATGATTGTGTAGCCTAGTGAACCAAACTGAGAGACCATTTTGAAGGCTCAGGAAACCTTTGCAGGTGTTTTGAGTTGATTAGCTGGTTGGCATGTCACCATATTCTAATTTTTTGAGATAGTGAATTGGTGGGTTTTTGTTAAATGTGAGCCAAAATCATCACAATTAAAAGAACCAAAGACTTAAACTACTTCAGTCTGTGTGCACTGAATTTATTTAATACACGAGTTTCACAATTTGAGTTGAATTACTGAAATAAATGAACTTTTCCACGACATTCTAATTTATTGAGACGCACCTGTATATCCCTCTTCTAAACCACGCAAAACTCGTAGACCTCATTGGCAGGAGATTGGCTGGATGGAGTTCTGGTGGAAGCTCTGTGGGATAGTGGTGCCCAGGCAAGTCTTGTTAATGAGGAGTGGAGAAAAGTGAACTTATGTAACGTCTGTGTAAGATCAGTGATGGCTAATTACACTTTGTTTGAAAAAAAACCTTTTAGCCTTTTGACATTTGCATATAAATTACTGACCTGGCCTCCGCGTTTACATTTATATGGGTGCTAAATTGCAGATGGTCTTTATCACTATCAAAAGGATGCTAAAACAGGTCGCCTCTGGAGTGTCTCCATCAAGCTTCAAACACATTCCACAGAAAGGGGGATGACCCCCCCCGTGCCAGGCACCAGAGCAGTTGTCTGTCTCCAGTAATTCCAATACACGTCACACACACACCTAAAGACATTTTCTCTATTTAGGTCATAGTAAGCAGTTATAAATGTATCTGCTATATGCATGTGTTGTATGTATATTCCCCTATTATATTAACTTGGTTAAAACCCTTTACTTGTATTAGTTAGACGTTAAACGCATATATTCAAGTGTATGAGTGTATCTCTGCTTTAATATCGTCTGGAGGTTACCTTCTTGGTATCAAAATGATCTTCTCTTTATTTCTCACACCATAATGGGTGACCCCCATGCCAGGCACCAGAGCAGTTGTCTGTCTTCAGTAATTCCAATGCACGTCACACACACACACCTAAAGACATTTTCTCTATTTAGGCCATAGTAAGCAGTTATAAATGTATCTGCTATATGCATGTGTTGTATGTATATTCCCCTATTATATTAACTTAGTTAAAACCCTTTACTTGTATTAGTTAGACGTTAAATGCCTATATTCAAGTGTATGAGTGTATCTCTGCTTTAATATCGTCTGGAGGTTACCTTCTTGGTATCAAAATGATCTTCCCTTTATTTCTCACACAATAATGTACACCATGTGATCGTGAAATGCATCGAACAATTCTTACTATGTTTTGAATTAAAAGCTGCACTAGCGGTCCAGATCAGCAATAAAATGCGAATGGGCCATAAACGGAGACAAAGGATGTTTCTCCCGCTCAAAATGCATGCCTCTGATTGGCCACTCCACCCACAAAATGGGTGCGGCAATGAACTATCAAAACTCCAGAGTGCACACTAATCATCGCTCAAAAACTCTTCTTCTTGAGACCAACACACTCCAAAACTCTCTCTTGAGTTTAACCTTCTGGCAGTGTTTACCTTCAAGTAACTTTGTGGATTTCCTGTGGACTTCTTCAACTCATTCCTAAAGAAATCGTCGAGAACCTCGTCTACCGCATCAAGACTCTTATTCAGCAACAAACCAATGCAAGTAACCATTTACAACTGATTAGACGCGCGTTTAAGTTTGAACCCCTTTTAAGGTGAATTGTGCCTCTGATGATTCTCATTTAGGTTGTGGTTAACTGACGTGAAATACTGCCTTCTTTGCTCTCTCTCTCTTTCTTTTCCTTACTTTCCTTCATTCTATATATGTATGTTTTGCTTAGTTTGTTTGTATGTTAGTTATAGTTTCATTTATTAAATCCCTTATATTCACAATTGATTGTCTCTGTGTTCCGCTCACAATTCAAAGTCACTGAATGTTGCTCCTTGCTACATGCTAAACTACTGCTAGCACTGTATAAGTAGGAAGGCTATTGTTCCTTGGCCAGGAAAGTAATCTTCCTAGAATTGATAAATAATTATGTTGTCTGCTCGCTGGACGGACAGATCAAGTAATTGTAATATCGATTCTGCTACAGTTAATTCTAAGATCTAATCTAAATATTTATTATTAATTATAACCAGTTATAATTAATTATAAATAATTCCCTTTTTAAGCTAATTTGCTACACTTACCTCATCGTGCAGTGAAACCCCTTGATGAAATTTTACCGTCTGGTACATTGATTGGGCTGGCTGCAAATCAAACAGAAATACCGTTCTTGGGCTGGATAGAAGCTGAATTCAAATTAGACCCAAACTTGAGCTCTGCACAGCCACTGTTCGTACCCATCCTCGTATCATGTGACCCAAATGTCGCAGAACAGCCCATAATTGGATTCAGTGTAATTGAAGCAGTTCTCAGTGGAAAGAGGGGACAAAAGTCAGAAAAAGAAACAGTCTGTGAAGTAAGCAGATCTTTCTCTGTGACATTCAAAACCGCCAAATCAATGCTTAAGTTAATTCAGACCACAGATAATCGCATTGTAGTGAGCATTGTACACACAGGGAAAAAGAAAATTAATCTCAGGATCCCAGTTGAAGTGCCAAAGCCTTTTATTTGTCCCGAATGATGAGCCTGTGCTGCCAGAGGGGGTCACCATCAATGAAGGACTAGTTACTGTTCCTGTAAACAGATCCTTGTATGTGCCAGTGCCAGTTGTCAATATTAACAAGTATGATGTCACCCTTGATCGTCGCACAGTCCTGGGTCATCTCCAAATAATAAAGTCTGTATTCCCTGTGACAACTGAATAGACCCTCAGTGATAATGAAAAAACCACAGTTAACAAACTGATACAAACCCGACTGAACTGGAGAAAAGTGGAAGTAACAACAACCCAAAGACACAAAAGCCTGACCAGTGGAACCCTCCTGTCAACCTAGATCATCTGAGTAGTGCACAGAGAGAAATGGTGAGGCAGTTGTTAAGAGAAGAGTGTCATGCTTTCGCTTTTGTTGAGGATGATGTCGGCAGTATCTCCTCCTTGAACCTGCATATTACACTCCATGACACCACACCTGTGAAGAAAGCATATATGTCAGTCCCAAAACCATTACATCAGGAATAGTACCCGACCTATATATTGGTTGGCCGATATTAGCCTTTCACCGATATATTGTATCAGTGTATATTTTACCGATATGCGCAGATTTTAAAACTTTTTTTCAGAACATATAACAATGCTTTAGAATTGGTGTCATAACGTAGTTTGTCCAGCAGAGTGTGCTCCGACTCCATTGTTTACTGAGCTGAGCTGACGGTGGCTCTGCAGACAGGGTGGAGTTTAGCGGTGTCATCACGGTAAGTTGTTAACTAGTCTGTTAAATACATACTGGAAACTTAATAAACAGTGACCCCATCATTTTCCCTTTTCAATATAACTAATATAACATTAACCTTGTCTCTGACAACCATGTTACTCATGTCTGTTTGCTGTTAGCCAGCTATAGTTTGTCAGTGCAGTCAGTAATGTAGTAGATTGAAAGGTAAACATCAGAGCATCTTTTTGCAGCTCAACAGACAATGGTGCGGTGGTGGATTTTGTCTGTTGAGTGTTGATTTCATGCTATGTTGTTACCCAGTTGGGGAGACACAATGCTGGAAAGTAAACTAAACAACGTCCGTCTTTTTCTCTCTGTGACAAGGAGCTTATTGCTAACTAGCTAATAATGTAGCTACTTTCATTGTTGTCAGCTGAGTGAAAGCTAATGAGTAAACATGTATTTACCAAACTGTTTTGTTCATGATTCAGTTTGGTACCCCCTTCAACCGAATAATTCCAGTCGTTGCATTTATAAAATGTAATATTTAGAAGTCTGGTTTTCCACCATTGAAAGTTTCCCCTGAACCTGTGTTTATCTTGACTCGGCAGTATTAATATAGTCAGCATTTGACTGATACTAAACATACAGTACTGATGTTTATTTAGCTATTTATTTTATTTTTATTTATTCTTTATTTTAATGGTCAGCATTTGACTGATACTAAACAGTAATACTTATGTTTATTTTGCTATTTATTTTATTTGTATTTATTCTTTATTTTAATGGTCAGCATTTGACTGATACTAAACAGTACTGATGTTTATTTAGCTATTTGTTTTATTTTTATTTATTCTTTATTTAAATGGTCAGCAATTGACTTATACTAAACATACAGTACTGATGTTTATTAAGCTGTTTATTGTATTTTTATTTATTCTTTATTTTCTCAGTGTTCATTTCTAGAATTTGTTGAAAATGTATAATAATAATGTCAAATATTCTTTGATAAAAATATTTGTTTAAGAAAGCAGCCTTCTACCTTTGCATAGTCATATCGTTGCAAAATCGGTGAAAAATCCACATAGAAAAGGTCTGTTTTCATTCCAGCTCAAAAATTAAATATATCAGCCACCATATCGATAATCGGTGAATTTTCCCTCTCTAAAATCGGTATCGGTCTCAAAAATCCCATATCGGTCGGGCTCTAATCAGGAAGTAGAAGAATATCTACATGTTGTGATTACAAAGAATTGAACAGAAAATCAGTACCTGACCGAAATCTGATTCCAAGAATCCAAGATATGCTTGACTCTTTTATAGGCAGTTCCTGGTTTTCAGTGTTGGATCAAGGAAAAGCCTACCATCAAGGGTTTCTAGATGAGGTAAGTAAACCTCTCACTGCCTTCATAACACCTTGGGGTTTATACCATTGGAACAAGATTCCCTTTGGCCTCAGTTCAGCACCCGCTGAATTTCAACTGAGAATGGAAGAGTGTCTGGTAGGCCTTAGGGACATAATATGTCAACCTATCTCAATTACAACTTTGTTAATAGCCCAAGTTTTGAAGACCATGTCAACCACATCAGAGCAGTCTTGCAGAGATACCAACAGCACGGAGTAAAACTCAGCCCACATAAGTGTGAGGTCTTAGAAAAGTGAGATTTCTCAGGTGCTTGGTGTGAGGTGAAGCATATACAGTGGACCCTGCTGAAGTGGCCCCAGTGCAAGCCTTAAAAGAAAGAGTTCCCCCATACTGTAGGTGACTTAAGGAAAATGCTTGGATTTCTCTCATATTACTGTGCATACATACCTGGTTCCAGACTGGCGAAGCCCCCCCTATACCAGCTGTTGTCATTCCCATTTGATAAAGCACCTGTAGAGAAAAGGGGTAAAGGAAAAAATGCCACTGACCGACGCAAAGATAACCTCTTCTCTAACATGCCCATACAGTGGATTCGAACCCATCAAGAGACACTGAACTTTCTCATTGACAAGCTGATTCCACCACCAATCTTAGGTTACCCAGATCTCACCCAACCTTAAATTCTGCACTGTGATGCATCACAAGAGGGGCTAGGTGCAGTGCCATAGGCAACAGGGCAAGATGGTTGTGATTGGATATGGCTCCAGAACCCTAATCCCTCCTGAAAAAAAATTATCACATGCACTCAGGGAAGCTAGAATTCCTAGCACTAAAATGGGCTATATGTGAGCACTTCCGTGATTATCTCTATCATGCTCCACACTTCAAATTATATACCAATAACAACCCACTGACCTATGTCCTTTCAACAGCCAAGCTCAACACCACAGGTCACAGGTGGGTGGCTCAACTGGCAGATTTCAATTTCTCCATAAAATACCACCCTGGTAAAAACAATGCTGATGGCCTTTCTCGAATGCCACTCATCATTAACCAGTTCATGGAGCAGTGCACAAAAGGGGTGAGTCAAGAAGTCATCAGTGCTTCTGTTCAGGGAGTGTTAGTGAAAAAGGACGCCCCACTGGTCTGGGCCACTGCAGCAGACATGCATGTTCTACAAATTGATGATGAATGATGTTTCTGTGCCCACAGTAGACAAGCCTCTCTCAACAGAACAGATCGAGACCTACATTTCAAAGTCGATAACCAGCAGCCGACCAGACAAGCACTCAAAACAGAGACAGCAGATGTAAGGATTCTATTGAGACAGTGGTCTAAATTGCATATCAGTGATGAGGGCATCCTGTACAGAAAAGCAGGTGAAAGAGATCAACTCGTTCTGCCAAAAGAGTATCACCAGACGGTGTTCAAAGAACTCCACAAAGAGATGGGACACTTGGGAGTGGAAAGAACATTAAGTCTGATTTTTGATAGGTTTTATTGGGCCCGTATGCAGAGATATAGAACACTTCATCACCAACGAATGTGAGTGCCTGGGGCCGGTTGCACCAGTTGTGCGTAAGTTAAAACTTAGGCTAGTTGTGCTGTAAATGGGCACTAAGTCACAATTTACGCACTACTAAATATTTGAGCGTTGCACCATTAAACTTAGGTAGAACATAACCCTACGTATAAACTAATTATTTATGGAAGACTCCGGTCTGGAGTTAGGTTTGAAATAAAAAAGCAGACTGATATTTTATGACATCAATGAGCTCATATTTTGCGTGACAGGCATCAATCATTTCGACATACATTATGATGTTGACATTTACGAGAGAGAAAATAAAACTTACTTTTAAACAGCTCTTCAGCGTGAAACTGATCTAACAGTGCAGTTTTCAGGGTGCGTCGCCCGTTGTCAACTTTCAACACATTCAAAATATATATATATAGGATATTAAAATGAATAAATGTCTGTTTTTCCAGCCTGTTGTATTAGTATTTATTTATCACCCCTCATTTATTTTAGATACAGTTCCTATATATTGTTATTTACACAAGGCAAATATACTATTTATCAAATGTAGTTTTATTACGTATCGTATTTTAATGGGGATATAAATTATTACAGCTGACAGTTACATGAGCAAACAACATCGGAACATCAACTGTAACAAGATCAAACTGAATTACACAGCTTTTTAACAATTCTGTGTACAAATTTGAAGGCTGTTTATTGGATCAATTCAGGTAAACATCATATTATGCAACTATGCATTACTTTATGGAGAGCTTACGACCTACTAGTTAAGTCTTGCCTTAAGAACAGGTGGTGCAACCAAATTAAGCACTGACGTAGTTACAAACTAACTAGTAGTTACTAAGCCCTTGGTGTGAACTTTACGTCCCAACTTATGTGAGACCTTACGCACAGCTGGTGCAACCCTACCCTGATGCATAAGAAACTACACAAAGCGACCTGAGCCCTTCTCATTCCCATTGTCACCACACGCCCATTTGAGTTGGTCTCTATAGACTTTTTACACCTAGAGACCTGCAAACAAGGATTTGAGTATATTCTGGTCATCATAGATCACTACAAACGCTTTGCACAGGCGTATGCACTAAAAATAAATCGGCAAAAACTTTTATGGAGAAAACTTTCAATGACTTCGCCCTATGTTTCGGGTTTCCAGAAAAGATTCACCGTGACATGGGCCGTGAGTTTGAAAACCAGTTAATGTACCAATTGCAGAAGTGTTGTGGTGTTCAAGCTTCTCTTACCATCTGTTACCACCCACAAGGAAATGGGCAGGTAGAACGCTTTAACAGAACTCTATTGTCCATGTTACGCACCCTCACAGACTCTGAAAAACAGACTGGAAAACCTCACTGGAAAAAATGGTTCATGCTTACAACTGTACCTGCAGTGAGGCCACTGGGTTTTCTCCTTTTTACCTGCTTTACGGCCGCTCACATAGACCTCCTTTTCAACCTGCAGCCAACATGAAAACAAGAGAGTTTAAAATTGGCAATCCAGAATGCGACAAGCCTATGACATTGCATCTAATACAGCCGCCAAAGAGACTTCCAGAAGTAAACAGGGGTATGACAGAAAAATATATGGAGCAGATCTTAAGCCCAGTGGATGAGTACTCATCTGAAATCTGTCCGAAAGAGGTGGACCTGGCAAAAATCAATCCTATTGGGAAAGCAGAGTTCATGTTGTTATCAGGAGAAAGAGCGATGATAGTCCAGTTTATGAAGTTATACCTGAAGGAGGTGGTAAAATTCATGTGCTACATTGAAATCTCCAGCTCCCTTGTGATAGTTTGCTCCTGGAGAACAATGGATCAAGCAAATGAAAGTTAAAGGGACAAAATCAAAGAAAGACAAAGAGTACCAAAAGAATGGCAAAAGTGACATATCAGAAAGTGTGGATTCAGAAGATGGTGAGTTCCAGTTTCCTTCCTACCAGAATCAGTGCAATAGAACTGTTACTCTCAACCCTGAAGCAGAACCATTCACACCAGAAGTAGAGAAGCAATGGGAACCGCAGCAACAGAGGACTGAAGAAGGCACAACGGAATCCTTAGCAAAGAAGTACGTGGAGAATGAACCTGAGGAGCCCGAGGAACAACCAGAGACAGCAGTGGAGCAAGCATCAGGAGAGGATGAACCTGAGCTACCACCTGTACACACTTACCCACGGAGAGAGCGACACCATCCAAGAATGCTGACCTGTGGTTCTCTGGGTAAACCATCTGTTGTGGAAGTTGGTGTTGATCACTTGCACGTGAGTATGGTTCCTGATGTGTAGACTCTGTGGCCTGTTAAAAACAACACCAAAGACACTTGATAAAGGGTGACAATTAACACTAATTTTAATGGACAGTGACATGGACATTGAGTAATGATTTGGGGTGACATGGATACTAAGAAGTATGAGAGACACTATCCAAGAAACAAGAACAATATTGGCTGGTTCTATTAAGTAAACAGCAGGGACTGGTAGTAGACTAACTGAAGAATTGTATGCCAAAATTGAGCCTACTACAGTTGAGTGTTTATCTATGGGATAAATGTTACTAATACTGAAAACATGGGTCATGGCTGTGTGAAAAAGGTACAATGCGAGTAATGAGTATTCTGACCTAATGTGAATACATTTTGAATTTCAATTGATTTGAGGTACTATTCATCAGTAATGTCATTCAAATTCAGTAGGAACAGTCGTCGAATGGAAAATTATGGTTGATTCATAAATGTTCTTAGACATTTAAAATTTGAGTGAGACTCTGCATGAACAGTTCGCGTTGAAATGGAGCATTGCCACAAATACTGACATTCCTATAATATTTTGCAGGTAAGCTGGTGAAAATGTGTAAAGTATTGCACTAATGTTCTAAATATAAATCGTTTTGATGTTAAATTCATATATCCATTTCTATTCACGTAATATACACCATAAACTCAGTACTTGATTAGTTATACATGGATCGGTAGTGTGAGTTAATTAGTTGCTGCATTTGAGTCGCAAACTCTGTAGCTGTTGTTTCTATATAGAGTTTTTACACAAATATAGTCAATCTTTGTTAATGCAAGATGCACTGTAAACTCATGCATTTTATACCTTTATTATTGTAAGAGATGTGCTGTATGCGTTATTATTGAATCTAGTATTGTGTTCATGGTTTTGTTGTATTTGAGACATTTGTGCTTCTAATTGGATATCTGACATTTGCATTTGAATACGTGATTTTAAAAAAAGTGAGACTCTGCATGAACAGTTTGCATGTTGAAATGGAGCGTTGCCACAAATACTGACGTTCCTATTATATTTTGCAGAAATTGCAGGAAATAAACAAGTAATATGTAGCCACCCTGTGAGCCAATGTGTTTTCATTCTGGGAAGTGCTACATAAGCTCTATTTAAGAGAAAACAAAAGGACCAAAGAACATATACTGTAGTGTCTTACAGGTATCAGCATGCATGCCCTAACCTGATCCCCTCATTAGAAAGTGAGTCACTTTCAAAAAGTATGGCTTCACTAACTCATGACAGGTAGATGTCTGCAGTGTCTTGTCTCTTTCACACTGTGGGTGACACAATATTATCACTACAACACACACCCTTCACAGAATCCGTTCTGCCTTTATTCACAAAGTCACTTTCCCTGCATTGTTAGGGTCTCATGACAAGATAGAATTCCGGCTCTTGCTTGTCAAGACTCTTTAACAACTTGCAAGATTGTTTTTTTTTTTTTTAATCGAACCCAGCGTGAATGCAGCTTCTGTTCACTGTCTACTTTTTGTTCACTATGGAGTAGCCATATCTCTGTTTGTTTCATTGAAGACTCTTTACAGCTGAAGTTAGAAGTTTACATATGTTTAGGTTGATGTTATTAAAACTCATTTTTTTAACCACTCCACAAATTTCATATTAGCAAACTATAGTTTTGGCAAGTCATTTAGGACATCTACTTGTGCATGACATGAGTAATTTTTCCAACAATTGTTTACAGACAGATTGTTTAACTTTAAATTGACTATATCACAATTCCAGTGGGTCAGAAGTTTACATACACTAAGTTAACTGTGCCTTTAAGCAGCTTGGAAAATTCCAGTAAATTATGTCAAGTCTTTAGACAATTAGTCAATTAGCTTCTGATAGGCTAATTGGAGGTGTACCTGTGGATGTATTTTAAGGCCTACCTTCAAACTCAGTGCCTCTTTGCTTGCTTGCTCAACAAGCCACATGATAAGATGCACGGATTGACCATCTCAGATGCGGAGGCAACTGAGATTAGTCCTCCACCACCCGGATTGAGGCGAGTCACTACGCCATCACAAGGACTTAGAGCGCATTGGAAATTGGGCATTCCAAATAGGGGAGAAAAACAAACATATATATATTAGCCTAGCCTGATCTATAATAAATAACACTACATGTATCTGCATCTGAAAAATAACAGGGAGACATTATTACAGAGATGAAAAGATGAAAATTTTATTTTCAGTACACTGATCACCATTTTAAATCGAAATGTATAAAACAATTACATTAAAGTCAGTTAATGTGTAGGGTCTAAACTGCCCTTAAATGTGTAGTTCACCCAAAAATTTAAATTGTCATCATTTACTCACCCTCATACCATCCCAGATGTGTATGACTTTCTTCTGCAGAACACAAATGAAGATTTTTAGAAGAATATCTCAGCTCTGTAGGTCCATACAATGCAAGTGAATGGTGGCCAGAACTTTGAAGCTCCTAAAAAGACATGAGGGCAGCATAAAAGTAATCCATAAGACTCCAGTGATTAAATCCATAACCTTCAGAAGCGATATGATAGGTGTGGGTGAGAAACAGATTAATATTTATGTCCTTTTTTACTTTAAATCTTCTCTTTCACTTTCAAATGTGAAAGTGAAACTAAACACTAAACATGTGACTTTCAGATGTGAAAGAGGAGATTTAGAGTAAAAAAAAAAAAAGGGACTTAAATATTTATCTGTTTCTCACCCACAGTTATAATATCCTGTTAACACCCCCTTGTTTTGAGCACAAGCCGAAAAGGACATACTCAAAATACAATGGCTGTTGTTCATCTCCACATTGTATTACAGGCATAATTTTGGTCTCTTTTGGAAGTTTGTTGTTAAAAAGTAAAAATCAATAAAAGTCATGAAAAACAATTGTTAGAAAAGCTCTCATTTATTGTAAAGTGATCAGCTATTGTTTTTTCTCATAAATATTTATATGAAACAATATATGACACTGACCTTGTTGATGCATAGAAACATAATGGAGCAAAGCCACAAGTCTGATAATGTTCTGTTTCAAATTTGAGGATGATAATTTTAAAACTCATTCCAACTCTCTTTTACAAGACCACGGCCCTGTCTCAGTACCCACACTTGCAGTCTTGACCACTTGAGTGTGCGTGCACGTGACAGGAAGTGTTCAAGACTGTCCCATGTCTAAAACATGCCAAAGCTCAATGCACTTAACCCACACTAAATCCACACTAGAGCAAATACCGCTTCGGAGCGGTCTTTCAGGCTAAGTGTATCCCAGAGTTCATCATGATAAGGAGCCACACTCCGCCTACCCGAGCGATCTATGTATTTTCGCCATGATGTCATAAAGGGAAGCTTTTCAACATAAGTTATTTATTATAATCTGATAGTGAAACGTAAGTGAAGCATATATTTATTTTAGTATAAATGAAAGTATTCAACATTATATAACATTTTTGGGATGACTTAATATCATCATCATAATTACAAAATGTTATTCATGTGTATATTTATATACCTCTTTGTTATCCTTCTTGCCCAGTAATCATCTTATTTTGTTTGTTCTTGCCTAATACTGCTGGTCATTTTGGTCATTATCAGCCAGTGTGGCATACAATATGCAGTCTAGTAAATGTTTTAAAATTAAAAAGATATCAACTACTACCACAGGTTCTTTCCCATCTTTATGTATTTAAAATATAAGTTTTAATGCTTTTTATTTGTTGTATGAAACCACATACTGATAAGTTGTGTAAAACAGTCTTTGGTCGTCTTATATAAATGACAAACCAAAGCATATACACTGGTATCCAAAAGTTTGGAATAATGTACAGATTTTGCTGTTTTGGAAGGAAATTGGTACTTTAATTCACCAAAGTGGCATTCAACTGATCACAAAGTATAGTCAGGACATTACTGATGTAAAAACAGCACCATCACTATTTGAAAAAAGTCATTTTTGATAAAATCTAGACAGGCCCCATTTCCTGCAGCCATCACACCAACACCTTATCCTTGAGTAATCATGCTAAATTGTTAATTTGGTACTAGAAAATCACTTGCCATAATATCAAACACAGCTGAATGCTATTTTCTTTGTTAAATTAAGCTTAACATTCTCTTTGTTTTTGAGTTGCCACGGTATGCAATAGACTGGCATGTCTTAAGGTCAATATTAGGTCAAAAATGGCAAAAAAGAAACAGCTTTCTCTAGAAACTCATCAGTCAATCATTGTTTTGAGGAATGAAGGCTATGCAATGCTTGAAATTGCCAAAAAATGTCATGGTTACTGGTGTAACCTCCGTTCCCTGATGGAGGGAACGAGACGTTGGTGTCGATGTAGTGACACTAGGGGTCACTCTTGGGAGCCCGAGACATCTCTGGTCTTTGATAAAAGGCCAATGAAAATTGGCGAGTGGTATTTGCATGCCACTCCCCCGAACATACGGGTATAAAAGGAGCTGGTATGCAACCACTCATTCAGGTTTTACATTGAGGAGCCGATATAAGGTCCGGCCATTTCAGCGGGTAGTTCAGCGTTGTGGCAGGAGGGACCAACGTCTCGTTCCCTCCATCAGGGAATGGAGGTTACACCAGTAACCATGACGTTCCCTATCTGTCACTCACTCGACGTTGGTGTCAATGTAGTGACACTAGGGGTCCCGATACAAAACGCCACAAGGCTGAACTGTGTTACGTGAACTGGCGGTGTGTGGTGGGCAGACTTGCTGTGTGCCTCATAGCCAGCACACCAGGTCGAGACGTAACCTCCCCCAACACAGTTATGAGTGTCAAACGGCCCTTTTTGGGGACAAGTCGACTACCCAAAGATAGAGACAGGCTTAACCCAGTCATGGCCTCTTTTCCCCTTCTCTTTTTCCACTCCCTAAAAAAGAAGGGGGATTATCCGACCGGGCCGCCAGGTCTGGTCAGGGGGTGTCCCTCCCAAGGGGAGGACACCGCGGAGACCACACCTCGTCCCAAGAGGGGGGGGATATTTAAGTGGAAGAATATGTCACATGGTCTTTCCAACCATGTGGAGAGCCTTCAAGGTAGATCCTGCCCAATGGGGGAGGAGTTACTACAAACATGGAGACTGGGGCAGAGGGGCTCTGCCCAAGGAAGACGCAGTTTGCCAGCAGGGAAATGAATTAGTGGAAGATATAGATCGCATGGGGTTAGCCTTACAGGGAACCGCCACATGCGGAGCACCTACCCCAGAACCAGGCTCTTAGTTAGCGCATGTACTGGGCCAGCAGCGAGTCTCTCCGAAAACTCGACTGCCACAGGGCTCAGAGGAAGTCAACCAGGCAACAACTTTTGTGAACACTACTGGGAATTAACAGCGCATGTCTTCAGCTCAAAAGGAGGTGGAAGGCGCTATGTGCAAGCGATACACCCGGCCGGCTATCCCGGGCTTATCCGCTTGTGTTGCGTGCCACTACCTGGGACGAAACCGGTTCCACCCGGAGGTTGTAGAACCTTGCAAAGGTGTTGGGTGTTGCCAAGCCCACTGCTCTGCAAATGTCTGTTAGAAAGGCACCTCTGGCCAGGGCCCAAGAAGCCGCTACACCACGGGTAGAATGGGCTCGAAGCCCTACCAGGGGGCGGCATGTTTTGGGCAAGATATGCCATAGTTATGGCGTCAATGAGCCAGTGGCGATCCTCTGCTTGGAGACAGCGCTTCCTTTCAGCTGTACACCAAAGCAGACACCTGTGCCTGTCGAATCGACTCCAAATCAGCTGGACCACCTTAAGGTGGAGTCTCCACTCTCCCTTGAAGGTAACCTGTTGTGACGGCGCATCCGCCGAAATGTTGAGGTTGCCCGGGATGTGAGTGGCTTGCAGCGACTTGAAGTGCTGCTGACTCCGTTGGAGGAGACGGCAGGCGAGTTGTGACATACAGCAGGAGCGCAGACCGCCTTGGCGGTTGACATATGCTACTGCTGCCGTGCTGTCTATCTGAACTAGCACGTGCTTGCCCTGGATCAACAGCCGGAACCTCCGCAGGGCAAGCAGAATTGCCAGTAACTCGAGGCAGTTGATGTGCCAACGCAGCCGCGGACCCGTCCAGAGGCCGGTGGCTGCGTGCCCGTTGCCAACAGCACCCTAGCCCGTTTTGGAGGTGTCTGTCGTGACCATTACGCACCTGGAGACCAGTTCTAGGGGAACACCTGCTCGTAGAAACGAGAGGTCGGTCCAAGGGCTGAAAAGACGGTGACAGACCGACGTAATGGCCACGCGGTGTGTCCCGTGGCGCCATGCCCGTCTCGGGACTCGAGTCTGGAGCCAGTGCTGAAGCAGCCTCATATGCATCAACCCGAGCGGGGTGGCCACCGCCGAGGATGCCATATGCCCCAGGAGCCTCTGAAAAAGTTTCAGTGGAACCGCTGTTTTCTGTTTGAACGCCTTCAAACAGGCCAGCACCGACTGGGCACGCTCGTTCGTAAGGTGTGCCGTCAAGGAGACTGAGTCCAACTCCAAACCGAGAAAAGAGATGCTCTGAACCGGGAGGAGCTTGCTCTTTTCCCAGTTGACCCAAAGCCCTAGTCGGCTGAGGTGTGAGAGCACCAGGTCCCTGTGTGTGCATAACACGTCTCGAGAGTGAGCTAAGATTAGCCAGTTGTCGAGATAGTTGAGAATGCGAATGCCCACCTCCCTTAACGGGGCAAGGGCAGCCTCTGCGATCTTCATAAAGACGCGAGGAGACAGGGACAGGCCGAAAGGGAGGACTTGTACTGATACGCCTGACCCTCGAACGCGAACCGCAGGAAGGGTCTGTGTCGAGGAAGGATCGAGACGTGAATGTACGCATCCTTCGGGTCTACCGCCGTGAATCAATCTTGATGCCGGATGCTCGCTAGAATGCGTCTTTGCGTCAGCATCTTGAACGGGAGTCTGTGTAAAGCCCGGTTCAGTACTTGCAGGTCCAAGATTGGCCGCAACCACCGCCTTTTTTCGGTACAATGAAGTAGGGGCTGTAAAACCCTTTCTTCATCTCGGCTGGAGGGAAAGGTTCTATCGCGTCCTTCCGTAGGAGGGTAGCGATCTCCGCGCAAGGTAGCAGCGTTTTCGTCTTTCACCAAGGTGAAGTGGACACCGCTGAACCTGGGCGGATGCCCGGCGAAGTGAATCGCGCAGCCGAGTCGGACGGTCCGGACCAGCCCTCGTGACGGATTCGAAGGCGCAAGCCATGCGTCCAAGTTCCGCGCAAGGGGGACCAAAGGGACAACATCATCGGATGTACCGGCAGGTGGGGCCTCGCGGCGGGGCAGAGCTCGAGGTGCCACACCACATCGTGGCCGTGCTGAGTCCGAGGACATCGAAGCAGTTACCTGGCTCCTTGTGACCACCCCTGGAACAGCCTGGGACAGGGGAGGAAGAGGCCTGTCCTCGTGACCCGAGGAGACTTTCACATCGGGGGCAGATTTGTGCCACAGCTGGGCGCTCAGGGCGGGAGACCACCGCTGGAGCACCAACCTGCCAAATGGAGTGGTGGACGGTGGTCGTGATGCCAGCCGTACACACCGGATACGTGACCCAGGGAACAAGGAAACCACTCTTGCTGAGCTCTTGAGTACTGCAGCCACTTGGGCATGCAGCGCAATTAAATGCAAAAGGTAACAAAAAGATGAAGATCTGCTTACCAGGTCCAGAGCAGCGGGTTTCGTTGTCCCTGGGTCGCCCGTCTCAAGGGCGCTTTGAAGCCTTTCACGGGTTCTGGGCGGCCGCGAGACAGGTGGCGTCTGCTTCCTGCGGTGGTCTCCACACCGAAGGGGCGGGCTGCGGCGGAGCCGGTGCAGTCACCGCAGGGGGACACCCTTGGCGATGAGTAGATGGGGTGCGGGATCTTGAGCCGCGCCGGGGCAGGATATGCCGGCTAGCATCCATCTTCTGCTCTACCATCGAGAACTGCTGGGCAAAGTCCTCAACGGTGTCACTGAATAGGCCCTCCTGGGAAATGGGGGCAGCAAGGAATCGTGTCTTGTCGGCCTCACCCATCTCGACCAGGTTGAGCCAAAGGTGGCGCTCCTGGACCACTAGTGTGGCCATCGTCCGCCCGAGAGACCGCGCCGTGACCTCCGTCGCTCGGAGAGCGAGGTCGGTCGCCGAGTGCAGTTCCTGCATCAATCCCGGGGCGGAACTACCCTCGTGCAGTTCCTTTAGCGCCTTGGCAAACTTGCAGGAGAGCCATGGCGTGCAGGGCAGAGGCGGCTTGTCCAGCGGCACCGTAGGCCTTGGCCGTCAGAGACGACGTAAACCTACAGGCCTTGGACGGGGCTTTGGGCAACCGCGCCAGGTGGCGGCGCTCTGCGGGCATAGGTGCACCGCGAGCGCCTTTATCCACCGGGGGATTGCCGAATAACCCTTGGCCGCCCCACCATCGAGGGTAGTGAGAGCAGGGAAGCTGAAAAGATCGGGACCGGGCAGTAAAAAGTGCCTCCCACGACCTTGTCAGCTCTTCATACACTTCCGGGAAGAAAGGAACGGGGCGGGGCGGGGCGTGGCTTTGAGCGGCGCCGCGAGCCCAGGAACCAATCACCGAGCCGCGAGGGTTCAGGGAAGAGCGGTGAAATCCACTCTAACCGACGCTCGCGGCTGCCCGGGAAAGCATGTCTTCATCTCCACGCCAGCCTGTGATTGGGCGATCAACCCCGAAGGGAGGAGCCCAGCTGAGGCTTCCGACTGGACGAGCCCGCTCTCCGATGCTGCGCTCGAGAGCTCATCACTTTCGCGGGCTCAGAATAAGAGGTCGAACTCGCCGTGAGATGAGCCGGTGGACTCACCCGGAAGCCCGATCGGGGCAGACGAGCGTGCTGGGGAATGGGAGGTCCGCGGGGGGATACCCAGCGGAGGCGGTCCCATTGGGGTCCCCAAATCG
Source organism: Myxocyprinus asiaticus (assembly GCF_019703515.2). Taxonomy (NCBI): domain Eukaryota; kingdom Metazoa; phylum Chordata; class Actinopteri; order Cypriniformes; family Catostomidae; genus Myxocyprinus; species Myxocyprinus asiaticus. The sequence goes on from NC_059361.1 coordinate 17,291,705, forward strand.
CCCCCAGTGCTAGCCGCGCTGGCCTCAAACCCGTGGGTAAAAGGACCGAGGCGGGAGCCTCTGGGGTGGCTCGCTTTCTTACGAAGGCGAGCCACGACCGCAACGTTGCCATGGACATATTCTCGCAATGAGAACATGACCATCCACGAACGCTGTCTCCGCGTGAGCAGTGCCCAGACACGAAAGATAACGAGCACAACCAGAAATAACACACAATCAGAAAAGCATCTTTAAAAAGATGCGTTTTTAAAAAGAAGTTCCGTGTGTGCGCTCTTTTAGAGAAATATATACTCTTTTAGAGGGGAAAAATGCTCTTTCTGAAAATATACTCTCTAGTTTTTCTGCCGAAGCGCCCAGGGGCATTCTCTGCAGTGCACTAGTGCAGAGGAGGGATAAGCCGCTGAAATGCGCCGTCAGATCCAGCAGAGGTGAATGAACAGTAGTATTCAGCTCAGTGAGTGTGACCGTTCGGCTCCGAAGAGAAAATCTGAATGAGTGGTTGCATACCAGCTCCTTTTATACCTGTATGTTCGGGGGAGTGGCATGCAAATACCACTCGCCAATTTTCATTGGCCTTTTATCAAAGACCAGAGGTGTCTCGGGCTCCCAAGAGTGACCCCTAGTGTCACTACATCGACACCAACGTCGAGTGAGTGACAGATAGGGAACTGAAGATTTCATACAAAGGTGTACATTACAGTCTTCAAAGACAAAGGACAGCTGGCTCTAAAAAGGACAGAAAGAGATGTGGAAGGTCCAGATACAACTAAACAAGAGGATACGTACATCAAAGACTCTAGTTTGAGAAATAGAAGCCTCGGCTGACAGCTTCATTGAATTCTACCCGCTCAACACCAGTTTCATGTACAACAGTAAAGAGAAGACTCAGAGGTGCAGGCCTTATGGGATGAATTGCAAAGAAAAAGCCACTTTTGAAACAGAAAAACAAAAAGAAAATGTTAGAGTGGGCAAAGAATCACAGATATTGGACAACAGATAATTGGAAAAGAGTGTTATGGATCTTAACCCAATTGAGCTCTTGTGGGATCAGCTAGACTGTAAGGTGCGCGAGAAGTACCCGACAAGACAGCCACATCTATGGCAAGTGCTACATGAAGCGTTGGATGAAATGTTACCTGAGTATCTGGACAAACTGACAGCTAGAATGCCAAGGATCTGCAAAGCTGTCATTGCTGCACATGGAGGATTTTTTCATGAGAACTCTTTGGAGTAGTTTAAGAAGTTCTGAATTTATTTTTTATTTTTTTTTCAAATTGTAATAGTAATTTTTCACGTTATTAATGTCCTGACTATACATTGTGATCAGCTGAATGCCACTTTGGTGAATAAAAGTACCAGTTTCTTTCCATAAGAGCAAAATCTGTATATTATTCCAAACTTTTGGCCGCCAGTGTAATTTAATTTATTTGTATTAGAAGCTATTAATGGATCACACAGGTTTGTAGAATAAAGTTTTTATTTTTTAAATTAAGTTTTATGCAGTGTATTGTGAAACTAAGTTGAAAGAAATTGCTTATATTTCATATTTTACAACAGTTATGGATGACACAATTTTACAGTTACAGTAAAAAAAAAATTAATGTGCAAAGTATTGAAAATCAAAATAAGTAAAAATAATTAACTTTTACAATTATTTTCACACAATAAAATCATTATTAAAAAAATTTACTTACATATTTTCTACAGCACAATAGGCTACACTTCAAACAAACAGTAGTGTATTAATAAATGAAAAGATGGGTAAAATTTTCAGTTATTTAATATTTTAAGTAGACTATAAAATTCACTGCTACCAAAAACAATCAGTCTTAGCTGAGTGAAAATACAAAAACAACTGTCACAACCAGCACCAACATCTTTAAGTCTACGAGTGTCCCAACGTGCAATCAAAAGATTTCCACACACTTGCAGTCTTCACGTCTACTTGCACACTAGTGGCCATATTCTATTCGTAATAGTTGTGTACTCATTCTAATGCATGATGCACAAATTTCTGAATTTTGTGACTGGTTGAAAATTCTGCCTTAAGTATTGCTCTACAAATGTTGATTGTTTTCTATCAGGCATTAGAAAAACTTGATAAAGGCTGAGCATAATTATAAATTGTTTTATTTATTTTATCATCTCTACTCGCCTGGTAATTTATTATTCAAATAATACTCTACATCTCAAAATTAAAAATATTATTAAAAATACTATTATTGGAAAATTCACTGTTTGATTGTAATACATCAATACTTTTTAAAGCTACTAAAGTTATTCAGCCAAAAGCAGTAAGTGGTTTTCTCGTTTTCTTGTTATTGTTGTTTGATTAATAGCCTATTAATGATATAGACAACGGCAGCTCTATGAGGTTACAGTTACACTTCAAGTCCGATATTTCAATACTGTAGGGCTGAGCAAAATGTTGTTCTCTCTGGATTATGCATTTGAATTAGACCTCTCATATCACTTAAACCCAGTTTCCACCTGGTATTAAGGTGCATTTCAGGTGAACAGATCACATATGGTCAGCCCTACATACAGGTCTAAACAGGGTCTAAAACATTTTGTGATTGGTTCACAAAAACCACATAGGAATGTGGGCAAAAATGCATGTGTCCACATCGCATTTAAGGTGTATATGGTAATTGTAACAATTAAGACTGTAAGGAGGAAGCTGGGACCGGCTTGACAAACACATAGACATTTAATTACACTTTTCAGTGAATAAAGAATCAAAAAACACGCAATGCTTTTCAGCCAGCTGCGTCAAATCATAAAGACAGTCAGACATGCAGACAAGCTTCGTACATCTCTCCCGTCTGCCGCTGTCTCTTCTCCTTAAATACTCCCGCCTCCCCTCGCTGGACGTGAGGCCGGTGTGGCGCGCAGGTGGAAGTCATTCGCCACTTATCTTCCTGGCCTCGCTCTGCCCAGACGCCGCTCGGCTCCGCCCTGCTCACCACACTAATCCATCCTGTATGCGTCCCAGCAGCAGTGAAGCACCACCCTTCACCTGTCAATCAACCACTGCGCTTAAACAAACGTTTAAACTTTAATGGTTAAAAGCGGATTTAAAAGGAAATAACCATCTGATCTAAAATTATAAAAAGCAGATTTTTCACGCTTTCTTCATCTTTTCTGACTTTGTTGCTCTTTATTATCATGCAGTAACACACTGACATAGTAACTGATGTATGTCATCATGAAACAGAGACCCTCGCCTCCAAATCTGAACACAAGTGGTCACAGGAGATGCATTTAAGTGACCAGCGATGTGTCTCGCCTGACCACATGTGATTGGATCACCCGAGATGCATCGTAATACCAGGTGGAACGAGGTCATAGTAGCGCCAGACTGGTGCGAAAGTCTTTTTTATATGCATAATAAGGACTGTAGCATCTCCTATTGTCAACATAGGTTGATCCAATCTGGTAGAGCAGATAGGATTGCTCCTCCCCCACCAAACATCCGTGAAAACTGTGACCATTTGGCTAAAGGACTAACCTTTCTCACTGTAATACAGCTTCTGTCTCAGTAGAAAAGCTTATCATGTTTAGTCTCATTTTACAGCCTACAAACTGAATAGAAATGTGGTGAAGTACACTGCCGGTCAAAAGTTTTGAAACACTAACTCATTCTTTATTATAATTTTTTTTCCACATTTTAGAATAATAGTAAACTCATCAAAACTATGGAATAACATAAATGGAACTATGGGAATTATATTGTGACTAAACAAAATCCAAAATAAATCAAAACTGTGTTATATTTTAACATCTTAAAAGTAGTCACCCTTTGCCTAGAATTTGCAGAAATGTACTCTTGACATTTTCTCAACCATCTTCTTGAGGTATCACCCTGGGGTGCTTTTTAAACACTTATTGGCTGCTTTTCTTTATTATTATTTATATATTTTTTTTATTACATTTTATGAAATATTGAATTATAATGAAATAAATGTATGATTATAATGAAATAAATTAATATGGTGGCACAATTATATTTTTGTCTACAAAACTAATTTCAAACATTTAAGCATACGCCTTCAGATCAAAATATTTTTAAGATCATGAGAAACATTTCAGTCAAGTGTTTCAAAACTTTTGACCGGTAGTGTGTATGGAAATGTTTGGACAGTCTGTAAAACTATTTGAAGACTTTCACTTTATAATAGGTTTAGGGGAGCAAGGTAATATGCCTCTCCCCCTCCAGACCTGTGACCTTTGTGCGAGCAAAATTTGCAAAAAAAACATCACATCGGGCCATCACCAAAACTGTAAGGCTAGAAGCCTAGGCTGCAATTTTGAACCAAAAGTCAGAACAAAAAACAGTTAAAGGATGATGTGTTCTTAATTTAATTATTGATCTGACTCCATTAAGATAAATCTGATTCCAATGAAAGTTGTTGTAAATTTAGAATTGGATTGATTAAAAGAACAATACTTCTAAGAAGTAGATGGAAAGCGTAGGATTAAAATGAATGAATCAAAGTTAGAATCGCGTAAGCTATCAATATGAAAAAGAGATCCTAAGACCTTAAGAGCAAGTAAAGTTCTTTATTTTGTTACACAATTAAATATAAAAACTGTAGGAAATTGCATCGATAACAGTTGATGCACTGTCCTACAGGAAAGGCCACATATGACTCCCCGATCAGCTGCTAAGTATCCTTCTTATACCCTAAGCAAGATATTGTTAACATTTCAAAGAGAAGGCAATCAGAGTGGGAGGCAGTCACTGAAGGCCTGTATACACCTGGCTACTTCGTGTGTTTTCACTGATCAGATAGTTATCCGATCATGAAAAGAACAGGTGTAAATGCCCTCCGAAACGCAATCGAGACCGATTGCAATCTGATCACTCAGACCACTTCAGGAGGTGGTTTGAGATGCATTCCAGACAAAACCGGTCAAGTCTAAATGCATCTGGCTGTTCAAGTCACATATGTAAACTTTACCCCACCCAAACAGCGCAGGAAAAATGCGAACCATAACAGCTGTCACCGAATATTTGCATTAGGCTTGCGTCGTGCAGTAAATCAAAACAAAGAAAGAGATGAATGCATGTTGTAGGAGAGACAGAACTTTTTTCCTCATTTAGTTGATGCAGATCGCTTATGAAACTGAAACTAAACACTGACATGAGCACAGCTGACACACATGATGCGTCTTATCTATGACAAGCCTTGAGGGGAAAAACAGACAGTGCGTCCATACACAGACAAATACACTGGGCAAATTAACTTGGAATCAAATAATAAAACATGGACATTCATCCAGACTTTGATTGATTTAGCCAGTCTTCAGAGTCATCACTTCATGGTGTGATTGCTACTAACTGCCCTTTGGGTTTGGTCTTCCTTGAGGTAAGTACCTCTTAACTACATTTTAGTTGCAGGGACAGTTACACCATATAGACATATTTGTAGAATTTCTTTGCCTGAAACAATGGATCAGGGACAGAGTGTCAGAGTAGATCATTGCTTCATGGAGACATGGGCCCTTGATACGATGGTAAGAATATTGATGTACTAAATTGGTATCACACAGAAGTTATCAATCATAAGTCCAAGCGTAAATACAGAAACCTCCTGTCTGTGCTAGGGTATCTGATTCTTCGGAATGGTTTGAAAACTGTAGAAGAATCTCAAAACAGACTTGAAGGTATGCTCAGACTGGAAAGTTTATGCTCTGAGAAGATTCAGAAAATGCGTAAAAAAATAGACAGTTTTGAATACGAGAAGCTCGGTAAGGCAAGGCAGGCTGAGGAAAACAATCCAAGAGCTCTGATCCCTGCTAGACAAACTCCTAGCCGAATCAGTTAACCCTGGCAAAAAAGGTGCGAAATGTATAAATACATTATTGCAGATCTGGAAGGTAAACTAACTGTGTAAAAGATGTTTTCTCCCAAAACGCTTAACAGCGATTGGACTAAAAGTTATGTATGCTCAAAGGAAATGACTTGCTATGACAATAAAAAAATGTATTGTGGAAGAAGCATATGCCACAGTGCAGGAAATTGTAATCATATCTTCCCTTAAGGTGATGCAGCACGATAAAGATGCAAAGTCATGTACCAGGCTGCATGGTGCAAAAGCAGAAGAGCGTCATAACCCCCAAACTCCAGAAGAACATAGCAACAACCCAGTGGCAGAGTGAACAGGTTTTGTAGTAACTGTCACAAAATAGGCCATACAGAGGAAAGGTGTTGGTTACTGGACAGAGGCAGACCTCCACCTTATTTTGTGAAACACAGGAAGGCGCTTTCTGATGGCAAAGATAAGCAGTTCACTCAGCATATCCAGAAATCATCTGGATCTAAAAATCTTAAAGAGTTAACTACTTTGTTCTTGCAAGGCCTCCAACTATTAGCCTCATTTGCTAGTGGGCTAGCAGCCCAATAGTAATAATTAACATCCTAGTTGCACTGATCCTGTTTACCTTTTCAATCTTTAATTGTAATGAACGCATTATCTTTCTCATTTAATGCGAATTTTGATAGTTGTTTGTGATACTATGTACACATTGACTATTATAGTTTATTCCTTAAAACACATGATGGTGTCTGTTGTAAGTTAATCACTTAGGTAATAGGTTATAGATGCTCCAAGCATACTAGACCATTTCCATTCATCCATCCATTTTCTATAGCCGCATGTCCTATGCAGGGTCTCAGGTAGTGCTGGAGCCAATCCCAGCCGTCTCGGGCTGAAGGCAGGGAAATACCCTGGACAGATGGCCAGTCCATCACAAGGTGACACAGACAGGCAAACACGTTCTACTAGACCACTTGAGTAAAAGGGAATAACTTCTTATCAATTATCACTAATTTATGTAGTACTGAATTAATACTGTACACGCTTAGACTCACAAACTTCTAGATCTAAACCTTTGAGATAGTGATTTAATGACTACACACGTTCAGATTCTTATGTTCTGTAACACTGAAAATCTGAGATAGGCATTTCCTCACCCTGGATATCCACAAAGGCTCTGACTCACTAGGTTTACACATTAATGCTATCTGAACAATCAAGTATGACTTATGATTTATAATTGACAACAGGATTCAGTAGTACTGAACTATGTATTTTATCATGCTACTTTAATAACAAACATAGGTGTGAAAATACCTTGAGCAAGATTGTGCATTTCTTCACCTTTGTATGGAGCATGCTTGCATCTACAGAGCCACAGCTAAAAGATGACTCATAACACACACATACACACACAGCCAGCATACATTTTTAAACAATTATTTTGTTTTGGTTCTTTTATTAATTTTATTTTTGTTTAGCTGTCTCAAAACTTGCAGTTAAAGATAACCAATTGTCCATCCCTTTGAAAACAATTGAATTGACATTTGATTTGTTTTTCATTCAACATTCAACAGGCAATTTATCTTTCTTTCTTCTTAATTTTTTTGATTTATTATTTGTTTTTCAATATGAAGTTCAAATTTCTTTATTTGATTACACTTCTGTTTTGTTGAAGACCCTACTGTCAGAGGGGGGCAATTTATTTCAATGTTTCTAAGAACAGTGCATACCATTTATAGTCTCTTTCGAATCACAGGATTCTTGCTACCTTTCCTTTCATACACCCTGAGCATTTTTTCAAAACTCAAGGACTATATGCTCTTTGGCATAATTGTCAAAGATCAGGTTACCAAGTGGGACCAAATAACTGGTTATATGACTGTAAAAGTCTCTCTAACAGTTCACCACACATTTTTTTGTACTTGCAGTACTCTACATCCCATATCTCTTAATGAAACCAAGTTAATAAGTGTTCATTCATTACATGGTTATGCTGATGTTGTTCAAGTTTCACATACCCAATGGTGTGTCTCAGCGAAATGACCTTTTTCAGCTATGGGGGCCAACTATGTCCAGCCAATCACTCTTTTTGTTCGGAGGTCAAGGATGACTTCACCATGGGCCACTAACATCTTGGGAAGAGTACCAATGGACACTGACATCACCCCATGGTTAGAAGACACTTTTTATGAGGAGAACGTTCAGGTTCTCACAGACACAATGGAACTAGTCAAACATTAAATCCAGGAAACTGGATACCAACTCACCCAAGCGTAGGTGGAAGTGGACCTTGCCAAACGTACTACAAAGATCTTGCCAAGTGTCTCCACCCAGTCTGCTGAATATTCATACACCTGGTGGGACTGGGATTTCTGTGGATGTGTTCATGCCAGCATCTGTATCCTCAAGATCACCATTATTCAGTGCTGTTACTTCAGACATCATATCACCTCTATGCTCAGCCCTTGATACTGCAGTCGCGCTAGGACCTCTCAATTTCCTTGTGTTACGATGGACTTCAGGAGGGATTTGTAGAGCTGAACAAAATTGTGGTCTCTTTGGTTTATGAATCTGAATTAGATATCTCTTTCACATCAAATAGTAGCATCAGACTGGTGCAAAAGTTTCTTTTATATGTATATTAAGGACTGTAGCATCTCCTATTGTCGACATAGGTTGATCCAATCTGGGAGAGCAGACAGGATCACTCCCACCCCCCACAAAAACACCTGTGAAAGCTGCGACCATATGCCTACAGAACCTTTCTCACTGTACTCACTGTAAAACAACTTCTGTGTCTCAATTGATAAACTTGTCATGTTTAGTCTCATTTTACAGTGTGGTGAAGTATATGGAAATTCTGTAATAATATTTGAAAACTTTCACTTGATCATAAGTTTAGGGGAGCAAGTTAATATGCCTCTCCCACTCCAGCCCTGTGAACATTTTCCTCCGTATACAGCAATACATTTGCATATAAGGTTTTGGTTCCTTTCCATTTTCTCAGTGATTGCCTCCCACTCTGATTGCCTTCTCTTTGAAATGTTAACAATATCTTGCTAAGGGTATAAGAAGGATACTTAGCAGCTGATCGGGGAGACAGTCTTACATGGCCTCTCCCACAGAACAGTGCATCAACTGTTATCGATGCGATTTCCTTCTCAATACATTTTCCATTTTACTGTTTGTATATTAAATTGTGTAACTTAATAAATAACTTTACTTGCTCTAAAGGTCTTAGGATCTCTTTTTCATATTGAAAGCTTAAGTGATTCTAATCTTTTAGATTTTATTGAGATCATCCAGTGGTTGTCTTGCTGTCGCGATCAATGTGATGAGCACCCCTGGTCTAGATGTTGAACATGGGCTAGAAAATTACTCCAAGTTTATCATCAATATGGAGAATCCCCCCCCCCCCCGATAAATATCAAGATTGTTTTATCGCCTAGCCCTATTGCTAACATTGCTTAAATCTCTCACAGCAGCTGAATAATCTCAGTGATGGCTAATTTACAGACTACATTATTATTTCAAATTAGAGATAGAATTAATGCTGATGTCTTGACTGGCTTGAGCAAGATTAACTCACATGACACAATCAAGCAATTGTTCTTCTTTATCACGAAAAGCCCTTTCAGGTGTGGCCATGGCCAGGTGTTGAACTGCTTCTTGCTTGACACATCCTCTACTGCTTCTGCCGTTCAAGTTTTCGATGCGTGATTTGATTTGACGTCACGAGGTGAGGAGCACTGAAGCAAAATCTGGAAAGAATCCAACCCTCTTCTCCTTTCTGTAGGAAAAAAGTAGACTGGGAAAACTGCACGCTGGTGTTCCTAATTACTCATCTGCCCAGCAATCACCTGTAAACACAAACACACGAAGAGAGGAAAAAAAATAAGACAAAGCAGACAGTGGACTAACCGGGTTGTAACATCCTCCCCCACAAGATAAAAATCCCTAATGTTTCCAAACAGTAATCCATATACTCTACAAAACAAATGCAAACCTCAAAACACCCCTTTTCAGGGCTCGACATTAACGCATGTCTGCCTGTCTTGGACAACTGGAATTTTGAACGGGCAAGTTAAAAAGAATTTTACTTGCCCAACCAGACAAGTAGTCTGATTAAAATCTCAATAACAAATGTTAGCTCAATAGCACGGGATTGCGGGGATCACTTTCAAAATGCAGGCAATTCCATCTATTGCATCAACCTCTCCTTGATCCTGTACATCCTTAAACTGCTCTGATACAACCAAATTAAACAGATCTTTATACATATTAACCCTTGACGCAGCACACCATCAGGAACGCTACAACTCCAACTCGTGCACTACCTCTGCATAAGTTAGTGTAGGGCGTTTTTTTCAATGCACGACATTTTTGCCGATATGCCTCACGGAAACAACTCGTATGCTTTAAGGACTGCTGCTTTAACCTCATCATAGTCTTGACTATCAGCTAGACTAAAGGCAGAATAAGCCCGCTATGCCTTACCTGTTAATGTGCACCACAACAACAGAATACGTTCATCATCTGGCCAGGATTGACTGTTCACAACACGCTCAAACAGTATTAAGAAGATATCCATATCCTCCTCATCAAACGCCGGCACCAAACGCAAATTCGCAGCCACGTTAAATTTAGGATGAGGTGGACCATCCCCTACCATGCTTTAACAATGACCTTCATCGGACAATGCATTGATCTTACCTTCCTTAATCAGATCCAAGCACTGTTGATGAAGATCTCATTTTCACTCTTACAAAGCTTGTTGGAATAACACAGTCTCCTGGTCAAAATTTCATTTTTCCTTCTCCACCTGGAACTCCATTTTACTTTGCTCCATTTGGAGAAGAGCCAACTCTTTCTGCTGTTCAAAAGTCAACATTACTGTTGGAGTCAGTGGAACTAGTGGATCATCCAAATCAGGCAAATCTTCCTTATCTGCAAAAGCCGATCTAATAATTACTCTAATATTTTCCTTCAAAAGCTTATCTCTTGTAGTTAGGCCAATATCATAGTGTCTTAGGACAACAAATGTAACAAATTATCAGGAAATTAAAAAAAATTCTGAAGCCATGGTTATATACACTTATACCGTTTTATAGTGCACTGTTCAATTAGGAAACACCCCAGAAATTACAAACTAATCTCCATCCTCACAGTTATGACGACACCAAGTAAAAGATAGACAATAGATGAAATCTTCCAGCACTCTCTAATTCCCAATTCTATCTATGTAGACCCTAGTCTTCAAGCATACAGTGGTAGAGAACAACCAAATAAATTGCAGATTCCTTCCAACTTCGGGAAGTGCTCCCGAGACAAAATGCTCAAGTTACTGGCTCTGCTCAAAAATAACAAACTAAAACAAAAAACTCGACACGCGCATAAAGAACACACTGCTTATACCTAATGGGGAAGTTCAAAAGAGCCAAAATAACAACATTCTAGTACCCTCAACTGTGATGAAGAAAAATATAGCAAAAAAAATTACACATTTCCCACATGATTTTATGGCGATCAAGTAAAATCTTTTAAACCAAATCGTAATTATACTCGTCTCTCCCAATACAAATTTGTTGACTAAAAATATCAAATCCAAAACACAAATCAAATCTAATAATTAATGTCACCTGTTATGCCACTCCAGATAAATGTTGATCTTTCCAAAGTTACCAAAAGCAAAAATGACTCACCAGCAACACTCCTCCCCCTCAAAAAAACAGCAGTGAAGAGTACGTGAGTCATATGCCAAACAAATAAATAAAAAAAAAAGCAAATTACAAAAATGTTAAGATGAGCTCCCATTTGTTACAACCCAAAAGCTGAGGTCACAACAATAACTGGAGGAGATGGGCACAATTATCAACAAAATAACATTTATTTTAAAACACACACAGCTGCAGAAAAAAGAAAAAAATATTGGGAAACTAAATAATGAATATTGGCTCGATCACAACAAATGGGATAACAAAAACAGGTGAGGAGCACTGAAGTGAAGCCTGGCGTGGAAAGAATCCAAACCGCTCCTCTTCTCTGCACGAGAGAAGTCGGTTTAGGTAGGCTGGGAAACCTGTGCGCCAGTGTTCCCAATTACTCATCTGCCCATCAATAACCTGTACACAAAAACACACAGAGAGGGAAAAAAACGAGACAAAGCAGACAGTGGACTAACCAGGTAGTAACATGAAAGTATACCATTTTTAAACTACTTAAAAAAGTAAAATTCCTGAGAAAAGCTAATTAATTACAGTAACAAGAGTATTTGTAATTAGTTATTTTACACCCCTGCGCCGATCGCAGCGGAGATTGTCTTTGGGAGAAATGCCAACAAAACTACATCTGGTAAGAAACCATTGATAATGGTGATCTTGAGGATACAGATGCTGGCAAGAACACATCCACAGAAATCCCAGTCCCACCAGGTGTATGAATATTCAGCAGACTGGGTGGAGTTTTTACCAGTGGGCGGCCCGACTTATTCCACTGTTGTCTGGGGAAGCCCAGCTCGCAGCTCAACAACTGCCAGCGACGAGCCTCCTGGCTTATGGTGACTTGAAAAAAGCCATCTTGCAACGGGTTGGTCGGAGCCTGAAGCTGGAGAAGTCCGACCGCCCGTTTGCCTTTGCTCAACGGCTCCGCGACACCTGCCAGAGATGGCTGCTAGCGAGGGACCGCAGCGTCGACGGGATCATCGACCAGGTGGTACTGGAACAGTTAATACATCGACTGCCAAAAGGGACGGCGGAGTGAGTCCAGTGCTACCGCCCAGCGTGGCTGGAGGAAGCTGTCCGGCTTGCGGAGGACCACATGGCGGCGATCCCGAGGGCGGAAGAGCCCTCCTACTCTCTCTCCCCTCCCCCTGTGTTTTCCCCTGTCTCATCCCCCTCCCCTCTCTCCTCTCATTCTGCTCTCTTCCCAGGACCCGTTCCTGCCCCACGCAGGCGAGGAGGACTTCTGCCACCGAGACCAGCTCCCTGGGCATGGGAGGCGACACCTTCCCCTGCCCCGATGGCCCGCCGCTCACCCTCTCAGGTGGGGGCGCCCGCCGACGCAAGTGCGGGTGTAGCGCCTGGGCCTGCATGCTGGAGGTGTGGAGACCCGGGCCATTTCTGGGATCAGTGCCCTCTGATGGAGCTGGGGATGGTGGTACGGGTCTCTGACATCCCACAGGCTGCCCCCGACCGGGCCGGAGCATACCAGATACTGGTAAGTGTCAAGGGGGGTACTCACCAAGCATTGGTGCACACCGGTTGTAATCAAACCACTATCCACCAACTCTTGGTTCAACCCGAGGCTTTGGGCACAGCTAAAATGGTGAGGGTGAAGTGTGTGCACAGAGATATTCACAAGTATCCTGTGGTGACTCTTACGATTAAATTCCGGGGGAAAAAGCATAGAGTGGAGGCCGCGGTTAGTTCCCGCCTCACCCATCTGCTGATTTTGGGGACGTATTGGCCTGATTTTAGAAATGTATTGAAGGGAATTTGTGCGGATGGGTCCTGCACTAAATTAGGGGGAGGTGAAATGTGTGATACTCTGGCAGGGGAGGCGGAGCCGGGGCCGTCCTCGACAGCTCCACGTCATAATGACAAGAGAGGGGGAGAGGCTGTAGCCCCTCCCCTTCTCAGGGAATTCCCTGAGGGAGATTTCCCTTTGGAGCAGTTGCGAGACGAAACCCTCAAACACGCCTTCAACCAAGTGAGAGTCATTGATGGTCAACGACTCCAGCCGGACATCGCCCTTTCATATCCCTATTTTGCAATTATAAATGAGCGGTTGTATAGAGTGACGCAGGACGCTCAGACAAAAGAAGATACAACCCAGCTTTTGATACCACGGAGCCATCGGGAAGTGGTATTCCAGGCGGCTCATTATAATCCCATGGCGGGTCACTTAGGAGAAAGGAAAACACTGAACCATCTAATAGCCCATTTCTATTGGCCGGGCATTGGCGGCGATGTCCGCAGGTGGTGTGTGGCATGCCGCGAATGTCAGCTGGTTAACCCACCGGCCACCCGAAAAGCGCCACTGCACCCCCTTCCATTGATCGAGGTCCCCTTTGAAAGAATTGGAATGGACCTCGTCGGGCCATTAGAGTGGTTAACACGCGAACATCGCTTTGTATTGTCCTAGTGGACTATGCAACACGATATCCAGAAGCAGTGCCTCTTCGCAACATCTCAGCATGCAGTGTTGCAGAGGCACTCTACAAAATAATCTCCCGGGTGGGGATTCCGAAAGAAATCCTCACCGATCAAGGCACAACGTTTATGTCACGGACACTACGTGAGCTGTACGAATTATTGGGCATTAAATCGATTTGCACCAGTGTGTACCATCCACAAACAGATGGCCTGGTGGAACGATTTAATAAAACCCTTAAAAACATGATTCGTAAATCGTACACGACGATGCTAGAAATTGGGATAAATGGCTCGACCCCCTGTTATTCGCAGTACAAGAGGTCCCGCAAGCCTCCACTGGCTTCTCCCCATTTGAGCTGCTGTATGGGCAGCACCCACGTGGTGTGCTTGATGTATTGCGAGAAGCCTGGGAGGAGGGACCTTCAGATAGTAAGAATGAAATTCAATACATTCTTGATCTTAGAGCAAATCTCCACACTTTGGGACAACTAACACAGGAGAATTTGCTCCAAGCTCAAGAACAACATTGCCGACTGTATGACAGGGGAACTTGGCTAAGGGAATTTGCACCGGGAGATAAAGTGCTTGTATTGCTTCCCACATCGAGCTCTAAATTACTCACCAAGTGGCAAGGACCCTTTGAGGTCACACGATGAGTGGGGGATCTCGATTATGAAATTAAATGAACCGATAGAGGGGGCGCACATCAAATATACCACCTCAACCTCCTGAAATTGTGGAGGGAGGCAGTCCCTGTGACATTGGCTACGGTAGTTCCGGGGAGGGCGGAGCTCGTGCCTGAGCTGAATTCAAAACATAAACAGATCACCCCGGTCACTTGTGGAGACCACCTCTCACTGAGTCAACTCGCGGAGGTTGCCAGGTTGCAACAGGAGTTTGCGGATGTGTTCTCCCCTCTACCGGGTCGTACGAACCTCATTCAGCACCACATCGAAACCGAGCCGGGGGTCATGGTACGTAGCTGCCCCTACCGATTACCCGAGCACAAAAAGAAAATCGTTCGGGAAGAATTATGATTCCCCTCGATATGGGGGTAATAGAAGAATCCCACAGTGACTGGTCCAGCC
Organism: Myxocyprinus asiaticus; assembly: GCF_019703515.2. NCBI lineage: Eukaryota > Metazoa > Chordata > Actinopteri > Cypriniformes > Catostomidae > Myxocyprinus > Myxocyprinus asiaticus. Next base: position 17,306,771 of record NC_059361.1, read on the forward strand.
CAGTTGTTCTAGTGCCTAAGAGCGACAGGTCCATTCGGTTCTGTGTTGATTATAGAAAAGTCAACGCGGTGTCTAAATTTGACGCGTACCCAATGCCTCGCGTTGATGAGTTGCTCGATCGGTTGGGCACTGCTCGATTTTATTCGACATTGGATTTGATGAAGGGTTATTGGCAGATCCCCTTGACACCAATTTCCCTTGAAAAAAACAGCCTTCTCCACACCGTTTGGATTACACCAGTTTGTGACACTTCCGTTCGGTGTGTTTGGGGCCCCGGCTATGTTTCAGCGTCTCATGGACCGAATCCTCAGACCGCATTCAGCTTACGCCGCTGCCTATTTAGATGACATCATCATTTACAGCAATGACTGGCAGCGGCACATGCAACATCTGAGGGCGGTTCTGAGATCGCTGCGTCGAGCGGGACTCACAGCAAACCCAAAGAAGTGAGCGATTGGGCGGGTGGAGGTATGGTATCTGGGGTTCCACTTGGGCCACGGGCAGGTGCTTCCCCAAATTGATAAGACAGCAGTGATTGCGATCTGCCTGAGGCCCAAGACCAAAAAGGGGGTGAGACAGTTCCTGGGGCTGGCTGGCTATTATAGAAGATTCGTACCGAACTATTCAGACGTCACCAGCCCGCTGACTGATCTCAATAAAAAGGGAGCTCCAGACCCGATCCAATGGACGGAGCAGTGCCAGCAGTCGTTCACGCAAGTTAAAGCCGCACTTTGCGGGGGGCCGCTTTTACATTCACCCGATTTCTCTCTCCCTTTTTTTTTTTACAATGGACGCTTCAGACAGAGGGCTGGAGGCCGTACTCTCACAGGTGGTGGAGGGGGAGGAGCGCCCGGTGCTGTACATTAGCCACAAGCTCTCATTGAGGGAAACTAAGTACAGCACCGTAGAAAAAGAATGTCTTGCCATCAAGTGGGCGATCCACACTCTCCGATACTACCTGTTGGGGTGGGCCTTCACCCTCTGTTCGGATCACGCCCCACTCCAATGGCTCCACCGCATGAAAGATACCAACGCGCGGATCACCCGTTGGTATCTGGCTCTTCAGCCATTTAAATTCAAGGTGGTCCACAGTCCGGAAGCGCAGATGGCTGCCGCCGATTCCCTTTCCAGAAACGGTGGGGGGGTGTGGTAGGCAGGCCGGATGCCTCCCCGGCCTGAGTCGGGCGGCGTGTTCAAGGGTCCGTCCAGAGAGAGAGAAAGCGGTAAGGGCGCTTGCATCTGAGCTAAATTATGTCTAACACCTGTCTCTAATTACAGTGAGCACGGGGAGAGTGGCATAAAAGAGCCACACTGCCAGCAGACCAAAAGGAGAGCCTGGGTCCAGAAAGTCATTATTGTGAAGCTGATTATTATTGTGAAGCTAAGAATTTATTATTGTGAAGCTGAAGAAATTATTATTGTGAAGCTGAAGAGATTATTATTGTGAAGCTAAGAATTTATTATTGTGAAGCTGAAGAGATTAGTGTGGTCATTAAAAGCCTTACCTGTGAGTGGAGCAACCTGCCTTCCGTGTCCTCCTTATCGACTGTCCTGACAGACACATACGTACAGACACACACATACATACACACATACATACGGGTAGTGCAAATCTAATACAATCTGTTATGTACAGTGCAAATATAAATCTGTTATGTACAGTGCAAATGTTTTGTTTTTGTTTTTTTGTTTGTTTTTAGTTTTTTTCAGAGGAATGAAATGGCAGAAGAGGTTGGATGTGTTGGATAAATATAAGAAAGACTAAACTGTGTATTGCACATAGTTATTGCTCAATGGGGCAATTTAACAGTTCATGTGATGGATAGCCTGAGGGAAAAAACTGTTCCTGTGCCTGACGGTTCTGGTGCTCAGAGCTCTGAAGTGTCGGCCAGAAGGCAACAGTTCAAAAAGGTAGTGGACAGGGTGAGTGGGGTCCAGAGTGATTTTTCCAGCCATTTTCCTCAATTTAAAAGTGTATAGTTCTTGAAGGGGGGGGCAGGGGGCAACCAATAATCCTCTCAGCAGTCTGAACTGTCCTTTGTAGTTTATGTGTAGTTTAGTGCATTTTTTTTTTTTTTTTAATCCTATATTTACTAGGCATTATCACATTGAAATCAACGGGTTCATCCAAAAGCTGAAAAATGTTGCTTTCAGAGGCTTTATATTGAGTTAGTATAAAAATAAGGTGCATTTCGAACTGTTCTGAGACCAGCGCAGACAGACAGCACACTGAAGGTTAAGTAATTTACTAAATAGGGAGCATCCTATAGCTCTTTATGTAGCTAAGTGCATTCACTTAAAAAATCTGACCAAAAGTTCATTTTCAGGCTGCAGATGATGTTTGGACCACTCAGTACATAGATTTAGAATTTATAATGTATTATTTTATTTTAACATTGTTGGCAGTGATGATGCTGGCCATTACTTTGAATCAGAATGAAATATTCTAATTTCAGATGTAATGTCTGTATCGTCTCAAAATCATGAATAACCAACACTCCTGGAAACATAATAAACAATTTAATTAAAAAAATATGACTTTGTATAGTTTGGAATTATTAAAAATTTCACAACTTAGTCCTGCTGTCCACATATGTTGCCATCAATTTTTAGGAAAACTATTTGCTCTAGAAATTTTATTTTAATGTATTTATTTTTGCATGTTTATTAGGCACTACTAATTACAAATCAAAAGGGGAAATGGAAAATGCACACAGCAGTCCCTCTCGGGTCTCAGGAGGTTTTAAAGATATTATCCAGTAGTCATAAACATCTGTTAAAGTCATGGAAAGGTCCTGAAAATGTATGGGTCAGAATCTTTGGGAACCTTGTAGGGCTAAGCACTATGAACTTCATATTGTTGCATCTGCTACTGAGCATGCCCATTGGATAAGCATTGTGGCTGAAGGCAAAACCACAATTCCTTGAATCTATTTATGTGTGTTTGGTCAAAGTGTGCCGACTTTTGAGGGCATGTAAATAATTTGTAAATTATGTGTTTTGAATTAACAGTTTACTTCTATGTGTATTTTTAACGATGTTTAGCTGTAAAAAGTTTTGTTTGAAGTCACCATCAGGGTGATTAGTGTTCGCTTTGGTGAAGTGTCTTCAGTTATCAAGTTGACTTAATGTTCAAAAATGTAAAGTAATTGTTACCTGTAAGACTTTATATGTCAGCCCAACTATTTGGTACTTGGTGGGGCTGACGCATGATCATGTAGAAATGTACATCTGCATAAAGTACCCGTGAAGTGCTTTGAGTGCATTTTGATTTGGTGTTTTGACCTATTTCTTACTGAAACAGGAAGTGGGGGCAGGACATCACATTTTTAACTTTAGACTTTAGTTTACAGCCACATACACCTTTCCACCTTGTTGCTCATGTTAGAGCCGCTTAACTTAGAAACTTAAGAAGCAATCTCAATACCAGCCAGCTTTTCTAAAGAACTGAACAATGATCTAACTGACAACATTACTTGATAACCATCCCACAAATGCACACAGCACACCGCAGTCTTTGCTTATGATGAGGCTGGAGCCATTGTGCAAGTCCAATGCAGATGAGAAACAAGTGAGCAAAAAAATCATATATCCATGTTTTAAATCCCAATACAATAAGCATAAAGAATAAAGAACACTTACTTGAGCTGTACATCCGCCTGCACAAACAATATAAATAAACTCCAGCAAATTTCCTCGTGTCCAGCTCCCGCATTGGTGAGCCCCATTCATAAGTCATCATCCCTATGCCTTATTCCCTTCTAAGACAATCACCCTCCACTGCAAGAGCTTCAGATGGCTGAAAGGTGATAACGGTCAATCAGAACTTACTTTTTAAGTTATTTTTATTGGAAATTCTGTTTGGGATGACCCTAAAGCATTGTTTGTGCTCTCTTCAAAGTGCCCTGCGAAGGCATGATCACAAATGAACAAAGCCAGACGTACTGAACAGTTGTAGAGGGAGGGTTCATTCTCATTCTATAAAGCATTTGATTGGACAAGGTTTCTCAACCTCTATGTCATGGATGTCCCTGAGTCTTTTTACGTGGAAGAGAGAGACTGCAGATTTGAAATGCTTACGGTGTATCTTCTGAAAACAAATTTTGTCAAAATTTAGAAGTGCACTAGCATATAGATGACCTTACAGCTAATAAATATGGACTAAAAGCAGCAAAACTTGAATTTTGATTTCATAGGGTCTTTAATAAAGAATGTCTTTATATATCAAGTATACTGAAATTTATGGTTAGCTGTACTTCAAATGCAAGTTTATTGAACTATGATTTACTTGTAAATATCATTCATATTTTTGAGTTTGCTGAGCTTATTGTAAATTTGTATAGATGTGTAGCTGATAGCAATTAAAAAACAACCAAGATTAATAAATGCTGTACTTTGTAAAGTTTTTCACCTGTGCTCTGTTTTATATGGTGTAATTATACGTTAATGGATACACATCTTTTATATGTGAGTGCTGTCTCAATTCTTGTGTTAGTGTGATGTGTGTTTTGTTTTTGTTTCTGTTAAAAGCATTTTTGATGCTTAATAAAAAGATTATCACAAAAAAGTCAATACTGTGAAAGTATTTTTCACTGTTATAGTTCATGTTAATGATTGTTTTAACTAATGTTAATGCAGAGCTGGGGAGTAACAGAATACATGTAATGGGATTACATATTTAAAATACTAAATATTAGTAACTGTATTCCACTAGTTACAATTTAAATAGTTGGTAATCAGAAAACAGTTACATTCAAAAAGTGTATAGATGAAATGAAATGCACTAGTGATGTGCATTTACATGTCCAAACGAGAAACAAAGAAATATTGAACTAGAGGTAGTGATCAAATGAAACAGAGTTATCTAGTTAGATAAATAAATACAAGGTGACAACAAAGTAGGTAAATCAGAATGACAATATATTCAAGTTAGGTAACATTCTAAAATAATTGAATCCAATTGTATTACTAAATATTAAGCCTAATATTTGTATATATTAATAGGCCTACCAAATCCATTGATAAAAGTGCCATTAATTTGTTTAGGCTAATAAATTCATTATAATGTAACGTGGAGCTAAATAGAAAATGTAGCACTAAAAAAATCATTACATTTGTGAAAGGCAATTGTTAAAGTTACAAATGTCACTTTATTGTCCTTCAGTTCTTGCACTTTCCCTTGGCACACCAAAAGCCTTTCTGGTTTTCCAATGATCCAAATATATCAATACAAGTTATTAAATGTTCCTTATTCTCTGATAAACTGTGAAAAATTTGAGAAAGATACATTTAAGTTGCACTTATGACTTTATGCATAGCCCTCGTTAATTTACAAAGTTTTGTTACTATAGCAATGCTTTTTGGGAAACGTGTGTAGAGATTAAGTAGGCTACTACTTTAGTGATACTAATGTTTTATAGTGCCTCGGGAAACCCAGCCATGGACAAGTAAATGAAATGAGACAAAAAAGAAATTTAGGGACTGGTACATTATTTAGGGTACTACTACATTATAATGCCTACCAACAATCAGTGCTTCAAACATCTGAGTTATGTAAGAACCTGGACAATGTATTGGAAATTTTTTTATAAACATTTTTAAAATCCAATGCATTCCACATACTGGACTGCGCTTCTCTACAAAGTAAATGCATCCGCTCCACGCGGTACAGTGGGTCATGCTGGGTGCGCAGTTTCGCCACACTTTTTGATAGAGATTTTGATAGCTGTCAGCTAAATATTTTGTTAAGAGAAATAGAATGGGCTTAATTTTACCTGTCAAAAAATCTACACTGTATTTTCAAATGAATTGAATATTTTGGAAATGAACTTTGGAAGGTGAATATTTATTATTGAATTTTTAATAATGAAATTAGTTGTGAAATGATTCCAAATGAAATGTTCAATGTTTAAAAATAAAACTTTGTTAAAATTCAGCCTCCCAAAATACAAGCACTGTAAATACAACAGATTTAAATGCAAGCACTGTAAATTCAATGCATTTAAATGTGAGCACTGATAATACAATTCATTTATTCAACATGCTTTTATGCTTCAAAGACTTTAGTCATAATTTTAGCTCATACTATTTCCTTAGGAGATCCAGATATTTGAATTTGTTGCACTCTCACCTTATTTTCTGCTGTTTCGCTCCGTGAAACTACAAAGATGACAATAATAGCGAGTTTCTTTTAGACGCACAGAACCGCTCCACTGACAGCATTTGCGGGAACTTCACCAAAGCCACGTCACTTGGATAACCTCAGCCGTCACTCTGTCCTCCGTATAGTGTTTACAATGAAATCAACTTGAACTGACTGTGGCCTTTTTTACAAAAAAAATTATTTTGATTACTGAAGAGATTACTTTGCATTTTATTGTCATTTGTTTAATTTAATATTTATACATTTCAGTTGTAAAACATTTATCCATATAAATTATGCTATCCGAGGAGCGTTTGAACAGCAGTGGAACATTTTCTCATTATGTATTACATTCATACAAGGTCATACTGTTGTGAGTGAAAAGGTGGATATGATGTCATTGAGGAATTTCCCCTTGGGAGCTTAAAAGAGGAGCTACATAATGTTTCTACATCTTAACAAAAACCATTTAGAAACGCTTTGACAGATGAAACATAAATCCAATAAATACATGATTATATGCCTTGTCAATGTTTTTTATTCAGTTAGGGTATTTTTACAAGAAATGCTAACCAGTGTAGCATCGTAACATCATATACATTGTAAACCCTAAAGTTGTTATTACTGTAAAAATCAAGTTGTCTTAAGTATTACTTGAAATGTCAAGTTTTTGACTCATAACTCAAATATTTAAGTTCATTGAACTTATTTTTCTTAAAAATCCATAGACTTAAGATTTGAAGTGTTAATAACTCAAACTACTGAGTACAAAATTGAGGCTACGGGGAATACCCACAATCCCTTGCTGCTTGAATTATGTTTCCTTGGTCAGAGGGAACAGATTGGGGAATTTAAATAATTGTTATTAAGAATTCATAGATGTTTTAGCTCTTTTGTTGTATTATTTATGCTTTGTTGCAAACAGTTGTTTGGTGTAATGTCACCATTAGGGTGATCTGTGTCTCTTTGGTCAAGTTGGACCCTGGTCACACTATCTCAGTTCACTTTGTGCATATACAGCTGAAGTGCATATATGCATTTCTGTAAATAATTATTTAATAACTGACCTAGAATCAGTTTTCATCTTTATTTGAGCTGTGCTGTTGTTTAATCTAAAATTGAATCAATTCAATTAAAATGTACAACAGTAAAATTTTAAATTCTTAAAGAGTTAAATCTACTTTCATGTAGTTAACTCAACTTAATTAGTTAAGTTAACTCTACTTGAAAACCAAGTTAATTGAACTTAAATACTCAAGTTTTGGGAGACCCCATTACTCAATGGAATTGAGGGAACGAGTTTACTCAATCAAATGAGTGCAGTGAACTTATTAGGTTTTTCAGTGTAGAAGGTTACAAATAATATATTTTCTGCCTCATTCTTCGAAAAGAATCCACATACAATCAGAAAAGGATTTCGCTGTGAACACTCTGTGGGGGTTTGAAGTTTGGAGCAGCAAAAATTGTTAACCTTCTGTAAACTGTCATGTGAATATTTAGCTTTATACTAAGCTAAAATGCTTTTTCTTGCCTTTACATGCATCTGTTACCAGACTCAATTATATTTTATTATGAATTCTATGCCGAAAATTCACATTGGAGCATACTTTTTTCTCTAATAAGACGTATGATATTAGAGCAAAGACGTACAAAAATCTTGTTCTTAATAAGAATAAAAAAATAAAATAAAAATATCTGTAAAAATATCTAAAAATCCTTAAAATAAGATCGATTTACTTGAGTAGCAAAACTGCTAAGATATTTAGGCTTTATTTCAGAGAATGTTTATATATATATATTAGGGCTGTCAAACGATTAAACGCATAATCTTTATAAACATGAGTGGACAAAATATGCTTCATCCAGATGCATTTTTCGGTCATCCACACAAAACCTACCCTACCAACAAAGTTGAAAAACAGAAAATGAACACAGCACAACTCAATTCAAATTATGTACAAAATATGGTAGTTGTAAGTGTATTATGACAGGATTTATTTGCTTCTTTTTATGGAGTTTTGACAGACATACTAAAAAGTCTGCACTGTCATTTACAATTTTCAACTCTGCATAAATACATCAAAAAATCCTTTTAGACCACGGTCACAGTTGTAACTGGGGGGATTAAATGGGTTAAGATTACCTGCAGGATTCCAGCAATGTCTCCAACTTCTGCACTGGCTAGTGCACTATCAAACAGAGAAACTGTGACAGAACCTTGGAGACAGCAGCAGGTTTCCGTTAGCCGGTAATCAGGACCGCCGCTCCCTATACGCATATTACGCAGTCTGTATAGGGCACCAACTCCCTAGGGGGCACCAGAAACTCCACCGCCTGCCCTTACTTGCACGTTATATGCAAATGGCAGCTGTCTTGCTGCTGCAATGATGTTACAATGTTAGGAGCTCTATCTGTGCTTTGCGGGCATGTTATACTGCTATGCTACATTGATAAAAGGCTTGGCGCAGGTCTCAGCATAATGTCTCCCACCATCTGTTTTCCCGACGGCAATGCACGTGACATTAGCGGAGTTTGCACGAATTGACTCGCTTCTCATGAACTACGGTTTATTCAAAGGGTCATATTACGTGTTAAACGAATTTTGCATTAATTAATTTCGACAGCACTAATATATATATATATATATATATATATATATATATATATATATATATATATATATATATATATACATATATATATACAGGTGCATCTCAATAAATTAGAATGTCATGGAAAAGTTCATTTATTTCAGTAATTCAACTCAAATTGTGAAACTCGTGTATTAAATAAATTCAATGCACACAGACTGAAGTAGTTTAAGTCTTTGGTTCTTTTAATTGTGATGATTTTGGCTCACATTTAACAAAAACCCACCAATTCACTATCTCAAAAAATTAGAATACATCATAAGACCAATAAAAAAAAACATTTTTAGTGAATTGTTGGCCTTCTGGAAAGTATGTTCATTTACTTTATATGTACTAAATACTTGGTAGGGGCTCCTTTTGCTTTAATTACTGCCTCAATTCGGCATGGCATGGAGGTGATCAGTTTGTGGCACTGCTGAGGTGGTATGGAAGCCCAGGTTTCTTTGACAGTGGCCTTCAGCTCATCTGCATTTTTGGGTCTCTTGTTTCTCATTTTCCTCTTGACAATACCCCATTGATTCTCTATGGGGTTCAGGTCTGGTGAGTTTGCTGGCCAGTCAAGCACACCAACACCATTGGTGTCATTTAACCAACTTTTGGTGCTTTTGGCAGTGTGGGCAGGTGCCAAATCCTGCTGGAAAATGAAATCAGCATCTTTAAAAAGCTGGTCAGCAGAAGGTAGCATGAAGTGCTCCAAAATTTCTTGGTAAATGGGTGCAGTGACTTTGGTTTTCAAAAAACACAATGGACCAACACCAGCAGATGACATTGCACCCCAAATCATCACAGACTGTGGAAACTTAACACTGGACTTCAAGCAACTTGGGCTATGAGCTTCTCCACCCTTCCTCCAGACTCTAGGATCTTGGTTTCCAAATGAAATACAAAACTTGCTCTCATCTGAAAAGAGGACCTTGGACCACTGGGCAACAGTCCAGTTCTTCTTCTCCTTAGCCCAGGTAAGACACCTCTGACGTTGTCTGTGGTTCAGGAGTGGCTTAACAAGAGGAATACGACAACTGTAGCCAAATTCCTTGACACGTCTGTGTGTGGTGGCTCTTGATGCCTTGACCCCAGCCTCAGTCCATTCCTTGTGAAGTTCACCCAAATTCTTGAATCAGTTTTGCTGGACAATCATAAGGCTGCGGTTCTCTCGGTTGGTTGTGCATCTTTTTCTTCCACACTTTTTCCTTCCACTCAACTTTCTGTTAACATGCTTGGATACAGCACTCTGTGAACAGCCAGCTTCTTTGGCAATGAATGTTTGTGGCTTACCCTCCTTGTGAAGGGTGTCAATGATTGTCTTCTGGACAACTGTCAGATCAGCAGTCTTCCCCATGATTGTGTAGCCTAGTGAACCAAACTGAGAGACCATTTTGAAGGCTCAGGAAACCTTTGCAGGTGTATTGAGTTGATTAGCTGGTTGGCATGTCACAATATTCTAATTTTCTGAGATAGTGAATTGGTGGGTTTTTGTTAAATGAGCCAAAATCATCACAATTAAAAGAACCAAAGACTTAAACTACTTCAGTCTGTGTGCATTGAATTTATTTAATACACGAGTTTCACAATTTGAGTTGAATTACTGAAATAAATGAACTTTTCCACAACATTCTAATTTATTGAGATGCACCTGTATATATATATATATATATATATATATATACACTATATTGCCAAAAGTATTCGCTCACCCATCCAAATAATTGAATTCAGGTGTTCCAATCACTTCCATGGCCCTAGGTGTATAAAATGAAGCACCTAGTCATGCAGACTGCTTCTACAAACATTTGTGAAAGAATGGGCCGCTCTCAGGAGCTCAGTGAATTCCAGCGTGGTACTGTGATAGGATGCCACCTGTGCAACAAGTCCAGTCGTGAAATTTCCTCATTACTAAATATTCCACAGTCAACTGTCAGTGGTATTATAACAAAGTGGAAGCGATTGCGAATGACAGCAACTCAGCCACGAAGGGGAAGGCCATGTAAAATGACAGAGCGGGGTCAGCGGATGCTGAGGTGCATAGTGCGCAGAGGTCGCCAACTTTCTGCAGAGTCAATCGCTACAGACCTCCAAAATTCATGTAGCTCAAGAACAGTGCGTAGAGAGCTTCATGGAATGGGTTTCCATGGCCGAGCAGCTGCATCCAAGCCATACATCTCCAAGTGCAATGCAAAGCGTCGGATGCAGTGGTGTAAAGCACGCCGCCACTAGACTCTAGAGCAGTGGAGACGCGTTCCCTGGAGTGAGGAATCACGCTTCTCCATCTGGCAATCTGATGGACGAGTCTGGGTTTGGCGGTTGCCAGGAGAACGGTACTTGTCTGACTGCATTGTGCCAACTGTGAAGTTTGGTGGAGGGGGGATTATGGTGTGGGGTTATTTTTCAGGAGCTGGGCTTGGCCCCTTAGTTCCAGTGAAAGGAAATCTGAATGCTTCAGCATACCAAGAGATTTTGGTCAATCCCATGCTCCCAACTTTGTGGGAACAGTTTGGGGATGGCCCCTTCCTGTTCCAACATGACTGCGCACCAATGCACAAAGCAAGGTCCATAAAGACATGGATGAGCGAGTTTGGTGTGGAAGAACTTGACTGGCCTGCACAGAGTCCTGACCTCAACCCGACAGAGCACCTTTGGTATGAATTAGAGCGAAGACTGCGAGCCAGGCCTTCTCGTCCAACATCAGTGTCTGACCTCACAAATGCGCTTCTGGAAGAATAGTCAAAAATTCCCATAAACACACTCCTAAACCTTGTGGAAAGCCTTCCCAGAAGAGTTGAAGCTCTTATAGCTACAAAGGGTGGGCCGACGTCATATTAAACCCTATGGATTAAGAATGGGATATCACTTAAGTTCATATGCGTCTAAAGGCAGATGAGCGAATACTTTTGGCAATATAGTGTATATATATATATTAAAGATTTTAGCCAGCAGGTGACAAAAGACCATTTTTGTGTGTTATGCGCGAGTTCAACTGACGTTCATCTGAGTCAGCGCTGCCAGTCAGCGAGCAGATTCTTTGAAATCATCTGCAATATCCTCTCACTCCATGATCGCTCAGATTATTACTAGACTACAACTGGAAAATACAGCTTCAGCATTAAGGCTTATCACAGCTAAGAGACATGAAAGACAAACTAATCACACATACTCAAGTTACTCGAGTTTCCACATTGGGAACAGAATTCAGATGTAAACAGTCAACATGGCGGAGGAGTGAAACGAACTGGCTACCACGAAATATTCAGGGAAGACCCCACTCGGACAGCTATTTTTTACACGGAGAAAATTATCTTCAGCAAGCTGACTAACACAAAAATGAGGAATAGAGTTAAACAGCTATAGCTTTGCTGTTCATCTCTGCTTGGGATGTGCGACAGCCGGAGGTGATCGCACATGCTCAATCGCTCTCGCTCTCACTTTCCCTCCCTTTCTCTCCCTCAAACACACACACACACACCCTTGTTTCCCCAATAACTTGTTAGAAATAGCCCAAGCATCATTACTAGTGTTAGTACCAGAGGATTGAGCAAGCAACGGCAGATCCTGATTCATGACGTAAGAAAGTAGTTCACATATGCTTTTTTTGTGACAGTCCTTAGTTTGCCTTCATTGTTTTATTTACTTGTTCATTGAACTGTTTTATATAAGCAATATCACACTCGCAGTCATGCTGTATGGCCCTAAATCATCACGGCTGTGATTACCTATGGCACTCGGCCTGCTGCCAAATCACAGCCGTGCTGATGTAGGGCCATACAGCACTCTTGCTAGTATGATATTGATTTAACCATATGACAGGATCTGACTATTATGGCGGATGGGAATTCTAAATGTTGCTGAAAGACTTAAAGTTGGATCTGTTCTTCACACAAAGCGATCATGCCATCGGGAGACTCGGAGAACAGTGCACAAATTGCATGGATTTTTTTAATATATACAAAATGCTTTTTATAATGCTTTTCTAATATTTTTCTGCAACTCAGACTTCACCTCTTACCTTTGTGTCCCACAGCAAACAAAACAATGAGCAACTGAGCAATAAATAAACAAATGAAGCAATGCGTAAATGGTGACAGAGTTTCAAATTGTTTTATTTTAAAATGTAGTGTTGGGTGAAGTGTTGGGCAAAAATCGCAATGACAACAACTGAGGGCTTCACTTTTATCGGATTCCGTCTGTAACGAACTGGCCATGGAGACGGTGTTAGGATCCATGTGCAGGAAGTTTATTAAAGTACACAAGCAAACAATCCAAATCAGCAGGCAAATAGAGGTAGTTGTAAAGCAGGCGGTATAATCCAATAAACCAACAAGACAGTCCAACAAGGCAAACAAAACAAAGGGGTATCCAAAGGCAGTAAATCCAGGAAAACAGGCAATGGTCATAACAAGAGAACAATCAGCAATGGCAATGGAAAAACGCTTGTAAGGCAGGGTAAACTGGCAATACTTCGCAAAGTCAAAATGGAACAGCATGGTATTTATATAGTTCAAACAGGAAATCACCAAAGAATGAACAGTACAGAGTTAGTATTTGAGAGAGGGCTCCCTCTGGTGGTTGGTAGGAGGGGTAACAACCTCGGATGTTACAGAACCGCCACCCCCCCCCCCACGAACAACTCCTGGTGTTCTTCTACTGAGACGTCCTCTTGGTCGTGGTGCTGGACGATTAGGATGGGCATGATGAAATTCTTGGATCAGGGATGGGTCCAATATGTCCTTGGTGGCTACCCATGATCTCTCCTCTGGTCTGTAGCCCTCCCAGTCCACCAAGTATTGCATCTGGCTCCCTCATCGTCTTGAGTCCATGATCTCTCTGACCATATACGCTGGGGCTCCATCTACCTCCAATGGAGGTGGAGGCTCAGAATCCGTGGTTCCAGAGACAGACGCCGTGTGGACGGGTTTCAGCAAGGACACATGGAAGGAAGGAGAAATGCAGAAATTAGCAGGAAGCTCTAAACGGTAAGTAATTGGGTTTATTTGACAGATAATTCTGAAAGGACCCACATACCTTGGACTGAGCTTCCTGCAGGGTAGCTACAACTTGAGATCCCTTGTTGACAAACAGACCCTCTGTCCTTGTTGATAGCTGGGATGGGGGCACCTCTGTCGGTCAGCCTGGAAGCGTTGTGCTCGGACCGCTCGCTGTAGCCGGACTTGTGCACTGTCCCACACCCTCTCACTTCGCCTAATCCAATCGTCCACCTCTGGCACCGTAGAAGGTTCTCCTGACCAAGGAAAAATTGGGGGTTGGTAGCCCAGCACGCATTGGAAGGGGGTTAAACCCGTAGAGGTATGAGTGAGGGAATTCTGTGCATATTCGGCCCAGGGCAGGAAGTCGCTCCACTTCTCCTGTTCACAGCTACAATAGCTCCGAAGATATCTGTCAGTCTCTTGGTTTAGACGTTCTACCTGTTCATTGGCCTGAGGATGATAACCAGAGGTGAGACTCACATTAATGTCCAGTTGTTTGCAGAATGCCTGCCAAACTCGGGACGTGAACTGTGGACCTCAATCGGACACGATGTCCTCTGGTAATCCATAGATCCTAAACACCTGGTAGAACAAAGCATTAGTGGTTTCCATGGCAGTGGGTAAACCCTTGAGAGGGACAAGTCTACATGATTTAGAAAATGTATCAATTATTACCAGAATGGTAGTATATTTATGGGAGTTTGGCAGGTCTGTGACGAAGTCGATGGACAGGTGAGACCATGGTCTTTGTGGTATGGGCAGTGGTTGAAGCAACCCCGTGGGCAGTTCTCTGGGGGTCTTGGATTGGGCACACACCTGACAAGACTTCACATAATTAGTCACATCATGAATCAACAACGGCCACCAGAAAGAATTACGTAGCAGGGTAACAGTTCTTTGGATACCAGGGTGTCCTGTGCTCAAGAAAGTGTGGACCCATTGGATAGTCCTCTGACGTAGAGCTTGGGGTACGTAGTGCTTGGTAGGGGGGCAGTTAGGTGGTGACGGTTCATGCTGTTGTGCTCGTTGTATCCTCCATGATGTCCCAGCTAATCGGTGCAATGATGACAGATGGTGGCAGGATGAACCCAGGGTGAGGTGGATCATGTCTGCGTGATAGTGCATCTGCCTTGCTGTTCTTGCTGCCAGGATGGTAAGTGACTGTATTAAACCTGGTGAAAAACAATTACCATCGTGCTTGATGTGGGTTCAATCTCTTGGCTGCCTGGATATATTCAAGATTCTTGTGATCGGTGATAACTGAGAATGGGTGGACTGCCCCCTCTAATCAGTGACGCCATTCCTCGAGTGGCGCTTTCATGGAAAGTAATTCTTTATTCCCCACATCATAGTTACGTTCAGCTGAGTTCAACTTCCTGGAAAAAAAGGCACAAGGGTACAGCTTGCCTGGTGTTCCGTGACGTTGTGACAGTACTGCTTCAATCCCACAATCTGAAGCGTCTACCTCAACGATGAAGGGAAGATTGGGGTCAGGATGTTTCAGTATCGGAGCGGTCGTGAAGCTTGACTTGAGGGAGATGAAGGCTTGGTATGCGGCATCGTTCCATGGCAACTTGCTTGGCCTTCCCTTGAGCAACGATGTGAGTAGTTCTGCAATGGTACTGATGACATATAGTGAGATATTCTCTACATGAAAAAGTCCAATCTTGATGGTTATAGGAACAGTCTGTTGTGTTATGCCAGTACCAATAGGTGCGTTGTCAACTGTGGTGATGTTAATCTTAGGAAAGCATTCAAAGGTGGTATATTGAGTTCTTGAACAATCTCCAAATTCATGAGATTAACAGCAGCCCCAGAATCCACTAATGCTGCAACACACCTTACATGATCACAAATGGAGATCTCTACAGGCAACAGAAAATTATGTGAGATGGGTGATATAATGTTCATGGTACTCACGTGCTGCCTTGACTCAGGGGAACTTGATTTCTTGTGTGGACACGCAGCATTGAAATGACTTGGTGAACCACAGTAAAAGCAAAGGTTTTCGTTGCGTCGACGTTGGCGTTCCTCCATGGAAACACGATTGTATGCAATTTGCTCGGGTGATACAGTGGATGCCTGGGCATGTACTGAGACTGTAGAATTCGAGGTGAAGCAAAACTGAGGCCGTGAAGCATTCTGAAGCAGGTTATCAATCTTGATGGCCATAGTTATGTATTCAGAAAGATTCATACCTTCACACTTGCAGGTCGGTTCCATCCTGAGTTTCAGGTTAAGCCCTTTGCGGAAAACAGTCTTCAGAGCGACATCATTACACCCACTCTGAGCCGCTAGTGTCCTGAACAGAACTGCATAATCTGCTGATCGATGACCCTGGCGTAGACGAAGTAGCTGAACAGAGATATCTTGGCCACCCGCTGGATACTCGAAGACATCGTGGATTTGTTGAACGAAGTAATCAGATGAAACCTGGATTTGAGTATCTTTATCCCAATCGAGAGCTTTGCCGGTAAGCAGTCACATAAAAAAACAACATTTCCTGGCTTCTTGATCAAATGATTCAAGCTGATTTGAGAAAAATACCTTGCATTGTCGTAAAAAACCCCGGCATTTTTCAGCAGAACCATCAAACTTATCAGGTAGAGCAAAGCTTACCGGTTTAGCATGGGGAGCTGGCAGTGAGTGAATGTATTGTGTCAAACATTCGTTTGATCCAATGTGAATTTTCATGATAAAAAAATATGATCGTGCCTGGTAACGTGCATGTAAAATGGCTAGAAATAGCATTTTAGCTTAGCATATAGCTGCAAATTTACACAAGGTTTATTTCTATTTCTTCTGCTCCAAACTTCAAACTTACTTCTCTGTCTGCTAGCACATCATAAAAAACATGTTTCACCACTGTTCAAATGCACTTTGGATCGTATCATTTATATGTATAAATATCTTCCATCTGAAAGGACTAAATATTAAATGAAACAAATGGCAATAAAATTTAAAGTAATCTCTTCAATAATCAAAATACTTTTTGAATGTAACTTTATTATAATTACCAATGATTAAAATTGTAACTGTAGTGGAATACAGTTACTTATATTTTGTATTTTAAATACATAATCCCACTACATGTATTCCGTTACTCCCCAACCCTGCAGGTATGTTATTAACTCATATCATTAAAATTATAGTAAGCTATAGCTAAGAATATTCCGAGCTCTATCAAGCTCTAACAAGCTGTGTTACTAGCAATAGTGTGCCCAAACCTAGCTAGCTTTAAAACTGAAGGCTAATTTTATTCTATATTATCTTTTAACCATATTTAGAGGAGATACAGTAGCTAGCGCTAGCTGTCTAATCTGTCAATTCTAACTAAACAGTTTGCCGGCTTTCTGACACAACTTGCTGCACATGCGCTGCAATGTTTCTAAACAATGGGACTGGACTATATAGCATCAGCGTGACATTTAATAAAAGGACCAAGGGTGACAATTTGATGATGCAGGCAAAAAATCCCCCCAGCGACATTTGGTCATGAGAATGTGTTTATCCAATGTGATCTCACAGGAAGTCAGCAAGTCAGTACCCAAGGATTAGCCACGTTATGCCAACTTAGCCCATTGCGTCAGCAGCATGGGAGACCCACGTTCGCATACTGCATTGAAAGCAGGAAGTAACTAAGTTTGCAATAATCAGTGAAGAGTGCTATTCTGAGGTTGCTTGAGATCAGATTAACAGCACCTGCCCTGATAGCACACGCATATCAGTGAGATGTGTCGTGTAGTGTCCTATCTTAACATTATTGTGGCAACGGGGGTGTGGTCAAGCATCTCTCCGGAGAGAGAGAAAGCGGTAAGGGCGCTTACACCTGAGTTAAATTATGTCTAACACCTGTCTCTAATTTCAGTGAGCACGGGTAGAGCGGCATAAATAGAGCCACACAGCAGACAGACGAGAGAGAGAGCCTGGGCACGGACTGTGAAGCCAGAGAGAGAGAGAGAGAGTTTTCTGTTGAGCAGCAGCAAGAAGACGAGCCCTTGATTTTTTTTATTTATTTTTTTATGTTGTTTTAAAATAAGACAGACATTCAAATATATTACCTACAAGAGGAGTTTAATTAATCAAGAAAAATCAGCAGAAGACAACTAGCTGACAGCAGCCCAAAAGGTCATACAACTGCCACAGAGAGAAGAAGAAAGAACTCTCAAAGTGAGTACAGATATACTATATAAGATCTGCAATCAACTACCTTTGTTTTGGGAAAAGATTTGCCCAAAAACTGGCCATTGGGAGAACCGGGACTTTTCCTGGCAGGCCGGCTGTGAAATGGGGCCGCATGCAAAACGTGCCACAAAACAGCGCCACGATATGCAGAAGGGGGGAGCGATATGCAGAAAAGGACAGCAACCCCTCCCAACCCCCAACAACTTTTGGGCCAGTTTCTATGTAAAATACTGGGCTGAATTTTCTTCCCAGTCCGCCCCTAATCTGACCACATTTACACCCTCCACACGATTATTGATAAACATGTACACCAAAACAAAACCAAAGTCTTTGCTTGCTTTGTTGACTTTGAGAAGGTTTTTGATTCAATTTGGCATGAAGGACTCTTCCTAAAACTACTGGAAAATGGGATTGTAGGGAAAACATTTGATTTAATTAGCACCATGTGCTGTAAAAATAGGGAACAAACGAACAGAATTTTTCCGTTGAAAAAACAGACGAGGTTGCCCACTGAGCCCCACTCTATTTAACATTTATATAAACGAATTAGTCAAAGCATTAAATAATTCGACTGCTCCAGGCCCAACACTGGCTGAATCAGAAATTAAATGTCGCCTCTTTGCAGATGATTTGGTCATTCTGTCAAAAACAAAAGAGGGACTACAACAGCTCCTTGACATCATAGAGACATTCAGTCAAACGTGGGCTCTTAAAATCAACTTAGCAAAAACAAAAATAATGATTTTTCAAAATAGATCCAGGTGTAGGGAAAATAAATACACCTTCAGAGCAGGAAACCAAGTCCACACCTACGAATACACTTATCTGGACTAAAACGTCATGGTTACTTGTGTAACCTCCGTTCCCTGATGGAGGGAACGAGACGTTGTATCGATGTAGTGACATTAGGGGTCACTCTTGGGAGCCTGAGGCACCTCTGGTCTTTGATAAAAGGCCAATGAAAACCGGCGAGTGTATTTGCATGCCACTCCCCTGGACATACGGGTATAAAAGGAGCTGGCGTGCAACCACTCATTCATGTTTTATGCTGAGGAGTCGAGACATGGTCCGGCCATTTCAGGGGGTAGTTCAGCATTGTGTCAGGAGGGACACAACGTCTCGTTCCCTCCATCAGGGAACGGAGGTTACACAAGTAACCATGACATTCCCTATCTGTCACTCACTCGACGTTGTGTCGATGTAGTGACACTAGGGGTCCTTATACAAAACGCAGCAAATGGCTGAACTGTGTTACGTGAACTGGCGGTGTGTGACAGGCAGACAACTGTGTGCCTCGTAGCCAGCGCACCAGGCTGACATGTAACCTCCTCCAACATAGTTATGAGTGTCGAACAGCCCTTTGGGGACAAGTCATCTACCCAAAAGATAGAGACAGGCTAACCCAGTCGTGGCCTCTTTTCCCCTTCTTTTTTTCCACTCCCTAAAAAAAGGGGGAATATCCAATTGGGCCGACCAGGTCTAGTCGGGGGGTGTCCCTCCCAAGGGGAGGACACTGCGGAGACCACACCTCGCCCAGAGAGAGGGGGGATATTTAAGTGGAAAATATGTCACATGGTCTTGCCGAACTATGTCGGAAGTACATCATGTGGAGAAGTCTCATGGTAGGTCCTACCCAATGGGGGAGGAGTTACTACAAACATGGAGACTGGGGCAGAGGGGCCTCTGCCCAAGGAAGACGCAGTTTGCCAACAGGGAAACGAATTAGCGGAAGATATACATCGCATGGGGTTACCTACAGGGAACTGCCACATGCGAAGCACCTACCCCAGACAGAGCTTTTAGTTAGCACGTGTACTGGGCTGGCAGCGAGTCTCTCCGAAAACTCGACTGCCACAGGGCTCGGAGGAAGTCAACTAGGGAACATAGTTTGTGAACACTACTGGGAATTAATGGCGCACGTCTTCAGCTCAGAGGAGGTGAAAGGCGCTATGTGCAAGCAATACACCCAGCTGGCTATCCCAGGCTTATCCGCTTGTATTATGTGCCACTACCCATGACAAAACTGGTTCCACCTGGAGGTTGTAGAACCTTGCAAAGGTGTTGGGTGTTGCCCAGCCCGCTGCTCTGCAAATGTCTGTTAGAGAGGCACCCCTGGCCAGGGCCCAGGAGGCCGCTACACCCCTGGTAGAATGGGCTTGTAGCCCTCCCGGGGGTGGCACGTCCTGGGCATGATATGCCATCGCTATGGCGTCAATGAGCCAGTGGGCGATCCTCTGCTTGGAGACAGTGCTTCCTTTCCGCTGTGCATCAAAGCAGACAAAGAGCTGCTCAGAGATCCTAAAGCTCTGCATGTGATCCAAATAGATGTGTAAAGCATGCACCGGACACAGCAATGACAACAAGATGTGCAGACCGCCTTGGCGGTTGACATATGCTACCATTGCCGTGTTGTCTGTCCGAACTAACAAGTGCTTGCCCTGGATCAATGGCCGGAACCTCCGTAGGGTGAGCAGAATTGCCAGCAACTCGAGGCAGTTGATGTGCCAACGCAGCCGCGGGCCCGTCCACAAGGCGGCGGCTGCGTGCCCGTTGCAAACAGCGCCCCAGCCTGTCTTGGAGGTGTCTTTCGTGACCACGATGTGCCTGGAGACCTGCTCTAGGGGAACGCCTGCCCGTAGAAATGTGAGGTCGGTCCAAGGACTGAAGAGGCGGTGACAGACCAGCGTGATGACCACGTGATGTGTCCTGCAGCACCATGCCCATCTCGAGACTCGAGTCTGAAGCCAGTGCTGAAGCGGTCTCATATGCATCAACCCGAGCAGGGTGGCCACCGCTGAGGATGCCATATGCCCCAGGAGCCTAGGTAGAATCGAGACGTGAAAGTACGTGTCCTTCAGGTCTACCACTGCGAACCAATCTTGATGCTGGACGCTCGCCAGAATGCATCTTTGCGTCAGCATCTTGAACGGGAGTCTGTGTAAAGTCCAGTTCAGTACTCGCAGGTCCAAGATTGGCCGCAACCCACTGCCTTTTTTTTTTGGTACGATGCAGTAGGGGCTGTAAAACCCCTTCTTCATCTCAGCCGGAGGGACAGGTTCTATCACACCCTTCCGTAGGAGGGTGGCGATCTCCGTGCGCAAGGTAGCAGCATTTTTCACAATTTTGTGAAGTGGATACCGCTGAACCTGGGTGGACGCCTGGCGAACTGAATCGCGTAGTGAGTCGGACGGTCCTGATCAGCCATCGCGACGGATTGGAAAGCGCAAGCCACGCATCCAAGCTTCACACAAGGGGAACCAAAGGGACAATCTCATCGGACATACCGGTAGGTGGGGCCTCGTGGCGGGGCGAAGCTCAAGGTGCCACACCATGTCGTGGCCGTGCTGTGTCTAGGGACATCGAAGCACTTACCTGGCTCCTTTTGACCACACCTGGAACAGCCTGGGACGGGGGAGGAAGAGGCCTGTCCTCACAACCCGTGGAGACTGTCACATCGTGGGCGGATATGTGCCACAACTGGGTGCACAGGAGCGAGGAGACCGCCGCTGGAGCGCCAATCCTGCAAGGATAAAAAGGTGGACGGTGGTCATGATGACGGCCGTGCACACCGGGTATGTGACCCAGGGAACGAGGAAACTGCTCTTTTGCTGAACTGTTGGGTACCGCAGCCACTTAGGCAAGCGGCGAAATCAAATGAAAAGGCAACAAAAGATTCTCATCCCGGCCTTCCAACGGGGGATGGAGTGGTCTTCTTACCAGCTCCAAAGCAGTGCATTTCGTCGACCCTGGGTCGCCCGTCTCAAGGGCGCTTTGAAGCTGTCTGTGAGATGGGTGGCATCTGCTTCTTGCGGTGGGCTCCATGCCGGGGCAGTCACCGCAGGGGGACGCCCTTGGCGATGAGCAGGCGGGGTGCGGGATCTTGAGCCGCGCCGGGGCAGGATATACGGGATAGCCTCCGTCTGCTGCTTCACCGTCGAGAACTGCTGGGCAAAGACCTCGATGTTGTCGCCAAATAGGCCAGCCTGGGAGATAGGGACAGCAAGGAACCGTGTCTTGTCAGCCTCACCCATCTCGACCAGGTTGAGCCAAAGGTGACGCTCCTGGACCTGGATGTGGACATCGCCCGCCCGAGAGACTGCGCTGTGACCTTCGTCACCCGGAGAGCGAGGTCGGTCACCGAGTGCAGTTCCTGCATCAGATCTGGGGTGGAACTACCCTCGTGCAGTTCTTTTAGCGCCTTGGCTTGGTGGACCTGCAGGGCAGAGGTGGCTTGTCCAGCAGCACTGTAGGCTTTGGCAGTCAGGTATGATATGAACCTACAGGCCTTGGATGGGAGCTTTGGGCGTCCGCACCAGGTGGCGGCGCTCTGCGGGCATAGGTGCACCACGAGCACCTTATCCACCAGGGGAATCGCCGTATAGCCCCTGGCCACCCCGCCATCGACGGTAGTGAGGGTGGGGGAGCTGAGAAATCGGGACTGGGCAGAAAAGGTGCCTCCCACGATTTTGTCAGCTCCTCGTGCACTTCCGCTGCTTTGAGCAGCACCACAAGCCCAGGAACCAATCATCGAGCAGCGAGGGTTTGGGGGAAGAGCGGAGGGTTCCACTTTCTTACGAAAGCAAGCCGCGACTGCAACGTTGCCATAGTCATGTTCTCGCAGTAAGTACATGAACCATCCACGGATGCTGTTTCCGCGTGGGTCGCGCCCAGACACGAAAGACAGCGATCGTGACTGTCTGAAGTTGAGAGGTAACGACCGCAACCAGGAATAACACACAAACGGAAAGGCATCTTTAAAAAGATGCGTCTTTAAAAAGACGTTCCATGTGTGCCGCTCTTGGAAATATACTCTTTTAGGAAAATATACTCTTTTTTTTCTGCCGAAGCACCCAGGGGCATTCTCTGCAGTGCAACAGTGCAGAGGAGGGAGAAGACGCTGAAATGCGGAAAAGAAGAAATCGAAACTCTGCATACCCAAATTTGTAAAAGCATCCTAAAAGTAAACAGAGCGACACCATACAACTCGTGCAGAGCTGAATTAGGACAATACCCCTTCCAAATCAGTATCCAAAAAAGAGCTCTGAAATTATATAAGCACCTAAAATGCAGTGAGCCGAGCTCATCCCAGGCTGAAGCCCTGCATTGCCAGGAGCAGAACCTGCACAGGAGCGCCCCTTTCACAACTGGTGCTGAAACTACATCCAAACTAGCACAGCATAATCTGGCCCAACCAAATTATAAAATTACAAAAACAAAATTACATTGCCTATTGGAGAGATGCCAATAAATTACAAAAGAAGATGGAACTCTATTTAAACCTGAAAAGAGATTACAAACCAGCAGAATACCTGAGCTGTGTGAAAGAGCATAAAGTGAGAAAGACAATAAGCAAATACAGACTGAGTGATCACTCTCTGGCTATAGAGAGAGGATGGCACAGACAGAGATGGCAGGCACAGACAGAGATGGCAGCCGCGAGAGCAGAGACTGTGTTCACTGTGCTCTCAGAGAGAGGTGGAGACTGTTACGTCCCGAGGGACGTATATTATTAATATCATTGTGATAGTGATATTTAAATGTGGATTGATGTGTGTTGTGTCTCCCTGTGCTTTCCTTGTCACTTTTGCTGTCTATTAAGCAGGATAAAGAGACCCACCTGCTGTTCATTACCTATGATTGGCTCAGCCCAGGAATGGAGAGTACAAGAGGCCCACAACTCTCTTCACCTTGGAGAGAGATGCATAGAGAATTTTTTCTCCAGCAAGAGTTATTTTGTCTCTTGGTCCCAGCTTTTGAGCATATTATACTAAAGTGAGTAGCATAACAATCTTGTAATTTGCAGTGGTGTACTGCTTATACTCCTGTTGAAATACTTTACAGTTGAATGTGCAATCTCTAAACTAGTTTTATTACATGTTTTTTTTTTTCTTTTTCTTTTTTGTAACCCATTTTAAGTTGTTTATGTTGTGGGATTCTTTAGTAGGGAGGTGGACGACTATATCACATGTTGAAGTATTTTGTGGTCTGCTCTGGAGGCAGGATCACTCTTGCATTCAAAAACATTTGTTACCCACCTTCCCACACCCCTAGACCAAGGAAGTTGTGCCGTAACAAGACAGAAGAACACTTCCTGCTGCACTGTGATCACTATCACAACATTGGATCTGCCTACTTTACAAAATTCTGACAAATAGCACCAATTATGGCATTACCGAATCCTGAAAAATTAAGACATATTTTGGGAGAACTCCAGCTTGATCACAACAGCAGCAAAATATGTAGCAGCTTGCCTCAAACTAAGAGTCAGCCAGTGGACAAAACTAAAGTCAGAAATATTCTTTTTTTTTTTTTTTTTTTTTTATAAAAAAAAATATTTTAATGTATTGATTTATTCATTTTCTTTATGTACTATATAATCATTTTGTCCATTGCTCATGTAATAGCCAATGCTTTGGCAATACTGCACAAGTCATGCCAATAAAGCTCATTTGAATTGAGAGAGAGAGAGAGAGAGAGAGAGAGATCAGCAGGTTGGTTTGGATGTGGGAAGGTAAATTTTAGTTGCTTTGTAAAAAGTATACCTTTATTCATAAAAGTGCTAAACCATTTTGCTTAACAATAATAGGTAGCTGATGCAAGAGCCTGTAGTGAATCCTTAAACATGCTTTCACATCCCCTCAAGAGCTCAGAAACATATCGGTGAAATTTCTGCCCTTTGTAATGTCATCTTTTGTCATCTTACAGAAAAAAAAAAACTAGCTCCTAAAAACTAATTCACTCCTGCTAACCCAAATTCCAATGTGTATAAAGAAAAACAGGTCACATTTTTTAGAATTTGAAAATTAACTCAATATTTTATATAAATAGGCTATTGTTTTTGGCAGTACTACTTAAACAGATGATGCAATGCTCAACCGTTGCATACCTATACAGCGACTCATCCAAAGCAACTTACAGTATACCAATGGTACAGCAGACATGGTAGTCTTTCATAAGTTAATTACTAGTTCACTATGCCAATATAGATCTCAGTGACCATGCAGTTCACCTGTGGACCTTACAACCTCCCAGATGCCACACGTACATCTCTGAGATGTCTGTTTTAGATCTTTTCATCTGGAAAGCATCACAATCAAATTAACATCTATACTAAACATCTTAAAAAGATCAGATTTACAAACATTCTAAATCATAAACGTCTCAAAGACATCTGCTGAATGTCTTATTGACATCTGAGACGTACTTATTGACATACTGTATGCAGATGAGCAAACAACAAAACACATGTCTTCCAGATGTAAACACACATCAAACAGACGTCTGGGTGACGTACAGTACATGTGCTATCAGGGCTGCACATGCAATCATGTGTTAATGCATAAAGTTAAATTGATACTATATTGTCATACCCTCACTTGTTATTCCCATGTTCTGTTTTGGGCTTCAAAATCCCAGGTCCTTCCTTGTTTCACTGTAGGTGGAGTCTAGTTTAGATAAATTCACATCCCTTTGGATGTCTGCTCCTTGCTTCACTGAACACTGATTCACTGTAGATGCGCAATGGAGATCTACAAATTAGCTGCATGTATGTTCTTTTTTTTTTTTTTTAAGTTGGTTCTTTTTGGGAATTTAGGTAATACTGTATCTGAATATAATTTTATTTTATTTCTCTCTCTTCATTACAGTTTTAGTGACAATATTTTCCCTGTTGGCCACATTCTCTGCACAAGGTAAGCATGGAATTTTTTATTTTTTTATTTTATTTTAATGGCTGTATCTTAGATATGGTGACATGTGATGGTTACTGTTTTAATTGTGTCAGCCAATGTGTAATTTGTAAGAATCGCCATTAAAATGGATAAGTGAGTCAAATTAATTTTATTGGTTTTGCTGAAACCAATAAGAGCACTGAGAGAAAACAAGTGATGTTCCTCGTTCAGTTTAAGAGGGCATGTTTGTGTGCTCAATAATGTGGGCATTAATTATTGACTATCCAGCTCAATAGACCTTTTTCACAGACTGTGATGACTCATTTCCACCTTATTTAGCAGCGTAAATCTCGCACAACTTTTCATATTATACATTTTTTTTAAATATTGTGTAAATTTATAACATTATTGTGTTATATTACCTTGGAATTAGTTTTAAAAAACGAATTACCGCAGCTGCTGAGAGAGTGACAGTAAATTTGGCATCTTCTCCCATTTTACTGTCTTAATCCACCGCTCTATTTTTTTCTTCTTCTGGAAAGTCATTCTAATGTAATAGTTAAAGTCATTTTCTTTAACCTGATTGGACAGCTTTTATGACGTATATTTTGCGACGGAACTTGCAGAACATCCAAAACAATGTTGGCTGCTGGGCGAAATGCGCTCGTTAGATTTATATATGTATATATGGTGGTATTTTTACCAGCTGAGAACAAACGAAGAGCTAATAAATTGTGTAAAGGAGTCAAAACAGCGGCAGGAATTCCTCCGTTGCACACACAAACGAAGATACGCTGCAAGGACGGCTGACGGCGGTTCCGACGCCTGTACCGAACTGTAATGGGCAACATATCTCCTATGATGGAGGTCTGTGGGTTTCGTTCATGGTTGAGGGCCAGCTCAACAGAAATAGATCTAATGCAGGTGTGACTGGGGGAGGACCATCATGCATCACTTGCAGCTAAATTAATTTTTCAAGTGCACACCCTCAGAAACCAATTACTGCCTTAATGTACTTCGGTTACAGTATTTGTTAATGTTCATAATGTCATGCTTATTTTATTTTATATTGTAGAGTTTATATTGTTATTATAGTTTTTATTTATTTTATTCATTACCTGGCACCTTATTTTAATTCTGTTTGTGTTGTTATTTGTTACTGTTTTATTATTATTATTTGTCTGGTCATTATCTGTTTTGTGTATTAATGCTTTGGCAGTATTGTATGTGAACACAATCATGCTGAGAGAGAGAGAGAGAGAGCGCGAGAGCGCGTGTGTAAATGAGCTCATGTCAGTGCAGCATATTGGGGGCAGGTCACACCGAATGCGTTTTTGCGTCCTTCAGCGCTGTCTTTCAATAGTTGCTCTATGTAAACGTACGACAGACGGACGTGTTTACCCGTTGCTTTTCTTTTTCAGCGTCACGAGCAGTTTTTAGACGCCGTGTCAAGTTACAAATAACAACTTACTTTATTAAAATTGCGACTCGAGACACCTGCGTTCGTAGCCCTACGTTTAGCTTTAGGGCAAGGACTGGTTCGGTGTGAACGGCGCCTTAGGGAACCAAATCGTTATGAAAAAAATAAGTTACGAACCAAATGCACTTAGCCCTGTATCAGCGGCGGGAGAAAGATTAGTTGTCGGTGAAGCGCACTCAAAAATGTAGCCTGTGGCAAAGAGTACAGACTGCGTATCTGGAAGCACGGCTTGACAAATGCCTGTCAGCCACTGGAACAAAATGAATCTGCTGAGTGGAGACAGACCAAGTGTAGCAGTCCGATAGATCATGTCTCCATTTACAAAAGACCTGTTAAGGTTGCCATTCAGTAATTGATGTCCACATTACATTCGTAACACAAACACACATTGTTTAGCAAAAAGTGCTTCAAATAATAAGTGAAAACGCAAGCTTACTATTTCAAAACACCATAGGAAACAAAAATATAAAATTAAGAAAAGCACAAAAAAAAAAAAAAAAAAAAAATTCAACCAACCCAACAACATTGCCATTGTTAGAGAGAGGAATAACTTTACAAAAAATAGGTATTCTGACTGTAACAATCGATGCTGGCATTTAAAATAGCCTTTGAGGGAGGTTGATAATAATTATCTTATGTAGCCTTTTTAGGCTGTGTCCTTCCTTGAGTCATTCTGAGGCTGTGGGCTAGACTCCTCCTCAGCATTCAGTGCCAGAATGAGATGGTCTAGTAAGTGCGCATGGCAAACCATATGCTTAGAACCATGTGATATTTGACTTTGTTTAGAAAGCCCATATACTTACAGAAAACGAGAAATATGTACTTAATCTCTAAATTATTTTTGCGAAAGTTTTTTTTCCACGTCATCAAGCACCGTCGAAGGCCGTCGCAATTGTGAAGACCCTTGGAAGGCAGCCTTGTTTCGCAGCCTTCATTTGCCATATCTTGGATGATGCATCATGTGCATCCTTCATGGCCTTCAATCACCTACAATCTCATAACACTAATTGTCTCTCTGTCTTCCTCAGAAATTTGCCATCATGACACATGGAGCCCGTGAGTGACTTTTTCCAGGGTTTTATAGTTCACCCAAAAATGGAAATTCTCCCATCATTTACCCACCCTCATGACATCCTAGATGTGTTTGACTTTCTTTCTTCTGTTGAACACAAACAAAGATTTTTAGAAAAATATCTCAGCTCTGTAGGTCCATATAAGTGAATGGTGGCCAGAACTTTGAAGGTCCAAAAAGTTTATATAGGCAGCATTAAAGTAATTCATTAGGCTCCAGTGGTTAAATCCATATCTTTAGAAGAGATATGACAGGTGTGGGTGAGAAACAGATTCATATTTAAGTCCTTTTTTACTATAAATTCTCCTCCCTGCCTAGTTGGTGCCGATATGCGCGAAGAATGTGAATCACCAAAACAAAAGAAGAAGAATGTGAAAGTAAATGTGAAGATTTATAGTAAAAAAAAAAAGACTTTTGATCAAGGATATTGATCTGATTCTCACCCACACCTATCATATCGCTTCTGAAGATATGGATTTAACCACTGTCTTGTGGATTACTTTTATGCTGCCTTTATGTTCTGGCCACTATTCACTTGTACTGTATGGACCTACAGAGTTGAATTGTTTTTTTGTTTTTTTTAATCTTTATGTTCAGCAGAAGAAACAAAGTCATACACATCTGTGATGGCATGTGAGTAAATGATGGGAGAATTTTCATTTTTCGGCAAACTAACCATTTAAAGCTCTGAGCCTCTGCAGTTGGAGCTTAAAGTTTGAAAACATACATTTGTTTTGATTTACACATGTTTTATCATAGATCACTTAAACATAACTCAATGAAATGTCTTAGTAAGAGTAAAACCAGAATGATTTGCCTTTTTATTATGCCACCAGCATCACAGGTGACACAGAAAAAATACATGAAGGCCACCATCTGCACTGTTGTGGAAATATGACTTACATCATCTCAAGTAGTTCTTGCTGTAATGGTAAGAGATACCTGTTGAGCCCTCAGTATGCAGTTGCTGAGTCAGTAAGAGAAGTGATTCACAACATGTGATTTTGAAGATACAAGTAATGCTTTTCTCAGAAACTGCACAGATTGAACACACATTATTTACATTTTGTGTCCTAATTATGTTTTTTTTTTTATTTACTTTATGTTTTCCAGGTAAGATAACACCAGGATTAAGCCAGTTGGTGGCTGACTGCTGTGAATCTGTAGCCTACAATCCTCTTAATAAGATTTGCTGTAATGGCCGCATTCAGACTCGGAAGAGTGCTCAAGGAGACTGCTGTGGCACAGGTAGATGATCCACTTTAAGTAACTTGAAACAAAAAACAACTGGAAGCACCACGGTATTTATACTTTCTTCTGAGTGCGTATGAGTTTTCTTGTCATGTTGCCTATTAAGTGTGTGGTGTTTGTTTTCTAATAGTACAGATTATTAAAATAGATGTTGGCGTAACAATAATTAACATTGATTACTACTTAACTGTTCAATTTCTGTTTACACATTTTGAAATGGTTAAAAGATTTTGGTAAGATCTTCATACCTTTAGATCAAGGAAATCCTATTATGACCAGAAGGTTTTATCTGCTCATTTACAGAAGTGTATCTAAAGGAGACTGAGTTGTGTTGTGTTGACACTATATACAAACTGGAGCAAAATCTTTCCTGTTGTGGCAACAAATCATATAGCACAGAAACCCACTGCTGCTGTACTTCACTTTGTAGCGATCCAAAAGTGAAGTCCAAGCCTGAGCCTTGCTGTTCAAAACTTCTGACAGGTTTGTGTTTAAAGCTCTTACAGTGATTATCAGATAATGGAGCAACAAACCTCAAGTGGCTAAACATTGGACAACAAAGTAATCTCTTTCACAGTTGTAGGGGATAATTACACTAACTGTAACTCTGTAGTAAATGGATTATTTCAATCACTGTGCAAACATGTGATTTGTGTAATGTCAACCGGTGCTACTCCCTTCAGTTCACACTCGAAAAATATGTAGTAGGCATATAATAGTAAAGCAAAGTTGTTTAGTGTCTGTTATCTTTGTATTTGTTCCCCTTTTTGATCAGATGACCAGTCCACTGAGAACAGCTGCACAGAGACACAAAGCCAGCAACAATTCCCCTCCACCTCGTGAGTCATTCTGCTGTGAATCACACTTTCCTGTTCATTCCTCCAAGTACTAATACTGTAACATCTATGTGCAGTCACTGCTTCTTTTGATTACAAAAAACAAGTATGCTTTAGTATTAAAAAGTACCCCTAAACAAAAGTAGTTCTTAATACTGTAATTGAATGAATAATTAAAGCAATTATTACAATTAAAATTACAAATATTGTTTGTATATCCTGATTTCCATGACTGAAAAGTCAAGGAAAAAAAGTCATGTCTAGTGATGCACAGCTCTAAAATAGTTAATTGGCTTGAATCATGTGTGACTGGAAAAGTCATACAAATTCAATAGTCAAAAAGTATGGGAAAGCTTTATAGCATATGTTTGCTTTTCACAGACAATGCATCAAAGGAATGCTCTGGGTTCAATACAAATCATCCCTCAGTTTGTAAAAGAACAAACTATTTACAGAAATGTTCTTACAATGGAAGTCTATTCATTTTTGCATTTCCATAATTTTGTGTGTCTGTCTGTTTTTATGTATGATTGGAAATCTCTGTGGTCAAGTACAAACCCACACAACAAAGTCTCAGGTAAAGCACTTCATTGTCCTCAAGTGTTTTTATGAATCTCTCTTGATGAAAAGGGCATCAATTCAGAGTCAGCAACCACTGCTACTCTCTTGAGTTCAGACTTGCACAATCTGATAACTTAGGGCTCTGCAATGTCTTGTATTTATTTCAGCTTATTTCTTCTATGTCTGTGAATGAAGATAAAGATAAAGATCCTAACACGTAATTAGATTTATAACATTCTCAGTGTCCTGCAATATCTTTTTCACCATTTTTGCTTGTCTGTTTGTTGCCGTACACTGTAAATTCTGATGTGCTATTTGCTTAAAACTGTATAGTTTATTACATACATTTTCATGATTAGTTCTCACTAAATGTACACAAGTAGTGTATTCTCTATGGTTGGAAAATTCAAATGTACAACATTTTGCGAGTCGAACAAACTAAAGACAATTTAATTTGGTTCCCTTGCATCGTATTGGTTAATAGGCCAAACTTGACTTAAATGAGAACTCAGTCCTGCTCTCTGGACAGTAAATGTTACTATATGAAATGTGAAGACTTATGGGGACAAATAATTATTTGCAATTTTTAGAGGTACTGCATTATTTAGAGTTGTTAATATTGTTTTCTTCTTAATAGGTGTTTTGTTTCAAGTCACATTTATGGTGATTTATGTTCTCATTGGTGAATCTGCTGCACCCTGCTCATTTCAAATTAATTTTTTCTTCTTTTTTTTTTTTTTTTTTTTGGATGCAACTACTATGAATAAGAACAGATTTTGTTTTTATATTAGGTTCAGGGCATATAATATAATTTGGCATCACTTTACAATGAGATTGTATTTGTTAACATCTTGTTCCATCTTAATCTCACACTCTAACTTATTGTCTTCTGTCTAAGAACTGATGTGTGGATCAAAAGCCTACAATCCCCAAAAGGAAGTTTGTTGCTCAGGGAATCTGTATAGGAAGTCATCAGTACTTACTAAGGTAAGTAGTATTGTTGATTCTTACTTCTGATAAAAATTTTGTCCACCTGTATATTGATTGGATACACTGTGAAAAAAAAAACTAAGTAAAATAACGGTAAATGCATGGCAGCACAGGGTGCCAAACGTTTACCATAAACTGACAAAACAGTTTTAGACTGTGAAGTGAATTAACATGTTTAGACTGCAAAATGAAATAGGTGTTTCAATCATAAACTGAAATAACATGTTTAAATATTTAATTTCAAATTAACGCCTTAATCCTTTAAATTTAAATTGCATTTTAAACATGTTAAAATGCAATTTGAAATAACATTTCAACTATAAAATGAAATTATATTTTGACTGTGCATTTAAAAAAAACAAAAAACATTTGTAGACCATTAAAAAAAAAAGTTTTACTGTAATTAATTTGCCTCATTAACAAATACATTTCAGTTTTTTTTTAACCCGAAGAGGGTCCCTGTAATGCTTTCTATTGCAAAAACAGGAAAACGGTTTTAAACTTTTATTTCAAATTTTTTTCCAGTTACTTCAAGAATGGATAATTGTCCTTTTCTCTCCTTTTCTTCAATTTAACTTTTTCTAAATTGTGACTAGAATTTTTTTTAACATTTTTTATAATTGATTTAAGAAGAATATAATCTGCACAAAATAGTAAATTGAATTTATATAAAGTGATGATGACCTTTTCAGAATATCTCAGGAAAACATGCACCTAATAGGACTGTCGAAGGCTAAAGACAAAAAGATTGGATCGGTTAATATGGCTAGATGTTTGGGTCTGGGGAGAGAGTTGGTAATCGTTAAAGATGTTGCACAATGAAAGAAGTTTCTCAGGATTAAAGAAATGAATGGGGAAAAGCTCTCATTCAGGAAGTTTGGAGTATTTCATACGAAAAAGGAATTTATTACTAGAATTCCAACATTTAGCGCAACCGAAGAAATCAAGGAAAATCTAAAAGGAGGTAAAGTTGTAAATGTAAGAAGATCGTTTAAGAATGAGTGGGGAGTCACGTGGCACTAAGCAAGGGTCGGATGTGTGAACGGCGAGCTCTGCACACTTTGCTAGTTTTTAATACTTTGTGTCATAAACCGGTGAGATTCGATACACTCTGTTCCATAACTGTTCTAGGAAGACAATGTGTCAAAGAATTCAAAATCCTCGGGCTCTGGAGACATTAAAAGCCACTTACGTGCTCAAGCTGAAGCCCCTGAACAACAGGCCTAAATCCCCGGACACAATATGGATGGTGCAGTGGAAAAGATTCAGCGTCAACTGTCGAACATGACGGCGATGCTGACGAAGGTCGTTGCTGACTTGGAGGATCTTGCTGTAAAACATCGATCGATCACTGCAATGGAGACAAAATTCTCCGAGTTGGTTACAGGAGTGTCGGATGTTGAGAAACGGATCGATTGTCTGGAGTCATCAGAGAGGGAATTAGCTGCTAACTCGCTAGCAACCAAGACGGACTTGGAGCATCTCTGGGAAAAATTGGAAGACCTTGAGAATCGTAATCGGCGAAACATCGTCCGAATTGTTAGAATTCCTGAGAACGAAGGCTGAGATATGGTGAAATTCCTAGACAAGCTCTTCCAGAGTCTGCTCGACATAACAGGCCATAAGCTGGAAATCAAGCGAGCTCAAAGAGTTCCAGCTCAGAGATCTGCTGAGGGAGACAGGCCCCGGTCAATTTTGGCCAAATTTCTGAGATTATCTGATAAAGATCTCGTGTTATGCAAGGCGAGGAGTAAAGGAAGGCTTTCTTGGAAGAACCACAGCATTTTCTTGTTCTCAGACTATGCAAATTTGACGAGAGAAACGTGATCGATTCAAGGAATGCAAGAAACTCTTAAGGTCGCTTTTGCACTGATGTTCCCGGCCAAATTGAGAATAGATACTAAGGATGGCCGCAAAATATTTACATGCCCACAGCAAGCAATGTCCTTTATAAAGTCAATGACTGAGTAAGTTATCTGTGGTTCTCATGTTACAGCTGAGTGGACCTGACTCACTGAACATTCACTTGACCGTCAGAGGAAACTGGGCGCCTTTTTTGTTTCTTTTTGTACTGGTTCCGCCTAGCGGCTGGAGTTTGTTTTGTGGAATAACACTCCTTCGGGACAGTTTGTGGATGAATCTACACATTCTTTGTGCTTATTCTGCCTATTGGCTGGAGTTTGTTTTATAGATTATTTTCTGTAGTGTAATTTTGTCTCACAAAATTTGTATAGAAGCACCGGACTCGAGCAATCTTGTCGCAGGATCTCTTGTAGGCGTGAATGGACTTTTGAGTTTAAAGGGATGGACGCCAGTTGGCGCTTTCGTGCGTGGGATTAATGCACACGTTTTTCTTTTTGTTTTGTTTTGGGGGATGTTCGGGGGTTAATTGTTGCACCAATGTTGGAATGTGGTCTTTATAATTTTATTTTTGACACACAATCTATTTTTTCTAATATGTCAAAATGTCAAATGTTAATATGAATGGATTGTCTCTCTCCATGTGGAATGTGAATGGGTTGGGGCACCCCATAAAAAGAAGAAAGGTTATTTATTTTCTTAAACGTAAGAAATATGATATAGTGTTTCTGCGAGAAACGCATCTTTCCCGCAGGAAGCTAGAAAATTTGGGAAGATATGGGGTGGACATGTTTTCTTAAGTGCTGGCTGAAGTAAGAGCAGGGGAGTTATTACATTGATAAGTAAACATCTACAATTCAAATGTCTCAAACAGATTAAAGATCAATTAGGAAGTCATCATTGTTTTAGCAGAAATTCGGGGGCAAAGTCTTATTTTGGCTAATATTTACACAACACTGATGATCAGGGCTTTTTTATAGATCTTGAAGGGATGTTGCAAGCCGCTGGCACACCTCATGATATAATATTGGGAGGAGACTTTCATCTTTTGATGGACTCAGTCCTTGATCATAGTGAAGCAAAACTGTGCAAGCCCCCTAGAGCAACATCGACGCTACACAGGATGTATAAAAATCTTGGTCTAACAGATAATTGGCGACTTCTAAACCCATCTGGTAGGGACTATAAATTATTTTCATCAGTCTATAAGATTTATTCTAGAATATATATATATATATATATCTAAATCCCTCATTTCATCCATTGTTGATTGCACAATTGGAAATATTTTAGTCTCAGATCATGCCCTGGTGAATTTTAGGTGTTGCCACATATGGAGAAAAGGAAATCATATAGTTGCCGCTTTAATGTATCCCTTTTGCAAAATCCTGAACTTCAACAAACATTAAAGGCCGAAATCAATGTTTATATGGAGACCAACTGGTCCTCAGTGTCCTCTGTGGGTGTGGCTTGGGAGGCACTTAAGGTGGTTCTTAGGGGCCGGATCATACAGTATGCCTCATTCACCAAAAAAATCCAAAGCACGAAAACATGTGGAGTTGGAAGAGAATATTAAAAGTGCAGAGGCAGAGCTGAAGTGCAGAATGTAGCCTGATGGCCTTAGAGAATTGACCCGATTGAAATACAGATATAATACTATTTTGTTGTGGAAGGTGGAGTTTTGGCTATTCAGGGCAAGACAGTCATTCTTTGAGTCGGGGGACAAAGCGGGGAAGCTTTTGGCTAGATATATAAAGCAGAGAGAGTCCTTTTCTACCATTTCCTCAGTGAAATCTGCTGGTGGTGAAACTTTTACCTCAGCAATTGATATTAATAATGCTTTTAAGGAATTCTGTCTTGATCGCTATAGTTCCACGTCTTCGTCTACTGAAGAGGATATTAGAAACTTTGTGGAAACATTAGAACTCCCTAAACTGATGACGGAGCAAAACAATGCTCTTGATTCTGAGATAAACTTGGAGGAGCTTGGAGAGGTAATTAAGGCCTTGCCTATAGGCAAGGCTCCAGGGCCAGATGGCTTTGCCGCTGAATTTTTTAAATCGTATGCTACAAAACTGGCTCCACATTTGCTAGAAGTTAATATGGAATCATTAAAGAATGAAAAGATTCTGCCAACCATGACACAAGCCCGGATCAGTTTGATTCTTAAAAAGGACAAAGATCCAAGTGAGTGTAAGAGTTACCGTCCAATTTCCCTGATCCAGCTAGATGTTAAAATATTGTCAAACATTTTGGCTAACCAATTAAGTTATGACATCTCTTATACATATAGATCAGGTGGGGTTTATTCGGGGATGCAGCTCTTCTGATCTGCAGCTCTTCTGGCGTTTCATCAATAACGTGGTCAGTGGCGAATGATCAGACTCCGTTCGCTGCCATCTCACTTGAGCTGAAAAGGCGTTTGATATGGTAGAATGGGATTATCTTTTTAAGATTTTGGAAACATATGGGTTCGGGAATACTTTTATTAGATGGATTAAGTTACTTTTATAGACACCCGGTAGCGACGGGACAAACAAATGGATTAATTTCAAATTATTTTGTACACCTGCTCTGTACTATTTTTGGGAGTAGCATACACTCCCCTTAAGTGGCAGACACTCTGGAAGTGGTGATTGCTGCTTTTGGAAGGTCATGAGGCATCAGTATATTACTCCCTGCTAATTCAGCGTCTGGGGGATAGAGCTTTAACTTCTATCAAAAGATTATGGGAGAAAGATTTCAATTTGGTATTGGAGGAGGAAGTGTGGGCTAGGATTTTAAAAAATGTCAAGTCTGCATCTAGAGATGCAGGGGTTCACCTTATGCAATTTAAGATTTTACATCGATTCTATTGGACTCCCTCTAGATTGTATAGGCTTGGACTTAAAGACACACCCACCTGTTGGCGATGTCAATCAGAAGATGGAGACACAACCCATGTTTTTTGGTGGTGTGATAAGATCCAAGAATTTTGGTTGAAGGTTCAGAGTTTTGTGTGTGATGTGTTGGGCACTCAAATTTTATTCTGCCCCAGACTCTGTATTTTTGGCGATGGGGTGGTCATCAATGTGGAGAATAAGCATATAAAAAAGTGGGTCCTAACCAGCGTCATGATCGCCAGACAAATAGTTTTAAGGGGATGGAAGTCGGCTGGCGTGCCCTCATTTCAGGAGTGGTGCTCAGAGATGGGGAGGGTGGCGGCTTTTGAAGAAGGGTCATCTAGAAGACTTGGACATTTGGACTTGTTTGTGGGAAAGTGGGGCAAATATCTGATGTTTTTGGAGGGCTCTCGGGGAGGGACAATGGAGAGAGTGGTGTAGTTGTTGTGTGTGATTATTATATTTTTTTTTTTATATACTATAATCATGTGGGACCACTGGGGTGTTCTTGGGGGTGGGGATTGGGAGGGGGAGGGAGTATGTTTGTATGTTTTGCTCTTATTTGTTTAATATATGAATCAATATAAAAATGTTAATCACAAAAACAAAAAAAAGATGAGTGGAAACACCAAATGAGCATGAGTATACTGTTGACATATGAAGGAAAACTTCCAGATAAAGTACAAATGGGATTTATTAGTTATCCAGTGCGAGAATATGTTCCAAT
This sequence comes from Myxocyprinus asiaticus, assembly GCF_019703515.2. NCBI lineage: Eukaryota > Metazoa > Chordata > Actinopteri > Cypriniformes > Catostomidae > Myxocyprinus > Myxocyprinus asiaticus. The sequence continues at coordinate 17,344,057 of NC_059361.1, forward strand.
CCCATCATTGGTGCTTCAGCTGTTTGCGCATAGGATATATGGCAGCAGTTTGGAGAGGACAAATGCAATGTGCAAAATGTGGAGGAGAACATGAATATGATAAATGTCCAGAAACAAATGTTTGAAAATGTTGTAATTGTGGAGGTCCTCATAGTGCAGCATATGGAGGGTGTGAGGTCCAGAGATATAAAGCTTAACATAAAGTTACTTATGCAGAAGCAGGGAAGGCTTGTGGAAGTACAGTAGGGAGGTCAGGTTGAAAGAGATGGGGGTTAAGAACAAACAACAATGAACAATGAACATGGAGACAGAAAATACAGTGGAGACATGGTGTAAACATTGATATTTTTCAAAAAGATTCCTTAATAATGACCATTTTTTTGGCATTCGTTGTCAAGGTTATTATTGTCAATGCTGTGTTGTTGAGCAAATCATTTCAGATAAAAACTGCATCAGAGTTTTTGGGGATTTCTGGAATCTCAGCCTAGTGTGATTAATGATATACTCGGTCAACAACACAGCATTCTGTTTATTTTTCTGATTAGCCTGAGGGTAATAAGTGTACTGCAATGGAATGCAAGAAGCCTTTTAGCTAATAGTAAAGAGTTTAAATATTTTGTATTATAATAAGAACACAAGCCAAGTATATTGTGTGTTCAAGAATCATGGCTTAAGCCAAATTTACACCTTATCAGGATATAACTCTGTTCGGAAGGAGCACAGGGTGGAAGGGTAGTGACATTTGGATAAGGAATAGCATATAGGGCAATTCCAGGTAGAATGTGTTATGATATAAATATTCTGTCAAGGGGGATCACTTGTTTTGTTAAACTTTTATAATCCATGTTTAAAAATTTCGTGAAAATGTTTGTGACAATAGGAGAAACATGGAGTTATGGTGTGGAGATTTTAATGCTCACAACTGGTTATGGGGCAGTAAAAAGTCAGATTTCAATGGGGAAATATTAGCTCAATTCAAGGATGATTCAGTCATTAATATGTTTAAATACAGGGGAAGTCTAGATTTAATGTAATAGGGAACTCGACATCAAGTATAGATTTACTAGTTAAGGGATAGTTCACCCAAAAATGAAAATTCTCTAATCATTTACTCACCCTCATGCCATCTCAGATGTGTATGACTGAGCCGGTTTACACTTGGCCACTTCATGAGTTTTCACTAATCGGATATCCGATCATGAAAAGACCAGGTGTAAATGCCCTCCGAAACGTATTCGAGACGGATTGCAATCCAATCGCTCAAACCACTTCAGGAGCTGGTTTGAGACTTATTCCAGATGAAACTGGTCAAATGTAAATGCATCTTGCTGTTCAAATTACATATCTAAATTTTACCCCACCCAAACAGCACTACGTTAGCATAGTAAAAATGCTAAACATAACAGCTGTCAACAAATATTTGCATAGGGCTTGCTTTGCGCAGTAAATGATAACAAAGAAAGAGATGAATCCATGATATAAGAGAGACAGAACTTTTTTCCTCATTTACAGGTGCATCTCAATAAATTAGAATGTCGTGGAAAAGTTCATTTATTTCAGTAATTCAACTCAAATTGTGAAACTCGTGTATTAAATAAATTCAGTGCACACAGACTGAAGTAGTTTAAGTCTTTGGTTGTTTTAATTGTGATGATTTTGGCTCACATTTAACAAAAACCCACCAATTCACTATCTCAACAAATTAGAATATAGTGACATGCCAATCAGCTAATCAACTCAAAACACCTGCAAAGGTTTCCTGAGCCTTCAAAATGGTCTCTCAGTTTGGTTCACTAGGCTACACAATCATGGGGAAGACTGCTGATCTGACAGTTGTCCAGAAGACAATCATTGACACCCTTCACAAGGAGGGTAAGCCACAAACATTCATTGCCAAAGAAGCTGGCTGTTCACAGAGTGCTGTATCCAAACATGTTAACAGAAAGTTGAGTGGAAGGAAAAAGTGTTGAAGAAAAAGATGCACAACCAACCGAGAGAACCGCAGCCTTATGATTGTCCAGCAAAATCGATTCAAGAATTTGGGTGAACTTCACAAGGAATGGACTGAGGCTGGGGTCAAGGCATCAAGGAATTTGGCTACAGTTGTCGTATTCCTCTTGTTAAGCCACTCCTGAACCACAGACAACGTCAGAGGCGTCTTATCTGGGCTAAGGAGAAGAAGAACTGGACTGTTGCCCAGTGTTCCAAAGTCCTCTTTTCAGATGAGAGCAAGTTTTGTATTTCATTTGGAAACCAAGGTCCTAGAGTCTGGAGGAAGGGTGGAGAAGCTCATAGCCCAAGTTGCTTGAAGTCCAGTGTTAAGTTTCCACAGTCTGTGATGATTTGGGGTGCAATGTCATCTGCTGGTGTTGGTCCATTGTGTTTTTTGAAAACCAAAGTCACTGCACCCGTTTACCAAGAAATTTTGGAGCACTTCATGCTTCCTTCTGCTGACCAGCTTTTTAAAGATGCTGATTTCATTTTCCAGCAGGATTTGGCACCTGCCCAAACTGCCAAAAGCACCAAAAGTTGGTTAAATGACCATGGTGTTGGTGTGCTTGACTGGCCAGCAAACTCACCAGACCTGAACCCCATAGAGAATCTATGGGGTATTGTCAAGAGGAAAATGAGAAACAAGAGACCAAAAAATGCAGATGAGCTGAAGGCCACTGTCAAAGAAACCTGGGCTTCCATACCACCTCAGCAGTGCCACAAACTGATCACCTCCATGCCACGCCGAATTGAGGCAGTAATTAAAGCAAAAGGAGCCCCTACCAAGTATTGAGTACATATACAGTAAATGAACATACTTTCCAGAAGGCCAACAATTCACTAAAAATGTTTTTTTTTATTGGTCTTATGATGTATTCTAATTTTTTGAGATAGTGAATTGGTGGGTTTTTGTTAAATGTGAGCCAAAATCATCACAATTAAAAGAACCAAAGACTTAAACTACTTCAGTCTGTGTGCATTGAATTTATTTAATACACGAGTTTCACAATTTGAGTTGAATTACTGAAATAAATGAACTTTTCCACGACATTCTAATTTATTGAGATGCACCTGTATTTGATGCAGATCGCTGATGAAACTGAAACTAAACATTGACATGAGCACAGCTGACGCGCAAGACGCGTCTAAACTACGAGAAGCCCAGAGGGGGAAAACACAGCGTGCCCATGCACAGACATTCGCGTGCTGGGCAAATTCACTTGGAATCAAATAATAAAGCACATATTTTAAATTCACTGTCTGGAATTAGCATAATCATGGATGTGAACTCTGTTTTATTTGTATATAGCGCGGGAATTGAAGATCGGATTTATATCCATTTGGCGGAGACACATTGATGTAGACAAGTGTAAACAGAATTAGCTTTTTCAATTGGATAGTAATCCAGTCAGCAAAAACACATGAAGTGGCCCTTTCTTTTTTCTGCGGAACACAAAGATTTGTAGAAGAATTTCTTAGCTCTGTTGGTCCTTTCAATGCAAGGGAATGGTGACCATAAATCTGAAGGTCCAAAAAGCAGATAAAAACAGCATAAAAGTAATCCATGAATTATTAAATCCATATCCTCAAAAGCGTTATGGTAGGTGTGGGTAAGAAACAGATCAATATTTAAATCAAAATTTTCAGATGTGAAAGTGAAACCTAAACAGGTGCCACGTAATTAAATTACATAAAAGACAGTCACTCACAAGTGATCATCAATCGTTTGATGACAGCTCATTGCCTAGTGGACAGAGGTAATCACCACAGTCAAGTGAGTCTTTCAATCCAAAATACTTAAATACCATGACTTGTGTCCGACAGGAGAGTATGTCCTATCTGTGTTTTTTCTTGGCTACAACTCCCACAGTTATACTGAAAAATTCTGTTACAGTTTACTGTGAAAAGTTAGAAAGGGTGTTGAAGGGGCAGTGGTAGCTCAGCAGGGGCAGTGGTAGCTCAGCGGTTAAGGCTTTGGGTTACTGATCAGAAGGTCGGGGGTTCAAGCCCCAGCACTGCCAAGATGCCACTGTTGGGCCCTTGAGCAAGGCCCTTGACCCTATCTGCTCCAGGGGCGCTGTATCATGGCTGACCCTGCACTCTGACCCCAGCCTAGCTGGGATATGTGAAAAAGAAGAATTTCACTGTATATGTGCAAATGTATAATGTGATAAATAAAGAAAATTAAAATTAATTATGATGTGAAGATGTGAAAAGTATTGTTGTTGGTGCCGGGCAGGTGTTTTCTCTTTCCCCCATCAGTTCTGTTCAGAATGCCGGGGCAGTCTTGCTGTTTGACATGGTTGAATTGCTCCATAACGCCTTAAAATAGAAATTCTCATGTAGAATTCAAATGGGTCGCGATCCTGTCACCGGAGCTCGCATTTCGAGGGAAGCCCGGTTGACGCGCATGCATGGATAGAGCAGAGATGAGCGAGATGAGTATCATAAGGTTGCTGCATCACCTTACGGAAATGCGTACGGACATGGCTGGCATTTGAGTGTCAAAATAAAGGTGCATCTTAAAAGATATACATGATGTTTACACGTTGCATCGATGATATCACATCGTTGGTTGCATCGCATCAGTAACTCATACATTTGGTGTGAATAAATGTATTTTAGGGGAAACTTATTGAAAAATGCAGTGTTACCCCTATACATTTTATTTTTCAGCAGCGGTGCTGTTATGCGTACGTCCACAAGCCCGCCTCTGGCCTGGGCCACATCAGGGTTTATTTGTGCTCTCCAAGGGCTGGTTGAAAATGTGGTACCAGCATCTGCTTTGGTAGCACTAATGCAGTTACCAATAATCGTACATTTTTTTGTGCATTGAGATGCACATTAGACAGTATAGCATTGATTTTGTAGTTGGAATGCGAATGTTAGAGGTCGACCTATATATCGGTTTTGCCAATTAATTGGCACCAATAACAGATTTCTGGAACTATCTGTTATCAGCAAAAATTCACACTGTTAGTTTTTCCCCATTGCGGCTGGAAAGGGTCAGCTGTCGTTATACAGTATGAGAGCGGCCTTTAGAGGTGCTTCACTTCACTGATGCCTTATGGTGTTTGTTTTGACAAATGACACTACTCTCTGCATGAAGCGGAACACTTCAGATGCGGATTTAAAACATCAACAACGAAAAGGTATGTATACAGTACATGTTGTCATATCTTTATAAATTATATAATAATTTGTTGACTAGATGCTGCTTTAGTAGAGAACAACAATATGTTTGCCAACAAGGCTGAGAGGACACTAATATTAAAGCTAACCTCAAGCGGTTAGAACAATGTGACAAAAATACACGCAAGTCCTACCCAAATGTTTGTTACCATCTATTACCATCTATTTGCATTAGTTTATACCCAGCTGGTAAAGTTTGTGCATTCGTTAGCCAGCTAAGTTGCATATTTAAAGCCAGAGATGTGATTGAATATCTTCATGCAGCTGAGAGAAACGTATAAACAAATCAGAAATGCATCTGATTTCAATTCAATTTTTTATCCTCACTGTAATATGATGACATCAGATCGATCACATTCTTGTGCTAAAAAAGGCTAGACACAGTGCAACAAATAAAGTTCAACAGAAAGCAGGTGTCTCAATATGCTTTTAAAGTTCTTTTTAATTAGACACATCATCTGAAAAACAGCGCTCCTGCACAAGACGCTGAATAAACAAAAACAAAGCGAAACAAAGATGTTCGTCTAGCACGCTATTATATGGAAAAACAAATTGATGGTTGCAAAAGCGTTCGGTGTGAACAGCCCCTTATTGTTGGTGGAGGTTGAGTTGTGTCTTTCTCTCTTATAAGCGTTTCTCAGTTTAAGCAATGAGTTGTTTAAATGCTTTGTCAGGAACGATGTTCAACTTGGAAATATGTGTCTTGAGATTCTCGTTTTTGGTTCCAGTCTGTTGTGTTCCATCTGTTTGAACAGCCCCTGAACTGGGCTCATAGTCTGAGCCGCTTCACCACAGAGTTCAGCCGAATACCACTGCTATCTGTGAATATTGCTACTCTACATACAACTGTACTGAATAAAAAAACTATGTGGTATTTTAAAGCTTGAGTCTGGAGTAGTAGGAATCAGTGTAAGTGTAACACCATGTGAACTGTCTGTTGAAGCTCATTCAGTATTTTAAAAACTATCGGTTGATTAATCAGTTATCAGTAGGTACTGCCCAACTTAGTTATCGTATCGGTAAAATCCACTATCGGTCAACCTCTAGCAGATCTAAATTATAATATTAGCAACAGTAACATCTGTGGAAAAAAATAACACCTAATTTTTATAATTTGAAATATTTTGACAGTGTGACCAAGTACTTCTTTACAAATTCCTTTCATCAGGCTCCTACTGATTAAACTATAGTCATCTCTTGGAATTTCTGAAGGCAGACAAAACCACATACGTTTTCCTACAATCAGAGAGCATTACATGAAAACTGATTTTTTACAGCTGGAAGACTGATAACTCAGGGAGGGAGACACATACACACACACACAGGACAAACAGACGGAGGTGAAGGGACTGTCCTGCCAAGGCTTGACACAAGTGTTCCACATTGCGAGAAACTTTCAACCTTATCGTGTTGTGGTGGCTCGCAGCCGGTGTGTGTTACCGCACATTAACGCATATCTTTGGGTGATGTAACACATTTTTTAATGGGGATAGCTTGCCCAATTAGTTGCAGCAGAGTTAGACAGAGACTCACAACGTGGATGGCATTCCACAGGTGGCATTTATTTGCAGATCACCATCAGTTTCACATGAGATTATAGTTGGCAAACACTCCACAGTCAACAGCATTACTTTACATATAACTCAAAAAGAACAACAGATATGTGAAAACCTCCTGTTCCCTGCAGACATGTGGTGTGCACAGCTTGTGTTCACTAGTAGACTGCGAGCTTAACGGTACAAGAAACAGTAAAGAGTGTGGACTGATGAATATCTAAGCTCTTCAAAATTACTTTGTAACCCTTTCCAGATTTATGCAATGCAACGATTCTTGATTGTGGGTCTTCTAAGATCTCTCTTTTTTTTTTTTGGGTGAGGAATGGTCCATGTCAGCAGATGCTTCTTGTGAATAGCAAGCTCAAAATGTTCTTTTTATAAGCCAAAGTAGCTCTAACCCACACCTCTAATCTAGTTTCATTAATTGGATGCTAGGTTTGCCAACTCCTGACACCAATTAGCTTTTGTTAATGTCATTAGCCTAGAGGTTCAAATACTTTTCCAACCTACACTGTAAATGTTTGAACGATGTATTCAATATGTACACGACAATACAATAATTTGTGATATTAGTTAAAAAAGATTGTGTTTGTTCATTATTGTAACTTAAATCAAACCAGATTTTAAAACAATTTTATACATAAATGCAGGTAATACCATTTTTTCTTGTCACTGTATATACAAGATCCTACAGTATTCATGACATTGCAAAATAATGGTCAAGCAATTATCTCTACAGATTTCTGTATAAGGGTTACAGCAATGCAAAAGGTCTTGAAAGGGGTAATAAAAATTAGTTGTATTGAATGTTCTTTCATAATCAGACATTTGACAATTGGCATAAAGCAATTTGCAGCTTTTAAGTGGTTATTTGAGTTAACAGTCATTAATAAAATGAAGAACAAAGAATAAAATAATAGCAGGAAGGGATTTTTTTTTTTCTTGTCAGTATTCTTTTTGATGTATAACAATATTTGGTACTCCTTGTATCGACTTGGTACATTTGACATCCCTAATATTCTTCAAAAATTCTGAATACATTTACTTATCATGTATATCTGTGTTCTTCAGTGTTGTGGTGAACATGTCTACAGTCTATCAGATAAAAAGGTGATATGCTGCAATGGAATTCTTCATAGCAATTTGCCTGAACGGTCAGAGTGTGTCGGAGGTGTTGTATATACTCCAGGAAAGACAGCCTGCCAACTGTTTGTCCGCCCTCGTCTTGGTGAACACTGTTGTGGAGAGAAAACCTTCAATCTTAATGAGCATATTTGCTGTAATGGATACAGGTAGGCCCACAGCGCACTAAAGTTTGATTTTGATTTAAAGTTGTGCAAAGTCATTTTTTGCTCACATTTCACTGTCTGACCAATGATGGTCTTGGGCTTTATACTGGCACACATTGTCGTGGAGGCAGCACCTTGCAAAGCTGTCCTTTACCGATGTCACCTTAAAAAAACATTCACAGCAATATTTTGTAAACCATAATTAATATATTTTCTTCTAAAAGTGTTTGATAATAAGGAAGTCACAGAACATTGTGCAGAGGAATGTGTATGTTACTTCCAGTATTGTCATGACCACTTATTATAAGTGATTTTGGGCTTAATTTGAATTAAAAGTCATTTATAAATATGCAGTCACGGTATTTCATGAAAACAGTTGTGTTTTTATTTATTTTTTTATTTTTTAGATTTGGTGCTTGGCTCCCATAGCACAATAAAGCATGACCATCCACTAAATGCAGCTGTCAAATATCCCCACCGTTTGAGCCACACTCCACATAATGTTATTATATTTCACCTTAATTTGTTTCTCCTTTCATCCTGTGTTTCTGCCTTTACCAGTCCCTTTACATACCTTTTGTCTTTCCCATGCATGTGTAAGCGTGGGCACACAAGAGAGATTTATGGAGGTTGGGGTTTTAAAAAGAGGGGTTGTTGTGTCTAATTCAATGAGGAAATCGCTTACAGCACCTTAAATGAAACTGAGCAATTCTCCTTTTCTGTAAATCAGATGCAACCATGAAAAAATGGGTCACTTGTTTTTCGTTGTTGGTAACACTGGTTTCTGCTGAAACATACAGTAGCTAGAAAAAGTATGTGAGCCATTTGAAATTAGCAGGTTTTCTGCATTAATTGGTCATAAAATGTTTCATCTTCATCAAAGTCACAAGTATAGACAAACACAATGTGCTTAACCTAACAACACACAAACTATTATAAACTTTAATGTCTTTATTGAACACATCCCATTAAACATTAACAGTGCTGTGGAAAAAGTAAGTGAACCCTTGAATTTAATAATTGGTCGATCCTACTTTGGCAGCAATAATCTTAACCAAGCGTTTACAGAACTGCTTCAGCTCAGCCATACTCTTAGAATGTCTGGTGTGAATGGCCCTCTTGAGGTAATTCCACAGCATCTTTATTGGGTTATGGTCTTGGTTCTGACTGAGCCACTCCAAAAGGTGGATTTTCTTTTTTAGAATCCATTCTGTGAGTGTGTCCTTTAAGTCATCTTGGCTGGACAGCCACTAATAGGGAGAGTAGCCACAGTACTAAATCGTCTCCATTTATAGACAATTTATCTAACTGTGGACAGATGAATATCTAAGCTCTTCGAGACAACTTTGTACCCTTTCCAGCTTTATGCAAAGCAACAGTACTTGATCGTAGTTTTTCTGAGATCTCTTTTTTTGCAAGGCATGGTCCACTTCAGCAGATGCTTCTTGTGAATAGCAAAGTCAAAAATTTTGCTTTTTTTTTTTTTTTGTCAAAACAGCTCGTTAACCCACACCTCCATTCTTATTTCATTAATTGAATGCCAGGTTTGCCAACTCCTGACTCTAATTATTTTTTTTCTTGGCATCATTCCCCTAGGGGTTCAAATACTTTTTCCAACCTACACTGAATGTTTGATGTATTCAATATGTAAAAGAACAATACATTAATTTGTTAGTGTGTTAGTTAAAATAGATCATGTTTGTTCATTATTATAACTTAGATGAAGCTCAAACCAGAGTTTAAAATTTTAAGATTTATACATTAATGCAGATCATTCCAAAGGGTTCACATACTTTTTCTTGCCACTGTAACACTGATCAGGAATCAGAGAGCAGTGCCAGTGTGAATCTGTGAAAAATCTAGTAACTTTAGGCATTAGAGACAAACAGAGTGCTTAGGCTGTTATAATGATAATGATATAATCTTTTTTAATGGGGTAAAACAGAAATCTCAAAAATGGTTCATCAAGATTATCATCAAATAAAATGTTTAAATAAGCAATACAATTTGAACAATGTTATCACAAAATGTGCTTGTTTTTCTCAAATTACGAAAAAAAGCTGTTTTTCAGGCTGGTCCAGAAAATACACATGTGCGTTCTCAAATAAACTAACATTTCTAGAGTTGGCACAATCAGTATTTCGATTTATCCCATTTATAAGTATACCAATGACCCGTATCATCCTATACTGTCCCTGATAATTAGGCTGGTTTCTGGTTCTTAGGAGCTGTTAACATAAGACATGTTCTTGTGCTCATCAGCTAGAAAAAGCGCAAAAGAACGGAATAGAATGCAGAGGTCCTAAAGTTTTTTTTAAAAGTTGGACTGTTGTTGACTTGACATGCTGTCTTAAAATATGCAATGCTATTGGATGCATGCTCAAAAGACAGCTTGAGACGCAACACAGTGGCCATAAACATCAGTCTGAATGTGTATAAATGCTGTGGCGGGGACTTCAATGGGATGAGACGCAACTTTTCAGAGGGTTATACTGTGCAAACTTCTAAAGCACAGCACGCTGTCAGCATGCTAATTAAAGAACCATTGCTAAAATATCAAAACTTTAAAAATATATACTAAAAAAAGACCTACAGAAACTAGTCACGCTAATAAATCGACTGTGGTGATTGTTAGACAACTACACTCAAGTGTCTATAGTTCTTAGTGTATTGTTTTACTAAAAGTAGTTGGTAGTGTCAGATTGTACTGAAAATATTTTTATACATCTTTGCTTTAATGATTTTCAGTCTCTTGATTTGTGTATTCTTGTGTACATATTTGTCCGTGCTGCCTGTTTAAGTACTTTTCAACTGGCCCAATTTCAAAGTGGCTTTCTGCCATTAGATTAATAATGATTGTTGCTGAAAATGTATGTGTGATAAAGAAACTAACACAGCTGTCACCAAATAAGTATTTTTTTCTACTCAGGCACGCCAGGTTAAATGGTAACTTCTGCTGTGGCTCAGAAGCCTATGACCCCTACAACCAGTTCTTGAGGTGTTGCTCAGGTCACCTCTACAACATCACCCATTTGGGTGGGAAAGCAGAGTGTTGTGGAACCCTCTTGCTGGAAGATAATACAAATCAAACTTGCTGTTCTTCCACAAGCCATAACATGATTTATGAAACTCAACCAAAGCACTTGTGTTGTGGTCACTATTACTACAACACATCCCTGTGGAGTTGCTGCGCTGGACATCTCAAACCAACACCAAAGACCAGTTCATCTCTTACAGAGCACAGACTAAAGCCACTAATGGAGCTGATCCCTGACATATGCAATAAAGCAGGTGATGTTCTTTAAGGTGTAATGTAATAATTAGTATATAATATAGTATATAGCATATACAGTATTGTGCAAAAGTCTTAGCACATAAGATGTTTCACCAAAACATTTGTCTTTAGAGGGTTAATTATATGTTCAGCTTTGTCAATAGGAAAAATAAAATTTAGACTCCCAAATATTCCTCCCTGCAACAGATGGCATGGTCCACACAGAATATAGTGTCAGTTTGGGAACTGTGACTAATTCTCCAAAAGCTTGGAACATCCTATCTGCCAACAACCAAGAAAAGCTGAGTGTAACTAGTAGAATTGGTGAGTGTAACTAGTAGAATTGGTGCTGTTTGGAAGGCAAAGGTGGTCACACCAAATATTGGTTATGTCTATACGGTTGTGTGTGTGTGTGCGTGTGCGCGTGTGCGTGTGTGTATTTGTACAATACTGTGCAAAATTTCTAGGCAGTTGTGAAAATGTTGTAGTGAGGATGTTTTCAAAAATGATGCCATAAATAATTGTATCTATCATTTAACCTTAATACAAGTTAAAGTGCGGTCTGCCATCTGTTGCAGGGCTCCCTGTTTTTCTATTTGCAAAAGGAATGTTTGGGAGTCTAAATTGTATATTTACTATTGGCACACTAAAGCTGAAAATATAAATAACCATCATAACCAGAAGAGTTTTTGGACATAGAACATTTATATTTCTTATTGACACACTAAAGCAGAAGATATAATATATATTTATCCAAATGGGAAAAAATAATTTTGCTTGTATATTTGTGTTTGATTCTAGTGCTCTTTGGAAAAGTGGAGAGTGTTGCACTTGACAATAATCGACATATCGTGTTAAGAGTTATTGCAAGGATGCATGTGAAGTCGGCTGAAGTCATTAAAAACCCTTTGGTAAACGTGACACTGGATCACTGCAACTCTCCTGCCCTGGAGCATGGCATGACCTACCTATGGGAGATGAACAGCAGTGTGTACAAGCCTCTTTCTCACCCTATTAACCTAACCTCTGACGTTCACATGCTCTTTACTATGTTACAGTTATATGAGGGTTGCAATCAAAAATAGCAATAAGTATTAAGGTCTATTTCAAGTCATTTCAAAACAAATTCATGTTGATTTTCATAATACTTGGATTTCTGTCCTGACAAGAACTTTAATCTGTCATTAATTGTAATTAATCACTAAGGGTAAATTGGGGAAAAAAAAAAAGAAAAAAAAAAATATATATATATATATATATATATATATATATATATATATATATATATATATATATATATATAAAATGTATATACACACACAGTGTGTATATATATTATTTATTTTATTTTTATTTTTATTTTATTTTGCAAGATGCACTGCATGGCCTAATATATGTTTTTATCAAGTACTGTATTTTGACAATTCATCGGTCTCAGGTTTGTTCCATGTTTTGACAGTTGTAAAGGTTTTATAGTCCCTTTATAAGATACAGGTGCTTTAAAGGTGTTTTTGAAATTGTTTGTATTTTGATCATTTTTGTCATTTAAAGGAATTTTTCTAAAAAGTTAACAAGTTTTGTTTATCCTAGTTCAGGATGTAAACAAAAGCAGGTGTTCCTTAATGTTTTGTGTATTTTTTTTATAGCTCCACCATAAGCTTGTTGCAGTTATGCATCCTTTTTTTTTTTTTTTTTATTATTCCATTGATTGATTGATTTATAGGTTTGATACTATTTGCCAAACATTATATTCTGTAGTAGTATCTCATGCACTAACTTGGAAATTTTGTTTTAAGCTTCTCTGATCTGTTATGTACTGTTCCATTTTCATGTCTTAAATACAACTGATGCTAATCACACAACATTCATATTTATTGTTATGTGAAGCGTGGTGTATTATAGAATTGCAGACATTAAATTACTGAGTACAAAAGTAACTTTATACTGTATATTGACATTTGTGAATATGAAATCTATTGTTTCTAAAGACGTTTTTGAGTATAGGGTAAATCTTGACTCATCAGACCACATAACCGTTTTCCATTGCTCCACAGTCCAATTAGCCACGCTAACAACTATCCTTCCACGTTTTAATAATGCACTGGACAGTGCTTAACCCAGTTCCAGTGATTTTAGCAATCTCCTTTGTTGTATTCTTTGCTGATGCAGGCCAATAATTTGCCCTTCCTGAACCACAGTAACATCTTTTCTATGACCACGGGATATGTCTTCTGACATGGATGTTTCAGAAATAAGAAGCTACACACTGAATCAGTTAGGGTTAAAAGAATTTTTGCCAGCTGAAACATACAGTATTAATCACTGCAATAATGATCCAATCATAGGCTCTGAAGTATCTGCTTATTTAAATCCAAACAGCAAATTTTGTTTTTTGGTTAGGCAGTGTACATTCTGAGATTCTCAGCCCAAGAAACTGCTGAAAAATAAAAAAAGTAAAAATGATAAAAAAGAATGACTTTGTAGTAGACCCCGCACGAATGATGGTGAAGACTTGACTGATGATTTTAAGAGGATTTATTTGAGTTTAAAGGATACTTGAAAACTCTTTTGTATAATCACCTTAAACTCCTACAATTCACTGTATAACTCCAATAAATCCACTAACTACCTACACCACCTTACCTACCTTTCCTAACATTGTGCTGTGTGTTCAGCACCTCCAGCTTCCACATGCAGCCCCTAAAAATTTAAAAAAAAAAAATAAAAACCCCTTTCACCTTAAATTCTATTAACTAGCCCAGAATTTCCCAGATATTTCATCACTATAGGTATTTTATTACTTCCTATTTGTGAATTTAACAAATTCTTTAATGTAAGCTGTTCTCCCTTTCTGCTTAACTCTTCTGTTAAACTCTTTCTTTCCACTCCCTACACTGAACAATTACATGCTCCACCGACTCACTGACTCCACACACTTCACAAAATCCTGTTGGATGTTTGTCAATTAAGTATAATGTACTGTTCAGCCCAGTATGACCCATCCTTAGTCTTGTTATAATATTCTCTTCTCTCCTTCTCCCTCCTGATAACCTACCCTTTCCTACTGCTGGTTAAATTGCATACAAATGTCTGCCTTTTATTTCATTATCCCATTGCTGTTGCCATATGTTATTAATATTCTTTTTGATTATTGATTTAATCTCTGATCTACTAAAAGACACTTGGATATCCACTGTTTCCCTCTTTAATGCCTTCTTAGCCAATGTATCCGCCTCTTCATTTCCTTTCAACCCCACATGCGCCGGAACACACAAAAACTGAACATGTATATTATTCTGCAGTAATGAATATAAATCCTGAAGAACCTCTACTACCAAATCCTGTCTTGTATCTGATTGCTAAACATACAGACGTAAGAGGGCTGAGCTAGAGTCTGAGCATATGTTTACATGTTGAGCTCTAACTTCACTTACCCACTTTATTGCCATCATTATAGCAATCATTTCTCCAGTAAACACAGATAAATTATCTGATATCCTACTTATCCTAGACACTTTCAACTTTGGAATTGTGTATGCAACTCCTACGCGACCATTTTTTTGAATCTTTTGAAGCATCTGTGAAAATGTGTGTGAAATCCCCATATCTCAACTCCACATACTCCTTAACCTTATACACTTCTGATTCACTATGTCCTTCATTTGGTCTTATTTCTAATAAAGTTGGATCAACACTAGGCTGTGGCAAGACCCATAACGGCACTGGCGGCAAAGTTACTATTGATGCATATCTATACTCTAATCCCATGTCTTTAACTAAATCTCCAACAACCCAACCAAAACTGGTGCATTTGCTTTTCCCATGTTCCCAACTAGGACCCACTACCTTTTTTGTAGGGTGACTTTCACTCTGGCCTCCTACCCAATACTACCTTAACTGCTGTCTTATTAATTGTAGTGGCATTTCACCCATTTCATCTTGAAGAGTTGAAACTAGAGATGTTAAAAATGCTCCATAGCAGATTCTTCAAGCTTGAGACTGAATTCTGTCCAGTTTATTTAACTGAGTTTTACTTGCTGATCTATATACAATACAACCATAATCCAGTATAGACCATATAATTGATGTATATATAGTCTTTAATGCCATTCTATCTGCTCCCCATACTTGACCTGACACACACCTCTACATTCAATATTCTCTTGCATTTCCCAACCATTTTATCTATATGTATTCTCCACGTTAATCTGCTTTCAAACCATAAACCCAAATATCTTACTATGGATACACGTTCTAATTCTTTTTTATATCATTTTAATTTTACTTCCATACACTTTGTCTTATTAGTAAAAAGGATAATCTGTGTCTTTTCTGCTGACAACTTGAATCCCTCCTTTATCGACCATTCCTCTACTTTATTTAATGCAGACTGCATCTTCTTCACATTATACTCTATATTTCTTCCTTTATACCAAAGAGCCCCACCATCAGCAAACAATGACTTACCAATTGTTATATCTACCCTTGAAAAAACATAATTTATCATAATGATAAACAACAGAGGACTTATTACACTACCTTGAGGTGTTCCATTATCCACCACTCCACTAGAGGATATGGCTACCCCAGCCTTCACCCTAATTCTTCTTCCAATTAAAAATTATTTTATCCAGTTATACATTCTTCCTCCTATACCCATCCTCACTAATTTTATTAATAATCCCTCTTTCCATAACATATCATATGCCTTTTCTGTATAAAAAAATACAGCAATTACACATTCTTTATTAATAAATGCCTTTCTTATACCTGCCTCTAACGATATCATTGGATCCAATGTCCCTCGCCCACCCCTAAACCCCCTCTGATATGGAGATAAGTAATTTCTTTTTTCTAAATAATATGTCAGTCTATCAGTAACCATTCTTCCCATTATTTTACACAGATGGGGAATTAAAGCTATTGGGTGACAGTTTGTAGGGATACTTGGATCTTTGCTTTGCTTCACTATAGGTATAATTAATGCCTCCTTCCAGCTCTTTGGCAATACCCCTTCTGTCCATATTCTATTATAGAATGCTAACAACACTTCCATTGAAACATCACTAAAATGCTTCACCATACAGTAACTAATCCCATCCTGCCCCGGGGTGGTTTGTTTCATTCTTCTCACTACTCGTTTTAATTCTGTCATAGAGAATAGAACATCCAACAAATTATCCATTGCCCCTCTTTTCCTTATTAAATCTGGACATTCTTTCTATATCTTCTCTTAATTTCTTATTCTGGTCTGTTAAATTATCTATTAACTATTTACCCTGACAAATGCCTTCAGAAACATTTCCACTTTATCCTCATCCTTCACTGCTGTATTTCCATCCATATTTAAAAATGGGTACCCATACTCTTTTTGTATTCCACTCATTTTTTTAATCATGTTCCATACTTCTTCCACTGGCATATTCTTACCTATTTCGCTACAAAATGATCTCCAATATATCCTCTTAGCCTCTCTTACTGTTCTTCTGGCATCTGCTTGAGCCTGTTTATACTCTGTTTATATATCAAATGCTGAAAATTATGTGATTTCCTGATCCTCCTAAATGCTTCTTTCTTCCTTCTTATTGCATTTGCACACTCATCATTCCGCCAGGGAACTATCTTAGTTTTCCTCCTACCTTTACTCTTTGGAATATACTTTGTTCTGCTGATTGTATAACTTGTTATATTTGTCCGCTAATCATTTCTACTGATCCATCTTTTCCTATTTTTATGTTCTTCAATCCTTCTTCAATCACCCTCATAAATGCCTCCCAATTTGCTTTATCATACCTCCATTTACTTAAATTATCTTGACTCATGTCTATTCTACCTACATTTACCATAATTGACCTTAATATTGGAAAATGATCACTTCCTTCTGTACTCTCTCTTAAAACCTTCCAATTAGTGATCCCCCCCAAGAGAATCATATACCAATGTTAGATCCAATACTGATTCCTGGCCTGTAACCTCATTCACTCTTGTATATCCCCCATCATTTAGGCTGACCAAATTCCTCATATCCACAAAATCTTCGATTACTTGCCCATTTACATCTGTCATTAACCCCCCCCCCCCCCCCCCCCATAAAGTGCTCTGTGCATTAATATTCCCACACCAAATCACCCTATTTCTCCTTTGACCCTCTGTTTGCTCTAGTTCACTCAGTAATATTTAGATTAGAAAGGAGGATGATTGTAAAAGTTTATTATTAAATAAATTTTCCCCTCTACCCATACTTCCACAACCACATACTCCCTATCTATTCCTCTACCTACCATTCTGTAAATTAATCCTTCTTTGATCAAAGTGATACAGCCTCCACCATTACCCTCCTCGCGATCCCTTCTCTCACTCACATAACATTTTATAATAAAATCAAACCTGAGCTTAAGCCATGTCTCTTGTATACATAACACATCTGGTTTAATTTTCATATCATTAATGAAACCTTTAAACGAGAGAGTCACGTGACGCCATGTGAGAAGCAGAAATGTGAGTCAGAGCTCTGCACACTTTGCTAGTGTTTTAATTATTTTCATGTTATAATCTGTTGAGATTCGGTACACCCAGTTACATATTTGCTCTTTGAGGTAAACATGGCAAAGAAGTCAAAATCCTCAGACTCTGGAGACATTAAAAGACACTGACGTGCTCAAGCTGGAACCTCTGATGGCCCTGCGAGCCGGGGACTCGAGTTGGAAAGCGCGACGGGAGAAGAAATTCAGCATCAACTGTCCAACATCTCGATGATGCTGAAGAAGGTTTTTGCTGAATACGTCGATCGATTACGGCGATGGAAACAAAATTCTCTGAATTGGTCACAAGAGTGGCAGATGTTGAGAAATCAATTTTCTGGAGTCATCGGAAAAGGAATTATCTGCTAATACGCCAGCGTCCAAAACAGACTTGGAACACATATTGGAAAAATTGGACGAGCATGAAGAGGGCAGAAATATGGTGAAATTCCTGGACGAGCTCTTTCTGAGTCTGCTCAAAATAACAGGCCATAAGCTGGAAATCAAGCAAGCTCACAGAGTCCCTGCTCACAGATCTGCTGACGAAGACCAATTCTGGCCAGATTTCTGAGATCATCCGTTAAAGATCTTGTGTTATTCCAGGCCAGGAGCAAAAGAAAACTTTCTTGGAAGAATCACAATATTTATTGTTCCCGGACTTTGCGAATTCGACAAGAGAGAAACGCGATCGGTTCAAGGAATGTAAGAAACTCTTACATTAACTAAAGATCGCTTTTGCCTTGATGTTTCCGGCCAAATTGACAATAGACACTAAGGATGGTCGCAAAGTATTTCTATGCCCCAAGCAGGCACTGACTTTTATAGAATATATGGGTGAGTAAATAATTGTGTGTTTCTCTTGTAAGTGGACTGACTCGCTGTTCAGTGACTCGACTGTCTAAGGAAGTTTCTTTTTGCGTTGGCTCCACCTAGCAGCTGGAGTTTGTTTTGTGGCATAGCACTTCTCCTTCAAGAAACTTTTGCATTGACGGAAGATCGCTTTTACACTGAAGTTCCCGGCCAGATTGAGAATGGACACTATGGATAACCGCAAAATATCTACATGCTCAGAAAGAGGACGTCTTTTATAGAGTTGACGGACTGAGTAAGTGATGGTGGGTTTTTTTTTAACACGGCCTCCGAGTGAATTTGACTCGCTCAATACACACTTGATCAACTGAGGAACCGGGATGCCTGTTTTGTTTCTTTTTGTGCTGGTTCCACCTAGCAGCTGGAGCTTGTTTTGTGGAATAACACTGCTTCGGGACAGCTGTGGATGAATCTGTTCGTTCTTTGTGCTTATGCCTCCTGTTGGCTGGAGTTTGTTTTTGTGGAGTATTTTTAAGGGACATTAGAATGAATACGTCATCTGCCATATTCATAAACAGCCGGCTTACTGAACACTTGGTTGTCTGTCTGAGGAAACTGAACAGCTTTATATCGGCTGGAAT
Source organism: Myxocyprinus asiaticus (assembly GCF_019703515.2). Taxonomy (NCBI): domain Eukaryota; kingdom Metazoa; phylum Chordata; class Actinopteri; order Cypriniformes; family Catostomidae; genus Myxocyprinus; species Myxocyprinus asiaticus. The sequence continues at coordinate 17,363,332 of NC_059361.1, forward strand.
TTTTTTGTGGAGGAACACACCTTCGAGACAATTCTGTGAATGAATCTACATGTTCTTTGTGTTTATTCTGCCTGTTGGCTGGGGTCTGTTTTACAAAGTATTTTCTGTTATGTATTTTTGCCTCACAAAATTTGTGCAGAAGCACCGGACATGAGCAGTCCGATGGCAAAGTTGTTGCGGGGGCTCTCGTATGCGTACATGGACTGTTTGAGTTCAGAGGGATTGACGCCAATTGGTGCTGTCGCACGTTTGTCTTTTTCCGGGGGAAGTGCACTAATGGGGAATGTGGTCTGTATAATCTTGTTTTTGACACACATTTTTTTTTTTATTATATCAATATGACAAATGTTAATATGAGTAGGTTATCTCTCTCCACATGGAATGTGAATGGGTTGGGGCACCCTATAAATAGAAGGAAGGTTATTTATTTTCTTAAGCGTAAGCAATGTGATATAGTGTTTCTTCAAGAAACACATCTTTCCTCGCAGGAAGCTGAAAAAATTGGGAAGACATGGGGTGGGCATTTTTTCTTTAGTGCTGGCTCAAGTAAGAGTAGGGTAGTCATTACATTGATAAGTAAACATCTACAGTTCAAATCTCTCAAACAGATTAAAGATAAATTAGGGAGAATCTTTATTGTTTTAGCAGAAATTCAGGGGCAAAGGTTGGTTTCTGCTAATATCTATGTGCCTAATGTTGATGATCAGGGCTTTTTTATTGATCTTGAAGGGATGTTGCAAGCCGCTGGCACCCCTCATGATATAATATTGGTAGGAGACTTTAATCTTTTGATGGACTCAGTCCTTGATCATAGTGAAGCAAAAGTATGTAAGCCCCCTAGAGCAACATTGACGCTTCACAGGATGTGTACAAATCTTGGTCTTGTAGAGATTTGGTGACTTTTGAACCCATTTGGTAGGGACTATATTTTTTTCATCAGTCCATAAGATTTATTCTAGAATAGATTTTTTATATATATATCTAAGTCCCTCATTTCATCTGTTGTTGATTGCTCAATTGGAAACATCTTAGTCTCAGATCACACCCTGGTGAGTTTAGAGATGTTGCCACATATGGAGAAAACGAAATCTTATAGTTGGTGCTTTAATGTATCCCTGTTGCAAAATCCTGATTTCCAACAAATGTTAAAGGCTGAAATCAATGTTTATATGGAGACCAACTGGTCCTCAGTATCTTCTGTGGGCGTGGCTTGGGAGGCACTTAAGGCGGTTCTTAGGGGTTGGATCATACAATATGCCTCATTTACCAAAAAATCCAAAGCACGAGAACTCATGGAGTTGGAAGGGAATATTAAAAGTGCCGAGGCTGAGCTGAAGCACCGAATGTCATCTGATGTTCTCAGAGAATTGACCCGATTGAAATACAGATATGATACTATTTTGTCGCAGAAAGTGGAGTTTTGGCTATTCAGGGCAAGACAGTCATACTTTGAGTTGGGGGACAAAGCAGGGAAGCTTTTGGCTAGATATATAAAGCAGAGAGAGTCTTTTTCTACCATTCCCTCAGTGAAATCTGCTGGTGGTGAAATTTTTACTTTGGCCATTGATATTAATAATGCCTTTGAAGAATTCTGTATTGATCTTTATAATTCCACATCTTCGTCTACTGATGAAGATATTAGAAAATTTGTGGAACCATTAGAACTTCCTAAATTGACGACTGAGCAAAAAAATTCTCTGGTTTCTGAGATAACCTTGGATGAGCTTGACGAGGTAATTAAGGCCTTACCTACCGACAAGGCTCCAGGGCCAGATGGTTTTGCCACTGAATTTTTTAGATTTTATGCTACAGAATTGGCTCCGCTTTTGTTAGAAGTTTATACAGAATCATTAAAGAATGGAAAGCTTCCCCCAGCCATGACACAAGCCCGGATCAGTCTGATTCTTCAAAAGGACAAAGATCCAAGCGAGTGTAAAAGTTACTGTCCAATTTCCCTGATCCAGCTAGATGTAAAAATTTTGGCTAACCGGTTAAGTAACGTTATGATATCTCTTATACATATAGATAAGATGGGGTTTATTCGGGGCCATAGCTCTTCTGATAACATTAGGCATTTCATCAATATAATGTGGTCAGTAGCGAATGATCAGTCTCCGGTCGCTGCCATCTCACTTTATGCTGAAAAGGCATGGGATTATCTTTTTAAGATTTTGGAAATTAAAGGGTTCAGGAGTACATTTATTGGTTGGATTAAGTTACTTTATAGACACCCTGTAGCAGCGGTACAAACAAATGGATTAATTTCGGATTATTTTACTCTGAATAGGGGCACTCGGCAGGGTTGCCCTCTTTCCCCATTATTGTTCTGTCTTGCCCTAGAACAATTAGCAGCCGTGATTAGAAAGGAGGATGATTTTCCAGGGGTGATGGTGGGAAGTGTGGCGCATAAGCTTCTGCTTTACGCAGATTATATTTTATTATTTGTCTCTGTCCCAACCAGATCTATGCCTTGCCTCCACAGAATTATTAATTCCTTTTCCAAGCTCTCAGGATACAAAGTCAATTGGTCTAAATCCGAAGCTTTGGCTCTGACAGCGTTCTGTCCAGTAACGGCCTTCCAGTCGGGCGCCTTCCAGTGGCCCAAACAGGGCATTAAGTATTTGGGTGTTTTATTCCCAGCAAATTTGTCTGATTTAGTTAGAGTTAATTTTCACCCTTTAATAAAAAGATTTTCGAGCGATGTGGCAGGTGGGCTTCATTACATTTATCGATGCTACAGTCACTCCCTATAGATGTGCCCCTCTCTTATTTCAAGCAATTTGATACCATAGCGAAGTCCTTCATTTGGAATGGTAAATGTCCCAGATTACATTTCAACAAATTACATATTAGCTGATTGACAAAGGTGGGCTAGGCCTACCCAAGATTTTGTTTTATTATTATGCATTCGGTCTCAGGTATTTGGCTCATTGGTCGCTTCCACCTGAGAGAGCCCTCCCTGGTTTTCCATTGAACGGGAAGTCCTTGCCCCTATTTCGCCATTGCAAAGCAAAGATACATCCCGTTATCTCACATTTGCACGTGATTTTGACAAGAGTGGCCAGAGTATTTAATTCGGACATTTATTTAAATGTTGCCTCAAGCATATGGCTTAACCCAAAATTATGTAACAACAACTCTCCTTTCTGTTGGTCAGAGTGGATCGTGAGGGGGGTTACTACACTCGGCGACCTGTATGAGAGTGGAGTGTTGAGATCTTTTGAGAATTTGGGTCATCATTTTGGGATTCCCAGATCTCAATTTTATAGGTATTTACAGCTGCGCCACATGCACTGTACTGTTTTTGGAAGTAGCACACACACCCCTAAAGCGGAAGATACTTTGGGAGAGGTGATTACTGCTTTTGGGAAAGGTCATGAGGCATCAGTGTATTACTCCCTGCTAATTCAGAATCTGGGGGATGGAGCTTTAACTTCTCTCAAGAGATTACAGGAGAAAGATTTGAACTTGGTATTGGAGGAAGGAGTGTGGACTAAGATTCTAAAAAATGTCAAGTCTGTATCTAGAGATGCAAGGTTCGCCTTATGCAATATAAGATTTTACATAGATTTTATTGGACCCCCTCTAGATTATATAGGCTTGGTCTTAAAGACACACCTACCTGCTGGCGGTGCCAATCAGAAGTTGGAGACACAACCCATGTCTTTTGGGGATGTGTGAAGATCCAAGATTTTTGGTTAAAGGTTCAGAATTATTTGTGATATTTTGGGCACTCAAATTTACTTTGCCCAGACTTTGTATTTTCAGTTATAAATTTGGGGGCAAATATATAAAAAATTGGGTTCTGACTTGTTTTTCAGGAAGTGGGGTAGGTATTTGGTGGTTTTGGGGGACTCTAGGGGAAGGGATGAGGAGAGAGAAGTTTAGTTTAATTATGCATGTTTATTATATATTTTATTTTTTATTTATTTTTTTATTTTTTTATTATTTTATGTGACCACAGGGGTGTTCTTTGGGGTTGGTGTTTGGGGAGGGATATTAGTGAGGGTTGAAAGTTAAATGTTGATTTGGTGTGTATATGTTGTGTTTTTCTCTGTTGTGTTATTTTCTTTGAATCAATAAAAATGTTAATTACAAAAAAAAAAAAAAAAAAATAGAATTGATTGATTAGACACCATTTTGATGATGAAATTAAATTAAACTTTAAAAAGGTTCTGAAAAATAATAATTATTAAACTATAATTATAAAATAATTCTTAAATAATTAAGAATAGCTAAACTGGTGTGTTAAATAGCACGTTATAATATTAACATATTTTTGCTGTGCTATAGAAATTGATATCAATAACCGTGAAATTTCACTGTTTTTTTTTTTTTTTACTGTAATTTTACTGAAATTTTGGTACCTTGACAACACTAATGGCACTTTTCCACTGCACGTTACAGTTCAACTCGACTCGACTCTGCTTGCTTTACTTTTTTGAGCTTGCTTTTCCACTGCAGATTTGTGCCGCCTCAACGTGGGTGGGATATAGGCGGATCGTCATAGTTGCGCCGCCTCTACTGCCATGACATCATCTTAAACGTGACACAAACATTACTGAACATAAACAATAACACAACCTCTAGCTGTTAGCTACTAGCTCATTGTGCTGCATAAAGCAGTTGTTGCATGGTGATTTTACACAAGTATAACAGTTAAATTGGCCTGGTTGTTTAAGAAGCAAGCTTTCCAGTAGCTGGTCAACTAAATAAAGTGAAGCTTTCAAGCAGAATATAGAGTTAACGTAACAAAACGTACCATCCTCCATTGTGGACTCCAACAACGCAGAGTCCAGGGCACTCTCGCTCCCATTGCTCGCCGGTCTATTGCCATAGATAGCGTCCATTTGGTCGAATCACTTCCACTTTCTTCTGTTTGAACCACTCCGGCTGTTGTGGTCCTTGATGGTTCTGTAGTCACTTTTAAGTTTTTTTAACTTTTCCCTACATTGTTGGTAGGTCCTGTGGTAGCCATGTGCAGCCAATAGCTGAGACACTTCCTGAAAGACTTTTTCATTCACGTCGTTTCGTTCATCGCTAAAGAGAGGAACGTCTGCACCTCGTTTACTGACCACGGCGTGGTTTTGCACACAGCCATTACTTTTTACAATTCGAAAGTCGCGTGAACAAATGATGACACTGTTGCTAACTTTGAAACTAGCGGGTTGATGTCCCGTGTCGCAAATCCAGTGATGCTGGTAGTGACGATTCTCTCTGACCAATCAGTGATCTGCAGGGTTTTGATGTCACATTTAGTATTGGCTCGGCACGCTTGGAACCAGGACCGAGGTGGTATTTAAAAAAGTATCAGGTACCAGGCACTATCCACAGTGGAAAACCCCCAAAAAGCGAGCACAGTCGAGTCGAGTCGAGCTGTACCGTGCAGTGGAAAAGTCCCATAATATGATGAATGTAGTTATGTGTGTTTAATGCAAGCCAAAATTATATATTTCACTATCATTATCTCCATTGAATGCATGAAGTTCACAACGTTTTGCAGATTAAAGCTAATACGTAAAACATGAAATAAATATTTTTGAACAAATTAACAATGTGTTCGTATGATTCATAATCAACTGAAGAAAAAGATTTAGTTTTATCTATCATATCTTGAAAGTTATAACCAATTCAGAAAGACAACAATTGCATGACACTGTGATCACTTTATTTATTGTTTTTGTCTTTGTCTTTTGAAGCATCACATACGGTTACATCATTCAGCAGTCCATTGAAAGGTAATCTGATTCCCGCAATATTTCAGTGGGATACAATAAATGGCAAAAGTAAAATAAGAACATTCAATTTCTTTAATTTGATTAATATTTCTGTTTGAGATTTTTTCATTTTTAATCCACAAAGTGCTGACACTTTTACTTAATGATTATTTTCGAGAAAAAGCTCTAAAAATACAAGTACAGTAGATGGACATAAAAGCATGCAGGTAAGATTATAATGATTACCCTAGTGAAAAAATAAAATACCAAATTGTGTTTAAAATATATTTATTTCATGATAAGTATACTACAAATACATTAACATATCTATGTACTAATTAAAAGTACTATGTAATTGCACTTATTTCATGCTTCAAATGCACACAGAGAAACTTTTAAGAGAGCATATTTAATTTGCATTTCAACATACTGTTATCATACTAACAGAGAACAAACTCTTTATTTGTCTGTTATATAACTCGGATGTCTTATAGGTTACTAACGCTGGAAACGTATTAATTAAAAAATAATAAAAACATAATTTTGAGTACTTTTTTTAATTGCACAATGGACATTCCTTAAAACACAAGATTGATACAAAATGTACATGTACAACAGTCACCGCGCCAGAACCAGTTTTTTTTTTTACTACATAAATATTAGTCAAAAACTGCCCCATTACACAGTTAGAATGTTGACACAATCAAACTAATAAGATTTAAATCTGCTTCCGCTGAGAGAGACTGGCTATGTGCTTGTCATTATTTTCAGTTCATACAAACCATTGCGCAAACAATTACTTTTTTATATATTTATTTTTATCAACAAAATTAAATGCTGTCTGTTAAGCCATTGATGTTGATACTACTGGAACACTGAATTGGTTCAACTGCAGCACATCCTAATTAGGTCTCCCATGATTGGATGATTCGTTCATGCAAATCATTGTATTGAAAATGATTTTTACTTTTATTTTATTTTGTTCTCCAAACATTTTTACTTATTACATTTTGTTAGTAATATAATCAGTTCCATCAATTATTTTCTTTTGACAAATAATTTATGACAATATAAAATTGTATAGTGTTACATTCTCCCCTTTTGAAAGTAAGCAAGTCCCTTTGCTTTTATCCCTTGACCTAACTTAACTGGTAACTTTCTGGCAGTGTTGCTTGTAAGTCAGCAAGATTCATGGGATTAACTATGGCTTCAGTCATGGATTGAAACAAACTATGGATAATGGAATTTCTTTGGGGGTTTTGAGTTCAGACTGATCATCTTCACATCGGTTGAGTACTTGATTCTGCATTTGCATTAACCTCTTGTTATGTTTTTTATTCCAGTTCCTGTGATTCAGTAGACATAGTAGTCTCTCCATCACCGACTGCATTAGAAGATGGGGAGTATCCCTCTGCAACATTTGTATCAGAAGAATCACTGCCCTGTTCAACAGGGTTGGTATTACTTCTTCCAACTCTTCAGGACTATCATTAAGAGAGCAAACTCCTGAAGGATTAGCTAGACTTGATGTAGTTTGGGGATGTCAAGTTTTGAAATTGTTTTGACTCCTGTTAACTGAGGTAGGCTTTTCAATGTCATAGGCATATGTAATCCTGGTTTCTCCAGCAGGACTTCTTGTGAAAGACAAAATTTCATCTTCGGAATCAGACAAATCTTCGCTTATCAATTCTGTCTTACTTTGACTTCGTATTTTGGGCTTAGAAACTGGAATCGGACTAGGAACAACTTCTTCAGACGAAGTAAGGTACCCGCAGGGTAATAAGTCTCTGTGCAACACACACTGGACCATCTTTATCTTGTGGACAGACCTTGTAGACAGGTAAGTCACCAGCCTGTTCCATCACTACATGAATGGTAGGTTCCCATTTGTCTGCAAGTTTATGTTTCCCTTGGATGCAGACATTCTTTACCAGTACTTTAGGTTTGATTCCTTCACACGTTTGTCAAACCTTTCCTTGTTCTGCATTGCAGACTTTGAAGCATTTTGAGTTGCAATTTTGTAACTCTCCTCAAGTTGGGCTCTGAGACTTTTCACACATAGGGAATATGATTTATGAGCAGTTTTATTTACAGGTAGCCCAAAAGCTAAATCTATGGGTAGTCTGGGTTGTCTCCTGAACATGAGTTAGTATGGAGTGAATCCTCATTCTTTGTGCAGTTGTAAGCATGCACTAAGAGTTTTACAAAGTCATGCCAATGTGGCTTGTCCTGATCCTTCAAGGTACCCAACATATTGAGAAGCGTCCTATTAAAACCCTCGACAGGATTACCTCGAGGATGATACGGGATTGTACATACTTTGTGAATTTTGGCTGTTCCGCAAAGCTTTGTGATGGTTTTTTATTCAAAATCAGCTCCTTGATCACTAAGTAGCCATTCTGGGAAGCCATAATGTACTATGAGACGGTCCCAAAGGCACTTAGCCACAGTTTTTGCTTTTGGTTAGCTGTGGGTACAGCTACCGCATACTTAGTGTAATGATCAGTCATAAACAGGACATTTTGGATATTACTCTTATCCGGTTCATTAGAAAGGAAGTCTATGCAAATTAACTCGAGGGGACACATAACTTGAATACTGACCAAAGGTGCTGACTTTTCTGGTATAGCTTTTTGTTTGATGCAACTTTCACAGGTTTTTATCTTTCTTTTGACATTAGTACTCATCTTAGGCCAATAAAAGCGATAAAGAACAAGATCGAGAGTGCGTTCCACATCCATGTGACCCATCTGATCATGTAAGTTTTTCAGTACAGTAGCATGGAACTTCGTGGGTAACACTAATTGATATCTGGTTTGGTAATCACTTTGCCGTTGTCTTCCAGGTGAGTAATGTTTTGGTTTATAGTGGGATCCTTTCTTTGTTCATTTTGCAGATCTGCACTGGTTAGACTGGGTATTGGAAAAGACTCATACATCACCATGTCATGAGCAAAGTAATCAGGGATAGCTTCTTGCTCCATTGCTAAAGACTCCACTAGAGCAACAGAATCATCACTTCCTTGCTGAACAATGTGTTTTCGCACACAGCTTGGACAACAGCATGATCTATGACTGTGCATTTATCTTCACCCAGATGCTTAGCAGCAAACTGCTGGATTTGTTCCTGCTCTTTTTGTGATATAATGTAATTCACCAGGTCACCTTGAGGATGTCTCGATAACCTATCGGCATCCTGGTTCTGTTTCTCAGCTCTGTAGGTCAGATTGAAAGAGAATTCTGCCTGTGCTAATAACCAGCAGTAACTAATTGCATAGAGTTTTGCAGAAGTTAAATTGTAAATAAGAGGGTTGGTGCTGGTTACAACAGTAAAGTGGTTACCATACAAATAGTCTGAGAATTTCTCCATAACTGCCCATTTTCCAAATTTTCCAAATTATGGGCTGGATATTTGGATTCACTGTGAGAAAGACCTCTGCTGGCAAAAGCAATGACTCTCTTTTCTCCCTCCTGATCTTGGTATAAAGAAGCGCCAAGACCTGTGGTACTCGCATCTGTATGAAGGGTGTACGGCAAGTTCGGGTTAGCAAAACCAAGCACAGGGGCACTAGTGAACTTAGAAATGATTGTGTTGAATGCTTTGTCTGAGGTATGAAAGAACTTGTATTTTTCTGTGGAAAGTTTGAATCCATACTCTCGCAGTCTTGTCAACACTTTTAAGAGACATTCTTCATGCTCTTAGGGTGTGCATGAAAACACTATCAAGTCATTAAGGAACACCAAAACTTCAGTAAGATTCAGATTTTCCATGCATTTTTCCATTAAGAGCTGGAATGTACTTGGTGTGTTAGTGATTTCTTGTGGCATCCTGTTAAACTCCCAAAAGCCCAGGGGGCACGAAAAAGCAGTTTTGTGCTTATCAGTCTCTTCCACCTCTATCTGGTAATAACCAGACTTCAAGTGCAGAACTGAAAACCAGCGAGAACCAGTTAAGGCTGAAAAGGACTCTTCAAGATTAGAAAAAGAATAGGAATATTTTACAGTTTGCAAATTTATCATTCTGTAGTCTATACATAAACTTACTTCACCATTCTTCTTCCGCACAACCACAGTTGGAGATGAGAAAGGAGACTCTCATATTACTCCAGACTCCTTTAATTCTTGTAAGTGACACTGGACAGCAACTATGTCATGAGGATGGATAGGATGTGCTTTTTGCTTGAACAGAGTCTCATTAGAGAGCTTAATACTTTTGACCAAAATCAAAGTCATGCTGTGCAAAAACATCAGACATATCACTCAGTCTCTTAGTAATTCTGTCCTCCCATTCTTGTTATAATGGATAATTTCCAAAGTCAAGACTAAGAGCAGATTGTGAACAAGACTGAGTGGAAGTCATAGATTTCACATCACATTCTTGTGGAATTATATTTTCAATGGCACATACTTCAGCAATGATGGAGTTGGGTTGTAGTCATGCTTTTGTTAATTTCGTAGTTGATCTGACCACTTGCTGTGGGGTGAACTGTACTTGACCCACATTACTTGGCAAAAGAATACCTCCAGGAAGAGAATGATTGGATGGTGGCTCAATAAGGATACATTTGTGAGGATTTAGGCAACTTATGTTGGCTTTTCCACATTAAGCAATTGTCTGCCGAGCTGAAATTACCATAGGCTCTTTGCTTTGCAATCTCACAAGCCCAAGGTAGCCATCTGTATTCTGTTTGTGCCATAACTCATGAGTTTTTAGGACAGGATTGTACCAGCGGAGAATGGCATTCAAGTGTATGCAAGTTGGAGCATTCTGCATAAAGTGAATCGAGAGTACTGGTTCCAATCAAGACTTGAGACTGTTTTTTAGGATTGAAATCGGGAACAGCTAAGGTTAGTGTGGAAATTCCAACTTCAGACCCTACCATGTCCTCCAAAAAAGTGATAGGAAACACAATATATCCCTCGTAATGGACTGGTTGACCATTAGCACTGCTGACCTCAAGTAGATGATTTAGAACTTTAATGGGCTGATCAGCTAGGCAAGTTTGGTAAGAGGACCAAGGTATGGTGGTCACCTGCGAACTTGTATCCAGCAAACAATGACACTAATTTCCAGAGATCTTGACTTGTACTGTGCACTTAGACCCTACTAGTTGTTGGGTTTGGGAATGTGAAAGAGGTTTGCAGCACGCTTGCAAATATTTCTTGATCAGACACTTTTTGGGCTCATAAGCCCCAGTTTGTGCCACAACTGGAACTGCTAGGCATTTAAAGATGCCCACCTAGTCTGATTGTTCTCCGTGTGCCACTCTAGCTGTTTTATTCACAGCTCTTCTCGTTTATTTTCAATCAGTTTGGAATTTGGGGGATTTTCACAGGTAATGGCGATATGGCCATCTTCCCCACATTGGAAGCAATAACCAGGGCATGGTCTGGATTTCTTTGCATAATCACCACATTGCTTTGGCTGTTTTTTAGCAACAAACTCTGAAATTGTAAGAGAGGGTACTGACTTTCGTTTAGGCTTTATAGCCGGTTTTGACTTTGGGGACTTCAGAGATGTCAGTTGATTTTTTTACTCAGCGATTTGCTTTTTCAATTAAGCCGTTTCAGATAACAACTTTGACTCGCTTAAGAATTTGCCTGCGATGGCAGTGTCTTGGTGATAAGCATGTGCAGATTGAGGTGACAACTGTGCTTTCTGCTTTGAAGCACCAAGATGCATTTCATTCTTGACACTTTAAGATCATTCTTGTTAGGGCTAAATGATTAACCAAAATAAAATCGAAATCACGATATGACCCAGTGCGATTTTCAAACTGCGAGGGTTGCAATTTAAATAAATAAATAAATAGTCTCAACGCACTGCCAGATGTGCTACACCTATGTGCATGGCTGTTTTGTCTGTAGTGTGTAGTGCTTTCTTAAATACATTTAAATGGGATCATTGTATTACACATGTGGTTTCAGAGTAGTTCTGTGCTCCATACACACAAACTCTATCTATCTGCTACAGATGTGCTCTGAGTTCAGTTAGATGTGCTAACATACACTGATCGCATTATTTAAAGTGCCCCAGATTTACTTTAATTGCACATTTGCTTAATTTCACATACCACATGTTTGGCCGCTACAATTTACTATACACATTTAGGTTTTTGTTGACAGCAAGGCAGATGAGAGCATTTCACTGCATTAAAAGTCTGTTGTCTACTCAACTTCAAACAACATAAACTTCCATCCCTTCAGTTTTAAAAATAAAAGGGACTTGAGGGTTTACTAGGACTGCATAGTAAGTTAAGAAATTATTAAAGAATTAAATAACTATTAAATAATAATAATAAATTATTATAGTAATAATGATTATTATACCATAATATATTTCTATAACAATTTCTTAACATTATTATTAGAGTTGATTGGGTTTCAAAAATTTCTTTATGAAAAGTGACTGTGATTCTTTCCCCCCTCTGTTTAACTGTTTTATTTAGTTAGTTTTTGTTTATAGGACTCAAGTGTGAACACCCTTTCTAGAACAGTATCTACTTTCCAAAGTTAGGAACACTTCATCATCATTCCACTCACATCGCTTCTCTGACGGAAAAGAAAATAAAATAGCTCCCCGAGCTACCTGGTAAGGCAGGACATATTAATTATGTCTCCCGTGACTGGACGATTTGTTCATGCCAATCATTGTACTGAAAATTATTTTTACTTTTATTTATTTTTTAGTTCTCCATAGATTTTTACTTATTTTTTCATTGTTAGTACTATAATCAGTTCCATCAATTATTCCCTTTTTACAATTAATTTATTACAGTATATGAAATTGTACAATGTTACACATGGTCTTGCAAGTTGGAGTGTTCACCTTGAATACTAACTGAAAAATTTTAACAAAGTAGAAGGTGGAGCTTCAGGTCACACCTACCAATTATGTGGACCAATGGCAGTAAGGTGTTTAGCAGCCGGTTAGAAGTTTTCCTAAAAGTTTGCCCAGGTGAGCTGTTCCGATCCACCGAAACAAATGCAAAAAAAAACTTCTTTTTGGCCAGATTTTGTTATAAATGTTGTCACACATTCATTCTTTGATTTCGTAAGGGCCTTTAAGATGTGAAAACATTTAAGAACTGATGAAGTTGCCATCACAGCCATGTTTGTAGTTGTTCACTTTTCACAGTTGTAGTTCTGAAGCAAACCATCAAACTCCTCTTTCGTTGAGCAAGGGTTTGTGGGCAATATTAGCTGAAAAAACGTGCATGGATCCACACTTCGCGAATCTACCGGAAAAAGTAGACCATCCGGGCTACTTTAGAACTCTTTCTAAATGTAGCAGGAGGCACAGCTCTTGTTCCTCCATTGAGGGTGTTGCTTCAGTGCAACTCCACTCATTGTCATCACCTCTGCCTCTGATAATTTGGTTGGTTGCAAAAGCAATAAGCATATCCCAAGCAGTTGCCTGTGTGCGTTGCTGGTGTGTATGGCACCCCTTTGTCACTTCTGGCATTCTCAGTGTGGGGGCTATTGGTGTCGTCCAACCCGGGTTTTTATTTGTATTTGTTTCCCTCTCTTCACAGTGAGTCGAGCTGGAGTTGTGCGACGGTCTTCCATGGTAGGCAGTCCATTTGCTTGTGTGGTTCCAGCACCGTGGGTGTGTAGGTCTGACGGCCATGTCTGCTTGCTCATCTCCAGTATCAAATGGTGTGTGTGTGCCTCTGAGGGAACGTGGACATGGGCTGTGCTGCTGTTTTGTCTTTTGTTTGTTTTATCTTTTTGTTTTTCCTATGTTTTTCCTAATTTTATTTGTTTGTCTTAATTTGAGGAGTGCCCAAAGAGTTCCTGACTTTTTGTTGGCCCAGCTGAGCAGTTTGGTAAATGTAAAAACATTCCTTTAAGTCTCCATGATTTTTGTTCTTGGAACTTATTTTTAATATGTATCTCTTTTCAGGGAATGCTGTCAGTTTTCCCCAGGGAGGCTGGTTACAGGGTATTTCGGCCCTTTACACTTGTTGCTGTGATAGTTGCACTTGAGTCCTGGTTTATCCATTTGTGCAGTGTGGACACTCGTGTGTGTGTGTGTGTGTGTGTGTGTGTGTGTGTGTGTGTGTGGATATAGTAAGTGTATTTTCTTTGGGGGGCTTCCTTCCTTCCCAGTGCAGTTTGCTTCCCTGGAAATATTGTATTTATCCTGCTCAAATATGTGTAATTAAAATGTATGTGAATTGATTGGGACTTGACATGTTTTTTTGTATATATATATATATATATATATATATATATATATATATATATATATATATATATATATATTTTTTTTTTTTTTTTTTTTTTTTTTTTTACGTGAAAAACAATCTCCATCTTCACTGGGTATACTGCACTTGTGTCCTTTTGAGAGTAAGTGGTTTTCCTCTAAGCTTTGATTTCCTTGGGTGAAAGTCCCAAGGTGGTATAGTTGGCTACAACCAGACTCCTTTAATTTTTCCCTTTCAAGCTTTCAATGCCACTCCAGCCACATAAGCATACTACCATTTGAGAAATAAAAATTCTCATCTCATATACTATTTAGGGCGGATAGTGTGCACACTGATCCGCTGAGACAGTCTATTCTGCTGGTGCACACACTACACGACTGATCTTAGACTGGGTGTATCAATTATATGACCATTCGTCCACCGACTGAGGCCCTGTGTACACATGGTATTAAAACCTGTTGAGGCACAATGTACCGTGAATGGATAATCACACACAAGCAAACTTTCCATGCCAGGTGTACAGTGCATAACATCCAATTGTACTTTTAGTCCAAAAAGAGATAAATCCGTGAAATAATGACGCAATGTCCATTGTTTACATCCAAATTCCTCAGAGAAAAATTGTGCTCAAACGTTCTTCAATACACAACACACCTCTCATAACATTTCTGTTGTAAAATTGTAGATGATGTATTCCCCTAAAGAAGGTTTTTTTTTATTATTATTATTTAAAGATAATAATAATAATCATAATAAATAAGCCTAATATATTCCCTTGTGTTCCCAAATAATGCTGCCAAATGTGTGTTCTTATCGAATGTGTTTCCATTCTGTTTTGGTAAGGAATAAAATAGAACAAAATTTTAGGTTCAAGGTGTCTTGTATTATTTTAAGATTTAATCACTTTAGTCTTTGTTTCTTTGATAAATTCCCTTGTGTTTCCAAAATAATGCTACCAAATGTGTGTTTCCATTCCGTTTTGGTAAGGAATAAAATAGAACTAAATTTTAGGTTCAAGATGTCTTGTATTATTTTATGATTTAATCACTTTAGTCTTTGTTCCTTTAATAGAAAGATATACATTACTGAACATGCAGAGTTGTGTTCACAATGTGTAACAGCGAATTGCTCCATGGAAATAAAGCGAACTAAACTCACAGCACCTCCTGAGATGATTGGAGATCATTCGCTGCATTCTCATTGACGACATTATTCTTGCAAACAGTTTTCAGACGAATGAAATGGAGAAAAAGGAGTGATAACTTTTTACATGCATGTTCCAAGAGATAGGGTCCCACACTGCGCACCTCTGAACAAACAGCGAATCAGACATGAGCAATAACGGCTTTTCTTTTGTCTGTTTTTATAAAATAAAATATAATAAAGTTTCTGCAAGTGCATGTCTTGTGTCTAACATCATGTGTCACTCCGAGACGTCTTACAGGCCACACACCTATTACTTTACTTTTATACTTTATCCAAAGCGACTTACAAAAGAGGAAAACACAAGCGAATCATCTTAAGGAGACAGTGGTATGAAAAGTGCCATATTACAAAGTTTCACTAGCATAGTATTCAAAACAGAATAAAGTGCAACAGGAATCACACCCACACTTTCTGCATGAAAATTTTCTCTAGAAAGTTTTAAACGATCATGTGTCGGTGAATGGTGAGACACCCGGCTAGCCACTTGGTTTTTTAACAAAGAGCCAATTCCCTGTCCTAGAGTCTTAAGAAAAAATGGTCCACCTCCCAAAAAAAGGTATGCAAAGAGGTATTTTAGCCTAAATAGCCAAACAGTGCAGCAGTATTTTCTGACGTAATGTTATGCATAGCCAGACAGTATAGTATAACTACAGTAGCCTATACAGGCAACCATTGTCCTTTTTGTAAACTTTTTGATGGACGTAATGTATAGCCAATACATTCAGCCTTCAGGTTCAGCCTTTAATACATTAAAAGCCCGTAGTGGTAAACGTTTCAGATTTCACCAGCCATAAATCCTCTGACGTGTCTTGTAGTGCACCTGATGTGACAACCACTGTTTGCCCTCACCATAGTAGAGTGCCCTCGCCATGTAGTGGGATCTTATTTTGCCATGCTGATTTCTTCACTGCATTTTTACATGGTAATGTGTCAGATTTCACCAGCCATAAATCCTTTAGGATGACCGGTTCTGAAGAGAGAGATTTAGCAATGATGATGCTACAAGCTACTGTGTTTGTGAAAATGGATGATTCATTCTCAGCTTCCTGAATGCTGCCTGAATGTCTGGTAAAAATGTCTGGGATGGGACAAAAGAGTATTTTGACTGGATTACCTATGACGGTAAAATAGTGCCTAAATGATTTGCATGCACAGAGTAAGATTTGTAAAAGCATAAATCAAATTGCAAGCGTAAAAATAAATTGCATGTGCACATAACGTTTTGTAAAGGTGTAAATCAAGCGTAAGAAAAAATATTAGCAATACTTTAATGCTTTGCATAAGTGTAATTCATGTGTTGTGAATCTGTAATTTCATATTAACACAAAGTAAATGAGGTCTGTATTTGTCTGACTTCGACTTTTCGCGCTTACATTTTGGCAAGGTTTTTGCGCCTAAACATGGCCAAAAACATTGCAAACCTGCAATCAGTGATATGCAAGCAAAGAAAGGGTGTTGTGAACAACAACATAGAATCAGTCTGTATGTGTAAAATAAACTACTACAAATGTGTAAATGACTTGTGTTTGTGGCGTAAATATTTACCAGAAATAATCTTATATACACTGTTCTGTTTTCCCTTTTGTTGCGCTCACACTTTTGGCACAGATTTCTCTCTGAAAAGAGTTTTGCAAGCGTGAGGGTGAAGGCAGGTCTACCTGCTTCTAGTAACCAATGAAATTAGGTTTTCCTTGACCAGTGTAGGGCTTTACTGGTTGTTTAGATCAGTGTTACTATCAGAAATAATTGGTAATTATTTCTTTAGTTATTAATTAATATTTAAATTAATTAATTGAATCTAACTCATTAAAACCTCATATGGGGCTCCAGTAAATGTAGTGCGCTACGTTTAGGAGCGGGTTTGGTTATTAGCAATAATTAATAATTATCAAAGATAATTATTAATTATTAAAATCAATAGAACATTGATGAGAATCAATGTTAGCTTTTTTAATCTTTTAAATCAACAATTATCAAAGATAATCTCTAATCATTAACATCGATGAAAGATTAATTAAAATTAACACTAGCTTATTGATCCTTCAAAATCAACAATCATCAAAGATAATTATCAATTATCAAAAATCAATAGAATATTAATAAGGATTAATATTGCCGGGGCACCACCCTGGAATCAGGGACTAATAACCAGATAGTATAACAGTCTCAATATTAGACTGTTTTCTTAGAAAAATCGACATCCAAAGAATATCGATTTTCAGGAAAAAAGCAATGAATGAGGGCTTGAATTTGAGCACTGACATCCCATCAGCGTGACACAGGTGTATGTAAAACAAACAAAAACACTTCTCTTTGTAATATAACAAAGTTTATTTATGCAGTATTATCAATTAATAATTAATACAATGCAGTCAATAAACTTCCGACTTACAACTACAAACTAAACAGTGATATGATGAGATATGGTAACCAAAATAATCCTATAACACATGAGGGTGTGTGTGTGTGTGAGAGAGAGAGAGAGTGTGTGTGTAAGGAGGGACGTGCACAAAATGGCGGATGTGACTCTTGTGGAGGGTATGTCATGCGAGCTGAGCTTTATCTACTAGCCAAAAATGTGTGCAAGAATGTTTGTGAGGGGTCGCGTGTGTGTGTGTGTGTGTGTGTGGTTAGTACGAGAGAGAGAGAGAATTAAGTGATGGCCCCAAAGCCGGTTTCACGATCGTGGGGGAGAAAGCAGCTGTTAGTTTATCACTCAGAGACACGGTGGACAGCTCATAAACCATCCCACGGTATTTGATTCTTTAACAGATAAACTCAGTGTCGGTCTCACCCGCGATGGCGGAAATGCACAACAGTCCAATGTGGTTGGACTACAATACAGCAAATCTCATTCGTGATAATTAATACCCTGAGTATTAATCGCAATGAGCGGACACGGCGGTCCGTAAACTGTACAAGCAATAACCTTGATACACAAGAATAACACACTATAATATTCTATCTCTGCCCAGACGTAAACATCTTACTTGAATCATATGAAGGCGTAGAATGTGTGTTCATCCGCCCTTTAACTCTGACTCGGTTCCTCAAGGCTCGGGTGATGACGGGAGGCCGTTTCATCGCTCGGTCAGCGGCCGGTAAGGCTGCTGATTCTCGGCGGGCTGGCAGAGAAATCAGCGACATCGACTTGATTGAAGATGGAAGAGAAATCTTTTATCTCTTCACTTCTGCAGGCAAACGGATGAAGATGCGGATTGCTCAGCGGTCTCCTTCGGATCCGTTAGAGTGTTCGGTGGAACACAGAGTAATCTCAACTCGTCCAGCGAGATGGAGATTGTATGGCCACAGTTTCAAGTTGGACGTTACTTCCTTGTGCCACAAGGCTACACCTGAGAGCAGCGATGAGCTGCGTCTACACACGGCGAGCAAAGTTGCTGGAAGCAAATCCCGGAAGCATTTCAGAGGTATTTCTACTCCTGATGATGTCATGGTTGAGGTGCGTTCTGTCGTGTGCCTCATCCAATAGGAGTTGAGAGTTCGATCCTTTAGTGAGCAAGGCTTCATGGGATTTGTAGTCTGTTTTGGACTCCCTTTGTTTGATTTTGGCACAATTTTTATCAGTAAGATTTATGACTTGGTATGTGGGCCTGAGTTAGGTTTTACGACTGTGTTAGGCCTGCCTTTGTCTTCTATCGGAATACATGAGGCCCAACACCAGTTAACTCTGACCTGATTGGTTTAATAACGTGACGGACAGCTTCTTCACAAGGCTCAGCGTTGTTCCTCTGAGTATCTCTCCTCTCTTAAATATTAAACTGAAATATTAATACAAACACAGTTTAATTATACTTTTACTATTAATTATCATTGGCAAGGCATTTTGGTGAATAGATGGAATTAGCTGGTATCACAGAACTCATGCTAAAAAACAAATTAATGAAGTAGGCCATATTAAACAAAACTCTGTGAACAGATAGATAGATAGTTTACTTATATAATTTTGTTTTTTAGAATGAGTTCAATGATACCAGCAAGTTCCATCCATCCACCCATTTACCATGCCAATGATAATTGAAAGTAATTAAAATAATGAACAGCAACAAGAAGAAACATTTGAACACCAGACTGAGATTTATATCAATGTCAAATGTCAGCTCAACTTTACACTCAAAATAAAAGAATGTGTATGTATTTATAAACTCAGCAAAAAAGGAAACGTCCCTTTTTCAGGGCAATGTATTTGAAAGATAATTTTGTAAAAATCCAAATAACTTTACAGATCGTCAACAGATCCCATCACCATCAATGGAGCACCAGTGGAGAGAGTCAGCAGCTTCAAGTTCCTGGGTGTCCACATCAATGAGGAACTCACATGGTCCATCCACACTGAAGTCATTGTGAAGAAGGCTCATCAGCGCCTCTTCTTCCTGAGACGGCTGAGGAAGTTTGGAATGAACCGCCACATCCTCACACGGTTCTACACCTGCACTGTAGAGAGCATCCTGACTGGCTGCATCTCCGCCTGGTACGGCAATAGCACAGCCCACAACCGCAAAGCACTGCAAAGGGTGGTGCAAACTGCCAGACACATCATTGGAGGTGAGCTTCCCTCCCTCCAGGACATATATACCAGGCAGTGTGTGAAAAAGCTCGGAGGATCATCAGAGACTCCAGCCACCCGAGCCATGGGCTGTTCTCACTGCTACCATCAGGCAGGTGGTATCGCAGCATCAGGACCCGCACCAGCCGACTTCATGAAGCTTCTTCCCCCAAGCAATCAGACTTTTGAACTCTTGATCTCCCACGATCAAAATACATCAGCACTGCACTTTATTACTCTTACTCTATATCTCACACCGGACTGTCTTAAATTATATTATTATTATTATATTATATTCTCTCTTAACAACTTACTATCAGCTGACAGCCTGAATGTCAGTACAGTACAATACAACCTACTGTACATTCTATATATACTATATATACTTTTTTTATTGAATAATGTGTATCTATATTGTGTGTATTGTATACTGTACAGTGTATGTTATTATTTGTATATTGTGTTGTGTGTAATTATGTGTATATTAGACTTTAAATTGTGTTTTGTTAATTTGATGTTATTGTAAATTGGTATATGTCTCATCACTGTCACACCTGCTATGTTGATCGGAACTGCACCCAAGAATTTCACACACCATTGCACTTGTGTATATGGCTGTGTGACAATAAAAGTGATTTGATTTTGATTTGAGATCTTTATTGTAAAGGGTTTAAACAATGTTTTCCATGCTTGTTCAATGAACCATAAACAATTAATGAACATGCACCTGTGTAACGGTCGTTAAGACAGCTTACAGACGGTTGGCAATTAAGGTCACAGTTATAAAAATGTAGAACACTAAAGAGACTTTTCTACTGACTCTGAAAAACACCAAAAGAAAGATGCCCAGGGTCCCTGCTCATCTGCATGAATGTGCCTTAGGCATGCTGCATGGAGGCATGAGGACTGCAGATGTGGCCAGGGCAATAAATTGCAATGTCTGTACTGTGAGACACCTAAGACAGCGCTACAGGGAGACAGGAAGGACAGCTGATCGTCCTCGCAGTGGCAGACCATGTGTAACAACACCTGCACAGGATCAGTACATCCGAATACCACACCTGCGGGACAGGTACAGGATAGCAACAACAACTGCCCAAGTTACACCAGCAATGCAAATCCCTCCATCAGTGCTCAGACTGTCCGCAATAGGCTGAGAGAGGCTGGACTGTGGGCTTGTAAGCCTGTTGTAAGGCAGGTCCTTCTCAGACATCACTGGCAACAACGTCGCCTATGGGCACAAAACCACCTTCACTGGACCAGACAGGACTGGCAAAAAGTGCTCTTCACTGACAAGTTGCAGTTTTGTCTCACCAGGGGTGATGGTCGGACTCGAGTTTTCGAGGTTTCCACTCTAGCCTGATGCTCGCGGCCGCCCGGGAAAGCGTGTCTGTCATTTCCGCGTCGGCCTGGGACTGGGCGACCATTCCCGAAGGAGGAAGCCCAGTCGAAGCCTCTGCGTCTGACTGGACGAGCCCGCTCTCCGATGATGCGCTAGGTAACTCGTCTTCTTCCCGGGCTCTGAACGAGATGTCGAACTCACCCTGAGACGAGCTGGTGATCTCGTCCGAGCGCCCGACCGGAGCAAGCGAGCCTGCTGGGGAATGCGAGGTTTGTGGGGGGATACCCAGTGGAGGTGGTCCCATTGAGGTCCCCAAATCACCCCCAGTGCTAACCGGCATGGCCTCATACCTGTAGGTAGAAGGACCGAGGCAGGGAGCCGCTGGTGTGGCTTGCTTTCTTACAAATGCAAGCCGAGACCGCAATGTTGCCATGGTCATGTTCTCGCAGTGAGGACAAGACCCATCCACGAACGATGTCTCTGCATGGGCAGTGCCCAGACACGTAAGACAGCGATCGTGGCCGTCAGAAGCAGAGAGATATCGACCGCAACCAGGAATAACACACAGACGGAAAGGCATCTTTAAAAAGACGTTCCGTGTGTGTTGCTCTTTTAGAAAGAAAATATACCCTTTTTTTTTTTAATATACTCTTTTACTTGTTTCTGCCGAAGCGCCCAGGGGCGTTCTCTGCATTCCATGGGTGCAGAGGGGGAGAAGCCGATGAAATGCGCCGTAGAATCCAGCAGATGAGGTGAATGAACTTCGCGGATGAATTCAGCTTCAATGAATAGAACCGCTCGGCTCCGAAGAGAAAATCTGAATGAGTGGTTGCATACCAGCTCCTTTTATACCTGTATGTCCGGGGGAGTGGCATTCAAATTCCACTCGCCAATTCTCATTGGCCTTTTTTCAAAAAAGCAGAGGTGTTTGGGTGACAGATAGGCAACTACAACCATTTTAGTTAGGGTATGCCTTTTTCATTGTGTGCTCCAAAATGTGGTTAGGCTCAACATGTTGCGTTTTGGGTGATCCGATCATAAATGTACAAGCGGGACACATCACTGTTACATCTGGTCGTCTCTTTCGACAACATTAATATTAATATACAGAATAAAAAAGAAGTAAAGATATATACATTATTCTACATGAGTTAAATATTAAGCATAATAAGATATATAGACAATACTATTCTATATAACAATAAGTGAAATGTTTAATTCTTCTATTCGAGGTAAGGCACAACCACAAGGCTTCAGGTCAAAGATTGAGATTTAGTCTTCTGAGCATCATGAGAGGATTTTAGTGACCTACTGTAAAGGGACATATTGTAATATTAAGAGCTGATAAGGAGTAAGATAGACACAGGAATCTTTGAATGGAACACTAGCTATAACAGTAATAATGACAGTAGTAGTTTTAGCATTAAATTATCAACAAATCATTCTCTGTAACTGTATTTAGGGGCTGAAAAAAGGGAGAGGGGTGCCCTTTTCCTAAATTTGAGCCACTGCCCCTCAAAATGTCTGTACACGGCCCTACTTAGTATGTTCTTGGTAAATTTAAATTGGTTCAAGAAATGAGGTATCTGGATGCTCGGAAACATTTAGGTAATTCTATATGAATAAAATTGAGATATTCAATATATCTTCATAAAGTTTAATTGATTAAATATTTATTGTTGCTTTGTATTCATCATTAGTGAGGCAAAAACGTGTGAAAAATCACCTCCTTTAATCGACCATTTGTTGAAAAAGAAAAGAGATCAGGCCCTATTTTGTACCCTATTTGTGGAAAGTGCTAAAGAATGAGCTGTTATCTCTATACATGCATATTCATATTCAGAATTTTTGCGTCTTTTGCTCTCAAGTTGAATTGGAGTTCCCTATCTGTCACTCACTCAACGTTGTGTCGATGTAGTGACACTAGGGGTCACTCTTGGGAGCCCGAGACACCTCTGGTCTTTCATAAAAGGCCAATGAAAATTGACGAGTGGTATTTGCATGCCACTCCCCCAGACATATGGGTATAAACGGAGCTGGTGTGCAACCACTCATTCAGATTTTCTCTTCGGAGCCGAACAGTCATGCTCACTGAGCTGAATTCCCAGGACTGTTCATTCACCTCTGCTGGATCTGACGGCACATTTCAGCGGCTTCTCCCTCCTCTGCACTGGTGCACTGCAGAGAATGCCCCTGGGTGCTTCGACAGAAATAAGAGTATATTTCTCTAAAAGAAAATATTTCTCTAAAAGAGTATATTTCTCTAAAAGAGCGGCACACACGGAACATCTTTTTAAAGACGCATCTTTTTAAAGATGCCTTCCCGAATGTGTGTTATTCCTGGTTGCGCTCGTTATCTCTCGCCTTCTGACGGTCACGATCACTGTCTTTCGTGTCTGGGCACTGCTTATGTGGAGACAGCATTCGTGGATGGTCATGTACTCATTGCAAGAACATGTCCATGGCAACGATGCGGTCACGGCTCACCTTCGTAAGAAAGCAAGCCACCCCAGAGGCTCCCCACCTCGGTCCTTTTACCCACGGGTATGAGGCCAGCGCGGCTAGCACTGGGGGCGATTTGGGGACCCCAATGGGACCGCCTCCGCTGGGTATCCCCCCACGGACCTCCCATTCCCCAGCATGCTCGTCTGCCCTGATCGGGCTTCTGGATGAGTCCGCCGGCTCGTCTCACGGCGAGTTCGACCTCTTATTCGGAGCCCGCGAAAGTGATGAGCTCTCGAGCGCAGCATCGGAGAGTGGGCTTGTCCAGTTGGACACAGAAGCCTCAGCTGGGCTCCTCCCTTCGGGGACGACTGCCCAGTCACAGGCTGATGCGGAGATGACGACATGCTTTCCCGGGTAGCCGCGAGCGTCAGCTAGAGTGGAACCTTCCGCTCTTCCCTGAACCCTCGTGGCTCGATGATTGGTTCCTGGGCTCGCGGCGCCGCTCAAAGCCAAGCCCCGCCCCCGTTCCTTTCTTCCTGGAAGTGCATGAAGAGCTGACAAGTTCGTGGGAGGCACATTTTTACTGCCCGGTTCTGATCTTTTCAGCTTCCCTGCCCTCACTACCCTCGATGGTGGGGCGGCCAAAGGCTATTCGGCAATCCCCGGTGGATAAAGGCGCTCGCGGTGCACCTATGCCTGCAGAGTGCCGCCACCTGGCACGGATGCCCAAAGCCCCCGTCAAAGGCCTGTAGGTTTACGTCGTCTCTGACAGCCTATGGTGCCGCTGGACAAGCCGCCTCCGCCCTGCATGCCATGGCTCTCCTGCAAGTCCGCCAAGGCGCTAAAGGAAACTGCACGAGGGTAGTTCCATCCTGGGATTGATGCAGGAACTGCACTCGGTGACCGACCTCGCTCTCCGAGCGATAGAGGTCATGGCGCGGTCTCTCGGGCGGATGATGTCCACATTAGTGGTCCAGGAGCACCACCTTTGGCTCAACCTGGTCGAGATGGGTGAGGCCGAAAGGACACGGTTCCTTGCTGCCCCCATCTCCCAGGCTGGCCTATTCAGCGACACCGTCAAGGACTTTGCGCGGCAGTTCTCGACGGTGAAGCAGTAGATGGAGGCTATCCGGCATATCCTGCCCCGGTGTGGCTCAAGATCCCGCACCCCGTCTGCTTGTCACCAAGGGTGTCCCCCTGTGGTGACTGCACCGGCTCCGCCACAGCCCGACCCTTCGGCCCGGCCCCGGCATGGAGCCCACCGCAGGAAGCAGACGCCACCCGTCTCGCGGCCGCCCAGAACCCGTGAAAGGTTTCAAAGCGCCCTTGAGACGGGCAACCCAGGGATGACGAAACCCGCTGCTCTGGAGCTGGTAAGCAGACCTCTCCATCTTTTTGTTACCTTTGCATTTAATTGCGCTACATGCCCAAGTGGCTGCAGTACTCAAGAGTTAAGCAAGAGTGGTTTCCTTGTTCCCTGGGTCACATATCCGGTGTGCACGACCGTCATCACGACCACCGTCCACCACTCTATTTGGCAAGTTTGCACTCCAGTGGCGGTCTCCCGCCCCTGAGTGCCCAGCTGTGGCACAAATCCTCCCCTGTCCCAGGCTGTTCCCAAGGTGGTCACAAGAAGCCAGGTAAGTGCTTCGATGTCCCTAGACTCAGCACGGCCACAACATGGTGTGGCACCTCGAGCTCCGCCCCACCGTAAGGCCCCACCTGCCGGTACGTCCGACGACATTGTCCTTTTGGTCCCCCTTGCACGGAACTTGGAAGCGTGGCTTGCGCTTTCCAATCCGTCGCGATGGCTGGTCCGGACCGTCCGACTCAGCTACGCAATTCAGTTCACCAGGCGTCCTCCCAGGTTCAGCGGTGTCCACTTCACCTTGGTGCAGGATGAAAACCCTCCTACGGAAGGGCGCGATAGAAGCTGTCCCTCTAGCCGAGATGAAGAAGGGGTTTTTACAGCACCTACTTCATCGTACTGAAAAAAGGCAGTAGGTTGCGGCCAATCTTGGACCTGCGAGTACTCAACCGGGCTTTACACAGACTCCCTTTCCGTCCGGCATCAAGATTGGTTCATGGCAGTAGACCTGAAGGACACGTACTTCCACGTCTCGATCCTTCCTCGACACAGACCCTTCCTGCGGTTTGCATTCGAGGGTCAGGCATATCAGTACAAGGTCCTCTCTTTCGGCCTGTCCCTGTCTCCTCGCATCTTCACGAAGGTCGCAGAGGCAGCCCTTTCCCTGCTAATGGAGGTGGGCATTCGCATTTTCAACTGTCTCGACAACTGGCTAATCTTAGCTCACTCTCGGGACATGTTGTGCGCACACAGGGACTTGGTGCTCTCAACCTCAGCTGACTAGGGCTTCGGGTCAACTGGGAAAAGAGCAAGCTCCTCCCAGTTCAGAGAATCTCTTTTCTTGGTTTGGAGTTGGACTCAGTCTCTATGACAGCGCGCCTTACGAACGAGCGCGGTCAGTCGGTGTTGGCCTGTTTGAAGGTGTTCAAACAGAAAACAGCGGTTCCACTGAAACTTTTTCAGAGGCTCCTGGGGCATCACGCCGGTCTGTCATCATCTTTTCAGCCCTTGGACCGACCTCTCGTTTCTACGGGCAGCTGTTCCCCTACAACTGGTCTCCAGGCGTGTCATGGTCATGATGGATGCCTCCAAAACAGGCTGGGGTGCTGTTTGCAATGGGCATGCAGCCACCGGCTTGTGGACGGGCCCACGACTGCACTGACACATCAACTGCCTCGAGTTGTTGGCAATTCTGCTCGCCCTGTGGAGGTTTCGGCCGTTGATCCAGGGCAAGCATGTGTTAGTTCAGACAGACAACACGGCAATGGTAGCATATGTCAACCGCCAAGGCAGTCTGCGCTCTCGTTGTATGTCACCACTCGCCCGCCGTCTCCTCCTCTGGAGTCAGCAGCACTTCAAGTCGCTGCGAGCCACTCACATCCTGGGCAACCTCAACACTACAGTGGATGCGCTGTCACGACAGGTTACCCTCAGGGGAGAGTGGAGACTCCACCCTCAGGTGGTCCAGCTGATTTAGAGTCAATTCGGACAGGCACAGGTGCACCTGTTTGCCTCCCAAGAATCCTCCCCATTGCCCGCTCTGGTATGCCCTGACCAAGGCCCCCTCGGCATAAATGCGCTGGCACACAGCTAGCCCCCTGGCATGCGCAAATATGCATTTCCCCCAGTGAGCCTACTTGCACAGACCCTGTGCAAGGTCAGGGAGGATGAGGAGCAAGTCGTCCTGGTAGCACCCTACTGGCCCACCCAGACGTGGTTCTCGGACCTCACGCTCCACGCTCCTTGAAGGACCTTCTTTCTCAGGGACGGGGCACCATCTGGCACTCGCAACCAGACCTCTAGAATCTCCATGTCTGGTTCCTGGATGGGACGTGGTGGTAGACACGATCACTCAGGCTAGGGCCCCCTCTATGAGGCACCTGTATGCCTTTAAGTGGCGTCTGTTCGCTAAGTGGTGTTCTTACCGATGGGAAGACCCCTAGAGTTGCGCAGTCAGATCAGTGCTTTCCTTCCTGCAGGAGAGGTTGGAAGGGAGGCTGTCCCCTTCCACCTTGAAGGTGTACTTTGCCACCATAGCAGCACACCACGACGCAGTCGACGGTAAGTCCTTAGGGAAGCACGACCTGATCATCAGGTTCCTAAGAGGTGCCAGGAGGCTGAATCCCCCCAGACTGTGCCTCGTTCCCTCATCGGACCTCTCTGTAGTTCTTCAGGGTCTACAGAGAGTCCCCTTTGAGCCTTTGCAGTTAGCCGAGCTTAAGGCACTCTCCTTGAAGACTGCCTTCCTGACTGCGCTCACTTCCATCAAGAGGGTAGGAGATCTGCAAGTGTTCTCTGTCAGCGAAACGTGCCTGGAGTTCAGTCCAGGCTACTCTCACGTGATCCTTAGACCCCGACCGGGCTATGTGCCCAAGGTTCCCATGACCCCTTTTAGGGACCAGGTGGTGAACCTGCAAGCGCTGCCCCAGGAGGAGGCAGACCCAGCCCTATCGTTGCTGTGTCCGGTGCACGCTTTACGCATCTATTTGGATTGCACGCAGAGCTTTAGGATCTCTGAGCAGCTCTTTGTCTGCTTTGGTGCACAGCGGAAAGGAAGCGCTGTCTCCAAGCAGAGGATCACCCACTGGCTCATTGACGCCATAACTATGGCATAACACGCCCAGGACATGCCACCCCCGGTAGGGCTATGAGCCCACTCTACCAGGGGTGTAGCGGTCTCCTGGGCCCTGGCCAGGGGTGCCTGTCTAACAGACATTTGCAGAGCAGCAGGCTGGGCAACACCCAACACCTTTGTAAGGTTCTATAACCTCTGGGTGGAACCGGTTTTGTCCCAGGTAGTGGCACGCATTACAAGCGGATATGCCCGGGATAGCCAGCCGGGTGTATCGCTTGCACATAGCGCCTTCCACCTCCTTTTGAGTTTAAGACATGCACCATTAATTCCCAGTAGTGTTCACAAACTTTGTTCCCTGGTTGACTTCCTCCGAGCCCTGTGGCAGTCGAGTTTTCAGAGAGACTCGCTGCCGGCCCAGTACACGTGCTAACTAAGAGTCCTGTTCTGGGGTAGGTGCTCCGCATGTGGCGGTTCCCTGTAAGGCTAACCCAATGCAATATATATCTTCCGCTACTTCTTTTCTTGTTGGCAAACTGCATCTTCCTTGGGCAGAGCCCCTCTGCCCCAGTCTCCATATTTTTAGTAACTCCTCCCCCATTGGGTAGGATCTACCTTGAAGACCATGTGACGTATTCTTCCACTTAAATATCCCCCCCCTCTTTGGGCGAGGTGTGGTCTCCGCGGTGTCTTCCCCTTGGGAGGGACACCCCCTGACTAGACTTGGCGGCCCAGTCGG
The DNA here is from genome assembly GCF_019703515.2 of Myxocyprinus asiaticus. NCBI lineage: Eukaryota > Metazoa > Chordata > Actinopteri > Cypriniformes > Catostomidae > Myxocyprinus > Myxocyprinus asiaticus. The sequence continues at coordinate 17,391,714 of NC_059361.1, forward strand.
ATAATCCCCCTTCTTTTTTAGGGAGTGGAAAAAGAGAAGGGGAAAAGAGGCCATGACTGAATTAGCCTGTCTCTATCTTTTGGGTAGTCGACTTTTCCCCAAAGGGCCGTTCGACACTCGTAACTATGCTGGGGGAACACAGTTCAGCCAGTTGTGGCGTTTCGTATAGGGACCCCTAGTGTCACTACATCGACACAACATCGAGTGAGTGACAGATAGGGAACGTCATGGTTACTTGTGTAACCTCCGTTCCCTGATGGAGGGAACGAGACGTTTTGTCCCTCCTGCCACAACGCTGAACTACTCGCTGAAATGGCCGGACCTTATATCGGCACCTTAGCATAAAACCTGAATGAGTGGTTGCATACCAGCTCCTGTTATACCCGTATTTCCAGGGGAGTGGCATGCAAATACCACTCGCCAATTTTCACTGGCCTTTTATCAAGGACCAGAGGTGTCTCGGGCTCTCAAGAGTGACCCCTAGTGTCACTACATTGACACAACATCTCGTTCCCTCCATCAGGGAACGGAGGTTACACAAGTAACCATGACGTTTTCTCTGCTTCTCAGCATCTATTACACTTTGAGTTCATCCAAATGACTGTTTGCTTGAAATTGGTTTCTTTGCATCTATCACACACACATTTCTGCAAATTTACATCCAAAGTACATGTCTAAGTTGTAGCAGGGCTATCCAATTCCAACAGAGTTTTATGAAAACAATGTATGTAAGCAGCTATACTGAGCACTAACGTTTCTAAGGCAAGATTCTCTCGTATATTTATTTGCCTTGGGAATTCTAAGAGTGGATTATACATTTGTAAAGTCATGTTTGCAATGTTCAGGCTGATCAGCCAACTCCTGGAAACACTGTGGTAGAAAAATAAGCTCAGTGTTTCTAATTGGCTATTGACGAATCAAATACACTTTTCTGGCAGCACTCTCCGAACCAGAAAACCACCGTGGTATTCATGTCTCCAGACTGTTTATATATGTGTTGCTGATTAGTTATGTCAGTGTTTAAGGATTAGTCACAGTCATGTCTAGTTTTCATCCTGTTTCATCATGTATCAGAAAATGGCATACAACTTTATTTATCCATCAACTCACAGTTATGCTGCGTAAGTCAGGTCTGCCAGAACCAGAAACTCTTCTCATATTCTAAAACTCTATTAGCCCTATTGTTCTTCTAAGGATTATTATTAGGGCCCAAGCACCGAAAGTGCAGAGACCCTATTGTTCTTCTAAGGATTATTATTATTATTATTATTATTATTATTAGGTTCCCAAGCACTGAAAGTGCAAGGAACTATTGTTCTTCTAGACGTTTATAATTTCCCCCCCCAAATTAATCGTATTTTTGAGGGCCTAAACGTACTCGAAAACTCTTGAAATTTTGCACACGCATCAGAAGTGAGGAAAATGTACATCTGATATGGGTATCAGAATTAGGTGTGGCAAAATAGCTCGATAGCGCGACCTACAAACTTTCAACGATGTGCAGTTTACGCTATGTTTCACCTACATGTACGAAAATTGGTACACATGTGTAACATGCCAATATCTACAAAAACAACTTTTGGACCCACACCTTAAACTCAACAGGAAGTCAGCCATTTAGATTTTTCTCTTCAATTTTTGCTCAGTTTTTGCCATTTCCAGGCCTCGTACTTTAACGAACTCTTCCTAGAGATTTCATCAGATTTACTTCATATTTGGGTATTCTAATCTAAAGGCCTTGGCGATGCTAAATTGCGAAGCTTTTGAGTTTTCACTGCACGGCATGGCCGTGACAGTCTGACAAATTTCGATGTTTCGCCACGAAACAGGAAGTTGTTATAACTCATACATACAATGTCCAGTCTGCCCCAAACTTCACATGTTTGATAATAGTCCTGGCCTGAATACATCTACGTGCCAATATGTAGCTATAGTCATAGTGCCACCTACTGGCAACAGCCAATTCCAGGTCTTGGACTTTAACAAACTCCCAGAGATTTAATCAGATCAACATTATATTTAGTCAGTCTTAATCTAAAGGCCTTGGTGATGTTAAATTGCAAAGCTTTTGAGTTTTCGTTGAAGGGCGTGTCCGTGGCGGCCTGACAAAGTTTGATATGAAACGAGTCACATTTTTGAGGCCCAAACATGCTCGAAAACTCATAAAACTTTGCACACATCTGAGTTTTCTTTGAGTGGTGTGTCTGTGGCAGCCTGACAAAGTTCGATGTTTCGCCATGAAACCGGAAGTTGTTATAACTCAAACATAAAATGTCCAATCTGCTCCAAACTTTACATGTTTTATAAGAGTCCCGGCCTGAACACTTCTATATGCTAATATTCAGTTATAGTCATAGCGCCACCTACTGGCAACAGGAAATGATGTTTTACACTGTGATACACTCTTAACAACATTTAAGTGCTAAAAAAATGGTAAAAAAATTGGAGTGACATTCCCCTGGCACAGCAGCCCCAACATGCACCAGGGTTCGAGGGCCCATTCATCGCTGCTTGCAGCTTTAATTTTTTTTAATTATTATTCTTTTCAAGGTTTTCGGTACTTTTGGGGTACATAACATGCGTGAAAACTCTTGAAAGTTTGCACACACATCAGAGTCGTTGGCCATTAGGGCTTGGCAAAGTTGCAGGGGGGTTCATGCAGGGGGGCTCTGCAGCACCACCTAGAACATGGTCATTTTCGGGGGTCTCTGTAGCACATCCCTTTTGAGCTACAGTCACCAAACTTTGTACACATATAGATCTCATCAAGCCGGACAATTTTCATGCTGACAGTCATAAGCTCTGCCCAAAAGGAAGTTAGTCATTTTGGATTGTTTGAAAAATGCATGCTCTGGAATTTGATATACTTCTCCCAGGGATTGCATGTTACAGGTACCAAATGTGGGCGACATCATGCCAAGACATTGATGATGCTAAATTGCGTGAAGCCCACCACAGGAAGCAGACGCCACCTGTCTCGCGGCCACCCAGAACCCGCGAAAGGCTTCAAAGCGCCCTTGAGACAGGCGACCCAGGGACGATGAAACCTGCTGCTCTGGAGCTGGTAAGCAGACCTCTCCATCTTTTTGTTACCTTTGCATTTAATTGTGCTGCATGACCAAGTGGCTGCAGTACTCAAGAGTTCAGCAAGAGCGGTTTCCTTGTTCCCTGGGTCACGTATCCGGTGTGCACGACCATCATCACGACCACCGTCCACCACTATGTGGCAGGTTTGGCGCTCCAGCGGCAGTCTCCCGCCTCTGAGCACCCAGCTGTGGCACAAATTCGCCCCTGATGTGACAGTCTCCACGGGTCATGAGGACAGGCCTCTTCCTCCTCCATCCCAGGCTGTTCTGGGGGTGGTCACAAGGAGCCAGGTAAGTGCTTCGATGTCCCTAGACTCAACACGGACACAACATGGTGTGGCACCTCGAGCTCCGCCCTGCCGTAAGGCCCCACCTGCCGGTACATCCGACGACATTGTCCCTTTGGTCCCCCTTGCACGGAACTTGGATGCGTAGAAAGGGGAAAGGGGAAAATCTCGTCGGACGTACCAGCAGGTGGGGCCTCGTTATCGGGGCGGAGCTCGAGGTGCCACGCCATGTTGTGGCCGTGCTGAGTTCAAGGACATCAAAGCACTTACCTGGCTCCTTTTGACCACACCTGGAACAGCCTGGGATGGGGAGGAAGAGGCCTGTCCTCGTGACCCATGGAGTCTGTCACATCGGGGGCAGATTTGTGCCACAGCTGGGCGCGCAGTGGCGGGGTCTTGATGGTGGCCGTGCACACCGGGTACGTGACCCAGGGAACGAGGAAACTGCTCTTTTGCTAAACTGTTGGGTACCGCATCCACTTGGGCATGTGGTGAAATTAAATGAAAGACAAAAGATTCTCCTCCCGGCCCTCCACCGGGGGATGGAGTGGTCTGCTTACCAGCTCCAAGGTGGGTTTTGTCATCCCTGGGTCGCCCGTCTCAGGGGCGCTTCGAAGCCTTCAGCGGCTTCTTGGCGGCTGGCCGTGAGACGGGTGGCGTCTGCTTCCTGTGGTGGGCTCCACGCCAGGGCCGGGCCGAAGGGGCGGGCTGCGGCAGAGCCGGTGCAGTCACCACAGGGGGATGCCCTTGGCGACGAGCAGGCGGGGTGCAGGATCTTGAGCCGCACCGGGGCAGGATGTGCCGGATAGCCTCCATCTGCTGCTTCACCGTCGAGAACTGCTGGGCAAAGTCCTCGACGTGTTGCAGAATAGGCCAACCTGGGAAATGGGGGCAGCAAGGAACTGTGCCTTGTTGGCCTCACCCATCTCGACCAGGTTGAGCCAAAGGTGGCGCTCCTGGACCACTAAGGTGGACATCGCCCGCCCCAGAGACCGCGCCATGACCTTTGTCACCCGGAGAGCGAGGTCGGTCGCCGAGCGCAGCTCCTGCATCAAATCTGGGGCAGAACTACCCTCGTGCAGTTTCTTTAGCGCCTTGGCTTGGTGGACTTGCAGGAGAGCCATGGCGTGCAGGGCAGAGGTGGCTTGTCCAGCGGCACCGTAGGCTTTGGCCGTCAGGGACGACGTGAACCTACAGGCCTTGGACGGGAGCTTTGGGCGTCCACGCCAGGTGGCGGCGCTCTGCAGGCATAGGTGCACCGCGAGCACCTTATCCACCAGGGGAATCGCCGAATAGCCCCTGTCCTCCCCGCCATCGAGGGTAGTGAGGGTGGGGAAGCTGAAGGATTGGGACCGGGCAGTAAAAGGTGCCTCCCACGATCTTGTCAGCTCCTCATGCACTTCCGGGAAGAAAGGGACTGGAGAGGGGCATGGCTGCTTTAAGCGGTGCCGTGAGCCCAGGAACCAATCATCGAGCCACGAGGGTTCAGGGGAGAGCGGAGGGTTCCACTCTAGCCCGATGCTCGCGACTGCCCGGGAAGGCATGTCTGTCATTTCCACATCAGCCTGTGACTGGGCAACCGCACCTGAAGGGGGGAGCCCAGCTGAGGCTTCTGCGTCCGACTGGACGAGCCCGCTCTCCTATGCTGCACTCGAGAGCTCATCAGCTTCGCGGGCTCCGAACAAGTGGTTGAACTCGCCGTGAGACGAGCCGGCAGACTCATCCAAAAGCCCGATCGGGGCAGACGAGTGTGCTGGGGAATGGGGGGTCCGTGGGGGGATACCCGGCGGAGATGGTCCCATTGGGGTCCCCAAATCACCCCCAGTGCTAGCCGCGCTGGCTTCATACCCGTAGGTAGAAGGACCGAGGTGGGGAGCCGCTGGGGTGGCTTGCTTTCGTAAGAAATATACTCTTTTAGGAAAATATACTCTTTTTTTCTGCCGAAGCACCCAGGGGTGTTCTCTGCAGTGCACCAGTGCAGAGGAGGGAGAAGCCACTGAAATGCGCCGTCAGATCCAGCAGAGGTGAATGAACAGTCAGCTCAGTAAACATCGACCGTTCGGCTCCGAAGAGAAAATCTGAATGAGTGGTTGCATACCAGCTCCTTTTATACCCGTATGTCCGGGGGAGTGGTATGCAAATACCACTCGCCAATTTTCATTGGCCTTTTATCAAAGACCAGAGGTGTCTCAGGCTCCCAAGAGTGACCCCTAGTGTCACTACATCGACACAACGTCGAGTGAGTTACAGATAGGGAACTAATTTATGTCCTCATTTGCCCTGCATTAATTTAGATGCTATTTGAACAGTTGTGTGTATGAATAATGAATGCAGACTCAAATTTAAAGTACTTCATTTATTTTGACAGTGCACAGAGAAAAAAAATGCAACAACAGAATTGCAACGAAATTACAAACCTAAATGTCTTCTGTGCTCATTTTAAAATCTACTTAGACTACCTTAACACTTAATGCCATGAATTACATTTGTTAATTTAATTCAAAGCCGGTTTATGGATAAATACAAATTTTAAATAATTTCATTGCAATATAATCTTTAGATCTACATGTTTTTTTCAATAAATAATTATATTAAATTATAGCAAAAATGTAAAATTAATCAGTTAGCAAAAAATGTAAAATTACAATTAAAAATTGAGATAGATAGATAGATAGATAGATAGATAGATAGATAGATAGATTGATTGATTCTCTGAATGGTGATTCATGAGACTGTCACCACATTTAGACAACATTATGCCAAGACATCGAAGATGCTAAATTGTGAACAGATTTTTGAATATCGAATGGTGTTGCCATGGCGATTCACTAAATTAATGGCAAAAATAGGCAAACAGGAAGTGTCTCATATCTTCTGCATGCATTGTGTGATATAGATCAAAATTGAGCTGTATGTTTTTTCTTGGGGGCTAATAACATGGACGTGGCTATTGTGTGTCATGGTCATAGTGCCACCAACTGGCAGCAGGAAGTGTGGTACTTACAACAGACTTTGAAAAAGTTCTCTTACATTTACCCAAATTGCTTAAATTGTTTAGACACTGCTGATGGAAAATTTCGAAGGGATGCTTGATAGCTTTAATAGTGTTGTCATGGCAATGGATTAAATTACATGAAGTTGTAGTCAAACTGGAATGGTGGCATATATCTATTACACATTGTATGTTTAGGATCAAAGTTTACATTAATGTTGAGTTGTTGCTGTGTCCATCATGCCTTGTTTTCCGAAAGCCACCGAGTGGAAATGGACCCATGGTGCTTGGGCCCGTCATCGCTGCTTGCAGCTATATTTCTATTTGTTTCCCTGTCCCCACCTCAGGATACATATTTTACTATACACAGTTTACTATAATGGACAACACAGAGGATGAACCAATGCCAGCTCCACCGTCAGACGTGGGACACTTAATTGGCCACTGACTGAAACTTTGACATAATGTAAGATGGACTTCACAGAAATGAACTGGCACAACCTGCCAGTCTCTGCCTGCATCACCTTGGTCATCTGTGTGCACTTCTGCAGTTAATTCAGGATGGACTCCAAAGACTTTTAGTCATTAATCTTACAGTATATACAAAATCATTTTGTTTAAACATTGGCCCCTAACATTTTTTACAAATTAAAACCATGACTTTTGCTAGACATAAATAAATATTATTCATGCCGTTTAGCCACAGGAACTGGCCCTAACAGTGAGCCTGGTTTCCCCCAATGTTATTTTTCTCCATTAACCGACATCTTATGGAGTTTTGTGTTTCTTGCCACAGACACTTTTGGCTTGCTCACTGGGGGTCTAAATATAAATATTATTTACTTATTTATTTTAAGGCACAATTTACCACCACATACGTATTTATCAAATCGCACAATGATGACTCTAAGACATTACAGACATTACAGCTTAATTTTCTGTTATAGCATAATTTTCTGTAAAGCGTTGACATTATCTATATAGTCTATTGTCCAAAAATGTTAATGTGCATAATTTGTCAAAATTATTAACATTTTTGGACAGTAGACAATATAGTAAATGTGAACAAATGTAAGCAAAGTTACATCAGACCCGTGGGAGGGGAGGCATGAGCTTCAACAGGTTTTAATAATGTATACAGTGCAAGAAAGAGGAGCTGCTGTACATTATAGGTCCTAAAGCAAAACCAGTTGAGAAGCAGTGGCTTGGAGATCATCAGTGGTGTTTGGGACATATGAAAGCAATGAAAATGAAAAGATACTTGAGGCACCATTTCCTTCATTAGTATCCATTCTGACCATTACATTTTAAGATTAGACTAAGATTTGTAGGTTGGGTTTGGTGGAGAAAGTGCTATCAATGTACTTGGGGAACAGCTTACTACTATTTTATAAATAAATAAAATAAAAAAAATCACATTTTATTTTACCTTTCAAGCATACTGTATCTCCTGGCCTAATGAATGCTGTATTTGTCATAGTATTGCTGGTTATATAATGTCCTGATCTGTTTTGCTGCCCTAGTCGCATTTGATGAAATAATGCCCAGTGCCCACATGTTTATCAATTTATCCAAAGTAATTTAGAGTACAATAATATTGTCTGAAGAGTCTTGCTGAAGTAGCTAAACTATGATGATATGGAATTTAGTAACTGCATCAATCAGTTTGATCTATAATCATGCCAATGTCCTTCATTTTACCAGCCCTAACTGAAAGAGTTATAATGAGATGTGAATTTGCTGTATTTTCGTGCCAGTACTTTCTATTTCCATGTTCCATATTGGGATTAATAATCCCCAGCTTTCCCTGTTTCATTGGTGCTGTGAGATAGGCGGGGTTTTATACTAGCATAAATTCTCATCCCTTTTCTTGTGGATGTCTGTTCTTTGCTTCTTTGAACAAGGAAGCGCAATGGAGATCTACAAATCAGTTGTTTGTATGGCAATCAATTTTTTTTTTTAAATGAACTGAATATGGTTCATTTTATTTCTTAAGCTATACTGTATCTTTATAACTTATTTTCTCTTAATCACAGTTTTAGTGACCACCATATGCATATTCACAACATTCTCTGTGCAAGGTAAGCAAGCATGGAAATACTATGATTATGCTTTAGATATGGTAGCATGTAATCTATTACTGTTTTTATTTGTTTTAATGTCTTCTAGATGATATAACTAAGGGATTGAGACACCTGGAGGCTGACTGCTGTAAATCTAAAGCCTACAATCCTGTGAATGAGATTTGCTGTGATGGTCACCTTCTGACAAGAAACAGCTCTCAAGCGAAGTGCTGTGGCTCAGGTAGATGATCCACTTGAAATCATATGAGTGCAGTTAGGCTGTGGAGTTTGGAGTTTATAATTTAGCTTTACAAAATAAAAAAATATAACTTTGTAGAATTTTATAAACCCTATAACAAACCACTGTTCAATTTCTATTGACATACTATATATTTATCAGAATCAGATTGAGCTTTATTGCCAAGTATGCTTCCACATACAAGGAATTTTTCTTGGTGACAGAAGCTTCCAGTGCACAAACAATACAACAAGACTATTATATTAAAAATAGAATAAAAATAAAAAGTGAATAGAAATATAAGTATATATAGAAATACACAAGACAATATGTATATATATATGTGTGTGTGTGTGTGTGTGTGTGTGTGTGTGTGTGTGTGCGTGCGTGCGTGTGTGTGTGTATGTATGTATGTATGTATAATGTGTACAAATAGAAATCTGTTATATTCAGTGCAAGGGAATGTAATGCAGAAGAGTTAGGATATGTTAAATAATATAACTGACTAGGCTGTGCACGTACTTATAGTATAGTTTTTAACTGTTCATAAGATGGATGATATATTTATAAACATATATTTGACATGGTAACAAGATTTTTGTTAAATTTTTGTTTGATAATCATACCTTTTGATTAAGGATGTTCTTTAATGACTTTGTTCTCTCTTATACTAATTTACAGAAATGTACCTAATGACGACTCACTTGTGTTGTGATGGCACTTTACCCACTCTGCAGAAAAATAATTCTTGTTGTGGCAAGAATTCATATAACAATGAAACCCACTGCTTCTGTAATGATGCGGATCCAGAAAGCGATCTAGAAGTGAAGCCCAAGTCCGAAAATGGACAATGCTGTTCAGGTTTATGTGTTGACAGCTCTAAGAAAGTAATCTCTTACAGAGTTGTAGAGAAAACCAACTGACAACATGGTTAACACGATCTGATTTGATTTGTGTTGCATCACTGTACTGTTGCTACTCTTTTCAGTTCCTTCTCAAAAGATACTACTATCTTTCCCATTTTATTTTTTGCTCTTTTTGATCAGGTGGCCCTTGCCCTGCAACAAGCCGGTAGGTTTGCTGTGAATCACAATCTTGTTCATAATTGTCTCATACAGATAGTACTAATATTGTTACAGCTACTGTATGTGTATGACTTCTTTAAAATATATTTGCTTCTGTTAAAAAGTCATGATCTTAAAAACCTTTTTGATCTGAAGGCATATGCTTAAATGTTTGTAATTAGTTTTGTATACAAAAATATAATTTTGCCAACATATGAATTTCTTTTATTACAAAACAAAAAATGTATAAAAATAAAAAAAATAAGAAAAAAAATAAACATTTTTTTTACATTTAAATCGATGACTTGGACCGAATAATAAAGAAAAGCATCCAAAAACTGCCCAGCATAGATGGGAACCCCTTCGATACTGTTTAAAAAGCATCCCAGGGTGATACCTCAAGAAGTTTTTTGAGAAAATGCCAAGAATACATGTCTGCAAATTCTAGGTGGATACTTTGAAGATGCTAAAATATAACACAGTTTTAATTTATTTTGGATTTTGTTTAGTCACAACATAATTCCCATAGTTACATTTCTGTTATTCCATAGTTTTGTTGACTTTACTATTATTCTAAAATGTGTAAAATAATAATAATAAAGAATGAGTAAGTGACCCTAAACTTTTGACCAGTAGTGTGTATATTAACTGGAACTCAATCTTCAAGTACAATCACAAGTAAGGCCCTAGGCATCCTCAAAGGAGGGTCTGAATTGAATGAAAGAATGAATGAATGACATAATGCTTACTACGAGTCCTCTGCCAGAAATATTGCATACGCTTCCACTTCTAACTGGGTTCTTAGCATTGCAAAGCCAGATAATTAGACTTATTTACTGGACCTGTTTATATATTTATCATTTGTATTCATATTACTGTTATTATTTATTAACAATTTGATTTTATTAATCAATCAATATACACCCACTACCTATTTCATTGTCTCACACTATCATTCATTCTTTTCTGTCTAGAACGGATGTGTGAATCAGCACACTACAATTCAACAAATATCTGTTGCTCAGGGATACTGTATAAGAGGCAATCAAGTCTTACTCAGGTTAGTACACTGAAAAAAGTTGTAACCTGCATTTGTTACCTCGAGGATATGTTTTTACGGAAGTTCTGAACCACACGGTGAAAAAATATATAAAAAAATAACGGTGAAAAAAAAAATATAGTGTCTCAGTTCCTTCCTGAGCCTAAGTCTTACATTTGTTTCTTCTCTTCAAAAAAAAATTTTTTTCTCTCTTCAGAATTTTTTGTTTACTCTCTTCAAAACAACTTTTTTTCTCTCTTCAAAAAAAAAAAAGAAATTTGTTTTCTGTAAAAAGCTGTAAAACATTTTTTTTCTCTCTTCAAAATTGTTTTTTCTCTCTTCAAAATTTTGTTTCTCTCTTTTTGAGGGGAAAATATTTTTTTTTACACCGTGCGGTTCAGAGCTTCTGTAGATTCTACTGTAATCCTTAAAAATTACTTTTGTTGTTGTAACCCAATTTTTTCAGGTTGTTTTAGTCAGATTAAATAATGTTTTTTAAATAAAATTAAATGGGCAATATAGGAAGTTGTATCATGTTAGACCAAAGCCGTTACTGAGCAGATTGAAAATGGATAATTTTATGCATGGATTTGACATCATCAGTTATGGAAGAAACCAGATATTGGTGTGAAACAAGTACGGGGAACATAAACTGAAAATAGCAAACAGTAATGTTAAGGTACTGGTATATATTAGACAAAGAACTGAAACACTAGGCAATAACAAATGAGCACAATTAATAATGTATATGGATTTATTCTATCATGTGCACTATGCACAGTAAACCTGTTTGTCTTTTAGTGCTGTGGTGAATATCTCTACAGTCTATCAGATGAGAAGGTGCAATGCTGCAATGGAATCCTTTAATGCAACTTGCCTGGACAGTCAGAGTGTGTTGGAGGTGTTATATATACTCAAGATAAGATGAAGAAGAGTTGTGGCTCTGAAGTCTACGACCACAACAACAAGTTCTTAAAGTGTTGCTCGGGTCATCTTAACAACATATCCCACTTGGACAGGAAAACAGAGTGCTGTGGAATCCGTTTGCTGAAAGATAAAACAAAAAACATTTGCTGTTCCTCTGCAAGCCATGCCATGCTTTATGAAACCAAAGACAACCATGCATGCTGTGGGCAATACTATTACAACAAATCCCTGTGGAGCTGCTGCGCTGAACATCTCAAACCAACACCATCCAAAACCAGCACTGGACAAAATGTTTTGCCAGGTAACCTAAAAATGTGCTTCATATGGTAACATTTAAATTAGCTGGTTTTATTTAAGTCAAAAACATTATTTGATATGTATGTATAATCCTGACTACATTAAATGGATTCTTACTTTTACAGGGAAGACTGACAACTCTTCTCCACTGTACAGACTTAAGCCACTATTGGAGCTGATCCCTGACATATGCAATAAAACAGGTGATGACCTGATGTTTTGCAACTTGAAATACGAAACATTCCAATTTCTTAAAAGCAAGCAAAAATAATGACATTGCCCTTGAATGTGTGCTTGTTTTCTAGTGCTCTTTGGCAAAGTGGAGAGTGTGGCACTTTACAATAATGTGCGTCACATTGTGTTGGGAGTTTTTATGACAGCAAATAAAGTCATCAAAAAGAGGATACTTAATGTGCCGCTAGATCACTGCAGCTCCCCTGCCCTTGAGAATGGCATGACCTACCTTTGGGAGGAAAACGCCCCAACCAAAGATTTGAAGGAAATGTCAACTACAAGCCTCTCTCCATCCCTGTTGTCCCAAATTTTGACATTCACTTGGTATTTACTCTTTGTAAAAAAAAAATCTCACGGAGGCCTTAATGCGAAGTGTTGCTTGAACAGATTACTTGACCAGGTTTGTGATTTGCTATATGAGTAATCGAACACATTAGGAAATCCGCATAGGTATTTTATGTAGCTGATCAGTGCTTTTCACTTCCTTTGGATTTGGATTTTATCACAAGAATGGGTTGATCCTATTTGAGATGATGTATTAAGCTTGTATATTTGATCAGTAAGGTCATTTTAAAACTAGCTACTATTCAAATGTAACCACATACCAGGAAATGTGTTCTATTTCATCCAATGTTTAGTTCCTTAGAAAATAGTTTTCTACCTAAATGACATATTGCTGTGCAGTGTTAATGCTTTACATTGCAATATGTACTGCATGGTCTAATATGTTTTTATCAAGTACTGTATTTTGATCTTTCAACAATCTCAGGTGTGTTTCAATTTACTATTCCATGTTTTGTTTAGTTTTTTTCAATCCTGCTATGTAAGCTCAAAGGTGCTTTCAAAATTGTTGGATTGTTGATGATTTTTGTTATTTAAAAACCAAAAATTGCTTCCATCCTAATTCGTGATTTAAAAAAGCAGTTTCTTACATATGTTTTATGAAGATGATGCAGTTATGCATTCTAGACTTATTCCATTGCTTTACTAATTTATAGATTTGCTGTACTTTTGCTGTATTATTAACACTGTATCCTTTGCAAATACATTATCTATAAACTCTGTAATAATCGCAAAGACTCTTTTGTACAAAATACAAACTATATGTATAAAGTATATACATTTGCAAAGACAAACTTATCACACAACTTTTAAATTTGTTGTGCTGCTGACAGTTTGAGTATGAGCGTTACGGAGTGCAAACATGGAACCGTTCAGCAAGTATATTTCCATCACTTGCAAATGTATATCAAATCTGTGTTTTCCAAATAAATATATGAGAACATTGCTTTTTTTGTCTCAAGTCATTGCTCTTAAAACCAATTAATCTTATCAAATACAGTGGTAATATAAAAACACATGCACCGATTCCAAACAAAGAGCCAGGGTCAATGGTGTGAGTGAAGTATACGTAGATTGTCCAATTTACAAAGATCTGAAGCAAAGACAAGAACATGCTCTAGTAAATTCATGTACATTTTTACTATTGCACAAAGATCTTTCAGCAGGACTTTAGAATTATGCAAGTTAAAAAACTGCAATCATCAACCTCACAGAGAACACAAATTTAATTAAAGGAATATTTTGGTTTCAAGTTTAGCTCAGTAGATAGCATTTGTGGCATAATGTTGATTAACACACAAATGAGTTTCGACTCGTCCCTTCTTTTAACTTAAAAAAAAGAAGAAAAAAAAAAAAAGCAGGTGTCTGGGTTTCAGAAGTACATCCACAAGACGTAAACAAAATGTATGTTAACATTATTTTAGTGTGATAAAATTGCGTATTTAATTTATCTTTGAAAAGTTATATCCAATTTTACCATGACTTAGTAACACTGTAAACCCTGTAATCCCAGTTACTTAACTCACCACAAAAAGGTCTATTTATATAACTGTTAAGTTTTAACAGAAGAATCAATGTTAGTGCTTTTATAAAATTAAAAGATTCACATTTCTGCCTTTAAATCATCAAAAAATGAGCCCCATTCACTTTTACTGTAAGTGCCTTACTGTCGATTTAACCTTGATTATTGAGTAGAAAAAGTTTTTTTTGTTGTAATCAACATTTTGCCAAAAATGTTTTTGGTGTTGTTGTTGTTCTTGTTTGTTTGTTTGTTTGTTTGTTTGCTTTCATCAGTACTGTAGAACATTAATGGATCTGCACTCCAAGACAAGATCAAGTGATGCAGGTCTGCTATTTTCCATAATGAGCAGTCAAGTAAAAATATATACACTCAAAAAATAATTTAGCCTATTTTTAAGATTTATGCATGTTAATTTCATAACTAAATTCATTTAAATTGTTAATATATATATATTACGCAATTCAATTTGATGGAATTTTGCTTTGAAATTGAAGTGAATAAATCTTACGAAAGAAAGAAAAAAAGAGCGCTTCTTCAAACAACGCATTTTGTTTTACCAATACTTCTCTGTGTGAGACATGCACAGACAGTGACTAATTACCCTCATCCAGCCGTAACCACAGTGACCGCGTCACCGTCTCCATGGAAATGTACCAACAAACCACCCTGGTTTGACGGGTATATTGCATGTCACCGGGGTTAACACTAATGTTATTCTCAATTTCTTCATTTTTTAGCGGTGTTTTACAGATATTTTATTTTCACTTTGTCGTGGCTCTGCGCGCTTCCACGTCTAGAGATACTGAGTCCGTCCTATAAACATCAACTTAAGCTCCAGAGGAATGGTGAGTGCGATTCTCAAGTTGAAATCTTGAAAATGTAAATCTCTTCCATTTCTTCATTTTGGTATCATGTGTGTGATGGTGTTGATTGTGTGTTGGGTGTAATGGTCATGCGGGATGGTAATGATATTTTTACAGTTTTTGGAGAAAAAGTTAAGCTTTGGAAAAGCCTTGGACTTGCTAACAAAACTTAGCTAGCAGTCAATTAACGTTGAATGTGCAAAATAAAAATAAATGTATTGTTTCTGATAATAAAATTCTCAAATAATAACCTGTTTGGGTATGATATCAAACAAAGCTACTCTCAGATCATGATGTAAAAATTATGGTAACACTTTACAATAAGGTTCCATTCGTTAACATTAGATAACATGAAATAACTATGAACAGTACTTCTTAAGCATTTATTAATCTTAGTTAATGTTAATTTCAACATTTACTAATACATTTTTAAAATCAAAAGTTGTATTAGTTAACATTAGTTAATGCACAATGAACTAACACGAACTAACAATGAACAATTGTATTTGAACAAAAATAACTAACATTAATAAAGATTAAAGGTGCCGTATGTAACAGTTTACATGTAATATTCACCTTTTTTTTGCCAATGTGTGAACGGCTTGTAACGCAACTTACAAAATGAGCCCTTCCCGGACTTTCTAGGTTGCCTATTAAAGCCTGTAGACTGATTTGAATGGAGAGGGTTGGTTTTGCCGGGAAAATCCAAAGGATGTGACGTTTATGCACGCTCCCGAGAGCCTTGCCTCAGTGCTTCTTTTCTGCTATTCAGCAGCGACAACAAACTACAACACTAGGTAACGTTATCTTAGAGATGGAACCCAGTAAACATCCGGCTCCCAGCACAACACCGACTTTAAAAAGAAAAAGTTCTGAGATAACCTTGGAGGAACTTGACGAGGTAATTAAGGCCTTACCTACAGGCAAGGCTCTGGGGCCAGATGGTTTTGCCGCTGAATTTTTTAGATCTTATGATACAGAATTGGCTCTATTTTTACTAGAAGTTTATACGGAATCATTAAAGAATGGAAAGCTCCCACCAACCATGACACAAGCCCGGATCAGTCTGATTCTTAAAAAAGACAAAGATCCAAGCGAGTGTAAGAGTTACCATCCAATTTCCCTAATCCAGCTAGATGTAAACATTTTGTCAAAAATTTTGGCTAACCGATTAAGTAAAGTTATGACATCTCTTATACATATAGATCGACTGGGGTTTATTCAGGGCTGTAGCTCTTCTGACAACATTAAGCGTTTCATCAATATCATGTGGTCAGTAGCGAATGATCAGACTCCGGTCGCTGCCATCTCACTTGATGCCGAAAAGGCATTTGATATGGTAGAGTGGGATTATCTTTTAAAGATTTTGGAAATGTATGGGTTCGGGAGTACATTTATTGGTTGGATTAAGTTACTTTATAGACACCCTGTAGCAGCAGGAAAAAAGAATGGATTAATTTCAGATTATTTTACTCTGTATAGGGGCACCCAGCAGGGTTGCCCTCTTTCCCCATTATTGTTCTGTCTTGCTCTGGAACCATTAGCAGCCGCGATAAGAAAGGAGGATGATTTTCCAGGGATGATGGTGGGAGGTGTGGCGCATAAGCTTTTGCTTTACGCAGATAATATTTTATTATTCGTCTCCGACCCCACTAGATCTATGCCTTGCCTCCACAGAATGATCAATTCCTTCTCTAATTTTTTGGGATACAGAGATTATTGGTCTAAATCCGAAGCTCTGGCTCTGATAGCGTTCTGCCCGTTAAAGGTTTTTCAGCCAGATAACTTTCAGCGGCCCAAATGGGGCATTAAGTATTTGGGTATTTTATTCCCAGCAAATTTGTGTGATTTTATGTGAGTTAATTTTGACCTTATAATAATAAAATTTTTCGAGTGATGTGGAAAGGTGGGCTTCATTATATTTATCTATGATTGGGAAGGTTAATGTTATAAAAATGAATTGAATTCCAAAATTTAACTACCTATTACAGTCTCTCCCCATTGATGTTCCCCTCTTTTATTTTAAACAATTTGATAGTATTGCTAAATCTTTTATCTGGAACGGTAAGGGTCCTCGAGTGCATTCTAACAAGTTACACAGGCCAATTGACAAAGGTGGGTTAGGTTTCCCCAAAATATTGTTTTACCATTATGCTTTTGGTCTCAGACATTTGGTGCATTGGTCACTTCCACCTGAAAGAGCTCCTCCCTGGCTCTTTATTGAACAGGAGGTCCTTGCCCCTATCTTGCCATTGCAATGTCTTTCTACCAAGCTGCCCGTAGAAGTAAAGACACATCCCATTATCTCACACATGCAGTTAGTGTGGACAAAAGTTTCCCGCATGCTTAATTCAGACATTTACCTGAACATTGCTGCAAGTATTTGGTTAAACCCTAAATTGTGTATTAACAAGTCCCCTTTTTGCTGGACAGAATGGATTGAGAAGGGAGTTGTAATGCTGGGTGACCTGTATGAAAATGGAGCATTGAGATCCTTTGAAAATATTACACAGCGGTTTGGGATTCCCAGATCTCAATTCTTCAGGTACTTACAGCTGCGCCATCTAATTTGTACCATCTTTGGGTGTAGTACGCAGCCCCCTAAAGCTGCAGACACTCTTGAGATGGTGCTTGCTGCTTTTGGAAAGGGTAACGAGGATTCAGCGTACTATTCCTGGCTAATTCAGAGTCTAGGGGACAGGGTTTTGACATCTCTCAAGAAGTTATGGGAGAAAGACTTGAATTTAGTACTGGAGGTTGAAGAATGGGGTAGAATTTAAAAAAATGTCAAGTCTATGTCTAGGGATGCAAGGATGCACCTCATTCAATTTAAGATTCTGCATCGATTTTATTGGACTCCCTCTAGATTGCATAGGCTTGGTCTTAAAGATACACCCACCTGTTGGCGATGCCAATCAGAGGATGGGGACATAGCCCACGTTTTTTGGTATTGTACTAAGATTCAAGAGTTTTGGTCGAGGGTTCAGAGTTATGTCTGTGAGATCCTGGGCACTCAGATTTCGTTCTGCCCCAGACTTTGTTTTTGGGTGATGGGGGTTAACTTAGGGAATACACATATTAAAAACTGGGTCCTTACCAGTGTGATGATCAGTAGGAAAGTGATCCTTGGGGGATGGAAGTCGGCACAGTGGCGGCCTTTGAAAAGATGTTGCATAGACGGCTGGGCAGCTTGGGTGCCTTTGAGAAAAAGTGGGGCACTTATTTGGCCTTCTTGGAGGAACAGTGGAGAGGGACAGTTTAAATGGTGTGTATGTAATTAATTGATGTGTGGAACCCTTTTCTTTTTTTTTTTTTTTTTTTTTTGTAACAGTTTTTTGTGTTTTTTTTTTATTTTTATGTCTGTGTATTTTCTTTGGACTGTCTGCTTGTATGTGTGTCTGTTATTATTTGTCTGACCACTGGGATGTGTGTTGGGTGGGGGGAGGGGGTATATTTTGTTGAAGTTGATTCCGTGTTTTCATGTGCTGTTTATGTTGATTTGAGTGTGGAATCAATAAAAATTGTTAATGACAAATCCTGAGAGAACCTTTCTTATATAATATGTATATTAAAGATAGATTTATAACTATATTTAAATTTTATGTATCTTATTGATATTATAGAATTAATATTACTATAATTATTGTTTATGTATATTACATATTTATTAAAACTGCTCTAGGGAGATGAGATGTAGCCTAACAGTGTCAAATCAGATGAAGACAGCAGAATATATAGGAACCCAAATGCAGGTTTATTAATACAAAAGAAAACATGGCTAAACACCAACTGAAGAACTGTAATCAAAACGATGAAGAAAAAGGCTCAGCACGAAGAGAAATTCACAATAGGATCAGGCAGTTGATCTGGGTAGCTCAAGATGAGACCAGACAATGAAGAGTGTTTGGTGTGAGTATATATAGAGTCCGTGATGAGATCGTTAACAACTGTCAGGTATGGATGATTAGAATTCTGAATAGTTGAACGGGGAAACGAGGGGGCGGAGCCCGACGAGAGCGTGACAAATAGCAGTGTTTCTTTGCACCGTGCAGCTGAGCAGTTCTGGTTGCACACAAGGCAGTTTTTTTTATTTAATTAAAAAAAAAAATTCGGGATATATCTGCCTTTCTTGGTGCTGTATTTTTATGATGGAGAGCCACAGTATTATGGAGGCAGCTCCAACGTCACACACTTGTTGACAGCTTTGTTGATATAATCAGGAGCGATAGTTTTAATGCATCGCTCGCTTACAGAGACCCGTACAATGTCATTTGCATGCCAAATTAACAGGTTTATAGATCTGTAACTTCTTAATTCAGTAAATATGCACTTCCTTACTGCGCACGCTCACACTGAACTCAACAAGCATTTAATGAGAGAGAGATGCGGAAGAGATGATTTATTTGCACAGACTGTTGAATTACAGTTTGATACAAAGACAAGATTATTGATTTGATTTGTTCATCTGTATGGATTGGTTTACCAGTTCTCAGTAGGGTTGCCACTTTGGCCTTGTAAAATTCCTGGACACCTAATCAGTGAATGAAATTATAAAAGAATTATAGTAAGTAGACTAAAGTTTAAACGATTGTTCACACAAGAGTGAAAAATCTCAATCTCAATCATCCGAACAAACCAATTCACTAAAATTAATCTGACTTTCTTAAGATTCATATGTGAATGCATTTAATATTGAAATGGAATTTAATTTTTCCAGGACAGATGGCCAAAAATCAGGATGACCCTGGAAAATCCTGGACGGGTGGCAATTCTAGTTCTCAGCTACATGTTAAAATGAATAAAATAGTGTGGAAATTCCTCGCATTATGAACGTGGAACATACTGGATTTCTTAAATATGCGCGCGATCCCGCGCCAAATTTCATGCCCTGATAATAATAATAATAACAATAATAATATTAATATTAATAATAATAATAATAATAATGGTTATTATTACTATATTACGAATTTACAGAAATATATTAGGCCTACAATTGTATTATAATAACTAATAATAACTATATTCATATTATTATACCCAAGTATAATAATATGAATATATTATATTCATATTATTATTATATTCATATTATTATTATTATTATTATTTTATTATTTTTTTATTTTTTTGGACTCAAGATGGCGCCGAGTATGGCTGCTGCATTGCGAGCTCCGACACAACATAGCAATGTTTTGTTTGTTTTGTTCACAATTCTTATGTTTTTTGTCTTGGATGTTGTCTGCCTTATTGTCTACGACAGACAAACACTTTTGGACATTGGTTCAGCGATCTCACACCAAAAACCGGACTTCACATTCTTCAATGCCGACCCGCTGTTTACAAACACGCAAGCAGAGCCCTTCGTCTGGGCAGCACGGCCACGGAAACACAGGAGGAAAAGGGGAAACAGAGCCAGCGTTCTCATCAGAGTAAGACGCCACGCAAATTGATCCCCGCTACCCACTATTCTACTGGCAAATGTTCAGTCTCTGGATAACAAGCTCTGCGAGCTGAAAGCGCGGATCTCTTTCCAACGAGAGACGAGGGACTGCTGCATTATCTGCCTAACAGAAACTTGGATGTCTGCTGAGATTCCAGACTCAGCCATTGAACCCGCGGGGTTCTCCATGCACCGAGCGGACAGAGCGAAAGACCTCTCAGGGAAAAGCAGAGGAGGTGGTGTATGTTTTATGATCAACAAATCCTGGTGTGATCAGAGGAATGTACATTCCATCAAGTCTTTCTGTTCTCCTGATCTGGAATTTCTTATGCTTCTGTGTCGACCATTCTGGCTACCGAGGGAATTCACAGCGGTCATTATCACTTCTGTGTACATCCCGCCACAAGCCGACACAGACCGGGCACTCAAGGAACTGTATGGGAGAGCAGGAAACCGCGCACCCTGAGGCCGCGTTCATTATGACCGGGGACTTTAATAAAGCCAGTTTAAAATCAGTCGCACCAAAATATCACCAGCACATTAGTTTCAACACACGAGGGGACCGGGTTTTGGACCATTGCTACTCTCCGTTCCGGGATGGCTACAAATCCCTCCCCCGCCCACCATTTGGCAAATCGGACCACTCTTCCATTCTGCTTCTGCCCGCTTACAGGCAGAAATTGAAACAGGAAGCACCCACCCTCAGAACGATCCAGTGCTGGTTGGACCAATCAGACTCTATGCTACAAGACTGTTTTGATTACACGGACTGGGAGATGTTCCGGTCCGCCTCTGATGACGACATCGAGCTTTATGCTGATAGCGTAATGTGTTTCATCAGAACGTGCGTAGAGGACGTGGTTCCGACCAGAACTGTACGAATCTATCCAAATCAGAAGCCATGGATCAATAGCGATGTTCGCGCGGCACTTAATGTGCGGACCTCCGATTTTAATTCCGGGAACGCGGAGGAGCATAAACAAGCCAGTTGTGCCCTCCGAAAAACTATCAAAACAGCAAAACGCCAGTACAGAAACAAGATTGAAGGACAGTTTAACACCACCAACTCTAGAAGCATGTGGCAGGGAATTAACATCATCACGGACTTTAAAGGGAATAAAAACTCCGCTGTGAACACTGCTGCCTCTCTCCCGGATGAGCTAAATACTTTTTATGCTCGTTTCGAGGGAAATAACACCGCCCTCGCGGAGAGAGCTCTCGCGGCTGAAGCTACAGAGGCTAGTTCACTCTCCATCTCTGTAGCGGATGTAACGGACATTTTCAACCTTTCCCTTTCTTTGTCTGTAGTCCCCACATGCTTTAAAACATCCACCATTGTGCCTGTACCAAAACAATCAAAAATAACTTGTTTAAATGACTGGCGTCCTGTTGCTCTGACCCCCATCATCAGCAAATGTTTTGAGAGACTAATCAGAGATTACATCTGCTCTGTATTGCCACTTAATCTTGACCCGCTGCACTTTGCTTACCGCAACAACCGCTTCACTGATGATGCCAATGCATCTACAATACACACTGCTCTCTCCCACCAAGAAAAAAAGAACACTTATGTGAGAATGCTGTTTGTAGACTACAACACCATAGTGCCCTCCAAGCTAGATGAGAAACTCCGGGCTCTGGGCTTAAACAGCTCGCTGTGCAGCTGGATCCTGGACTTCCTGTCAAGCAGACACCAGGTGGTTAGAATAGGCAGCAACATCTCCTCATCACTAACCCTCAACACTGGAGCCCCGCAGGGCTGTGTTCTCAGCCCACTACTGTATTCCTTGTACACACATGACTGTGTGGCAACACATAGCTCCAATGCCATCATTAAGTTTGCTGATGACACGACGGTGGTAGGTCTGATCACTGACAATGATGAAACAGCCTACAGAGAGGAGGTGCGCACTCTGACACACTGGTGTCAGGAGCACAACCTCTCCCTCAATGTCAGTAAGACAAAGGAGCTTGTGGTGGACTTCAGAAGAAAAGACAGAGAACACAGTCCCATCACCATCAATGGAGCACCAGTGGAGAGAGTCAGCAGCTTCAAGTTCCTGGGTGTCCATATCACTGAGGAACTCACATGGTCCGTCCACACTGAAGTCGTTGTGAAGAAGGCTCATCAGCGCCTCTTCTTCCTGAGACGGCTGAGGAAGTTTGGAATGAACCGCCACATCCTCACACGGTTCAACACCTGCACTGTGGAGAGCATCCTGACTGGCTGTATCTCCGCCTGGTACGGCAATAGCACCGCCCACAACCGCAAAGCACTGCAAAGGGTGGTGCGAACTGCCAGACACATCATCGGAGGTGAGCTTCCCTCCCTCCAGGAAATATATACAAGACGGTGTGTGAAAAAAGCTCGGAGGATCATCAGAGACTCCAGCCACCCGAGCCATGGGCTGTTCTCACTGCTACCATCAGGTAGGCGGTATCGCAGCATCAGGACCTGCACCAGCCGACTCCATGATAGCTTCTTCCCCCAAGCAATCAGACTTCTGAACTCTTGATCTCCCACGATCAAAATACATCAGCACTGCACTTTATTACCCTTACTCTTATATCTCACACCGGACTGTCATAAATTATATTATTATTATTATATTATGTTCTCTCTTAACAACTTACTATCAACCGACAGCCTGAATGTCAATACAGTACAATACTGTACATTATATATATATATATATATATATATATATATATACTTTTTTTAAAAATATTTTTAGTTTTTATTTTTATTGAATAATGTGTATCTATATAGTAAAAAAAAAAACAGCGTATTGTATACTGTACAGTGTATGTTATTATTTGTATATTGTTGAGTGTAATTATGTGTATAACAGATGTTTAAATTGTGTTGTGTTAATTTGATGTTATTGTAAATTGGTATATGTCTCATCACTGTCACGACTGCTATGTTGATCGGAACTGCACCCAAGAATTTCACACACCATTGCACTTGTGTATATGGTTGTGTGACAATTAAAGTGATCTGATTTCATTTGAAGTAATATTTCTATAATAATTTAATAAACTCACCTCCTCTTCGGTCCACAAAAACCTGGTGCATAGGGTTGTTGAAGATTTATATAGGAACTTGTAGTGAATAATGAAATTGAATTTGGAGTGTTGTACATACATATGATCAGTGCATGTTACCAGACCAACACCAACGCAACACGTCGGTTATTTTCTGCACAAGATGAAATTCGTTGAGCAAGCACAGAACCGCCTCACGTGTGCTCACATAGAACAGAGCTGTGCATGAGCATCACCTTTAGACTGTTTGATTAAATCATATCACAGCCCTTTGCAGTTTAATACTGACACAAGGTCATATCTTGATTTAGATTTTATTTCAATAAATCATTCAGCCCTACACAGTGCAATAGAAAGACGTGTTGTTGTTTGTGTTATTTCGCGGCATGCCCTAATTTTATCTCATCACATTCAATTCAGACTGCAGGCTCACAACTTGAGTTCCTTCTTTTGCTGTGGCTTCGCTGCTACTGAATAGCGGTGCAGGAAACACTGGTATGCTGCTTATGCTTTGTAAAATCAATCTATATAAGCTAAGGCTACGTCCACATTAATCTGGATACATTTGAAAATGGCATTTTTCATTTTCATTTTCACAATCTCCATCCACACTGCTATTTTCAAGCATTTCCAAAAGTTTCTCATCCACACTGAAACATATGAAAACGCTTAAATTCCCTTACTACGCATGCAAAAAAATCGCAGTTCCATGTAGAGTCATAAATGCAATTGTCCTTTTGTTCCATCACCAGACAGCAATTCTGAGTAAACTTCCCAACGCCTTTGAAGGAATGCAATGTGAAGGTTGTACAAAGGAACATTTATCATTAACAACAAAATAAAAACTATAAAAGTGAATTGCAGCCACAACAATGCCTGTACAACTTGGGCCACCATCTTGATTGGTTTGGGTTGACTGCATCACATGACAACAAAAACGTCATCATTTTGAGATAACGCTGTTTCCACTGCCCACACTACAACATGAAGATGGCGTTTTCACATTTTTCCACTTGGGAAGAGTGTTTTTGAAAAGCTCAGTTTTCGCTGTCAAAAATTCCATCTCATTGTGGATGGAAGGCCAAAACATAGTGAAAATAGCGTGTTTTCAAACGAAAACTCATTATTGTGGACATGGCCTAATTTTAAGGCTGTCTGGGGGGCCTCTCCATAGGTCCCCAACCCCCCACCACACCCTGAACCACTGCGGCTTCGGAGGTGTCCCGTACGGCAGTGAGCATGAACTATTCATTTTCTTTGCAGCCTCAAAGCGTGACATCCTCATCTGCGAAGCTGTCTGGCAGCAGCGCTTTTTCTCGACGTTATCGCACACGAGCCCTTGCCTCTCATGTGGACGAGACCCTCTTCGGAACCCCCAAACAAGTAGCTGTAAGTTTAGTCTACTGTGCAGTCATCTATCAAAGTCCTAACTATACACCTTATTCACAGTAGCACCATATTTGATTTCTGACATGAATGGAAATGAGGCTGTGAGAGATTGGGTTGTTCTCAATGCTAAGAACGCAGAGAATGGACTTGCATTCTGATGAAGACAAGTCTTGCATAGCTACCTTGAAAGAATTAACTCGGGAGGACAGGAGGACATGGAATACATCTATGTGAGTTTTGATATGTGCTGCAATCTTCCTGCTTTGCAACTGCCCCTCCCAGCACATTTGTAGCCAGTGAGAGTTTTGCTGGCATTATAACACACCAGTGACAGCATTATTTGCATCACACTAGTGACTTGTTGAAAGAGCCTGTTAATACTCTTTTGCTCCATGTGTTTATTACTTTATTAAAATAATACAAAACAAAAAAACAACAAAAGTTGTCAGAGTATTACGACTCTCATAAGCCGTCAGACTTATGCAAACTTACAGTGAAACCCTTGAGGGAAAACATGTAGTGCCACAATCACTTCTGGGACTTCAAATGGGTTCTTGCGCACAAGCCACCATCCGATGCGTCCTCAAAATTTGGCCTGATCAAGAACACATCAGAGTAATTTTATGCATTCTCGATATTTGTGTTCTTGAGTATTGGAATTAAAGTTCAGCAGTGGATGATAATTTCAAACAAGTCCACGAGAACGTAACAACGCATAGGAACGCACATTGAGAAATAGCCATTGACTTACCGTCTCTTCGATGGGATCCACTTTACAAAGCTCCTAGATCACATCTAACTACCCACAACTTTTATTTTCTTGAGTTTTTTGTCAGCTGTAATTTGGAAAATATATTTTTTCAATTTTTCATCAGCGGAACAATCCAAAACAGTTTAAACAACACTACAGCCTATTGAAGAAAATGTAGTCTATCAAGTCAATCCCTCACAGCCTTGTTGTCATTCCCATCAAAATTAAAGATGGCGCTACCTGTACATAAGCTCCATTAGACAGAAAAGGAAGATCCAGTAGGCTTTTGAATCTTCCACAGCACTTGGCTGTTGATAAAGTCGATCCTGATGGTGGCAGCGCAAGGTCAAGGTCACACTCAGCTCCTGCCATCAAAGAGCCAAAATCAGAGACACTACGCATCATCACTAAAGACCTCATCAGGGACCTCAGGCAAGTAATACACATTAAGTCGAAAGCCTATATTCAGTTGTTTTCTTATTTATGTATTTCTACATAAACTGACACTAAAAATTATCTTCCCTGATGTGTAGGCTTACCTAATGTAAGTTTATTTAATCATGATAAATAATATATTTCTCTTGAACAAAACCAGTTAATTTAGATGTTCCCACATGAAGTACATGTAGGTGACAAAATATTTTTGTACAGTGTACTGTTTGTTACAGAAGTGTAAAAGACTTATTTTGGCCTTTTTACACCCAATTTTATGTAGCCTGTAAGTCATAGGAAAACAAGGATGTAATCACATATTAAAGATTAGAGGGATGAAACGTAAAACTCATTGACAAATCTGTATTGATGGGATTTTGAGCAAAATAAGCCTACTCGATTGTCTTTTTGTTAAATCAGAATCCCTAGAAAGGACCCATCGGGTCAGACTGTCATCCTCTCCTCCACTGACTTCAAGCGAATCTTGGTGGAGTCTCATGTACCTAGTGAAGAGGAAAAGGCAGCTGTGTTGGAGGCCCAGCGCAAAGCCCGTGAGGAAGCCATGGTAAGAAGCCCATCATTTCAAAGTGTAGCGTCTAGCTGAAGTTAAGAAGAATTTTCACGTTCATTTACACATGAACTTAATTCCTTTTTATTTTAGAGATATTTTAGTGTTTTACTTTCCGTAAATGGACTCAATAAATAGTAGACAGAGTGGATGAGGGACAAACATCCCTTGTCATAACCAATGTGCATGTGCTTGCAGCTTGGCAAAAAATCTTGGCTGTCACATAAAAGTTTGGCTTTTCAGGTTGCCTCAAGTGCATAATGAGACCACAACTGGAAACCCACAAAAAATTACAGTTGTCCCTTATTGCAATGAATGGTGTATTTAAATGGAAAATCAGTGAGCAACATGATCACACAGGAAATCGATGTTTCTTCTGAATGTTCATGTACCCTGAAATTGACCCCATTTAACAATCGGCATCCCCCATCAGACATTTTTGGGTCAATTCTAGTGGTCGACTGATATATCGCAGAGGCCGATAAATCGGATGATATTCTGAATGTTTTAATTATCGTATCAGCCGATAAATGTTCCTGTTTGGCTGATTTGTTTCTTAAGGCTGTGAGGGCACCGAGAATTTTTCTGATTACACGTGAAGGAGCCAACTGAGACATGTAAATGACCAATCACAGTTCATTTTGTTGTTACGTGCCATCATGTTACTACAATAATAGGCCAGTGTGCAACACAGTCTCGTTTAAACGGTCCCGTATATCAGAGCTGCGACAGATGCACAGAAGATCATAATGTTAAAGTGTTTACGTGTTTCACTCTCCCTCTCTCTCTCCTCAACAGTTCCCTGAAACATTTAACTGTCTTGTCTAATGATAAAAAGGCAAATATCAACAAAACTAAGATATACTGTCTTAAAATATGCAGATATCTCATCTAAACAGATGCAAGCAGATGCATGAACCTCACAAAACTTTAGCAAATCCAGTAGGGATGGGTGGATCGATACTAAAGTATCGATACTTCCGATACTGATGTGGTATCAAGAATATCGATCCTCACATAAAAATATTGATTCTGAAGTTTTTTTTAACAAGTGATCTTATTATTTAGATTACATTAATATTAATGCATCTCATATGCTTCAAAGTGGAAATAAATGAATGCCAGAAGTGCCAGAAATGCTAAAATACACTAGCAGTCAGACAGCGCTCACCCTTTCAGTCGTAGCTGAAACGATCCACTCTGACCAGAAAATGGGGACTTATTATTACATAATTTGGGGTTCAGCCATATGCTCGAGGCAATATTTAAATAAATGTCCGAATTAAACACTCTGGACACTTTTGTCCACACCAAGTGCAAATGCGAGATATCTATCTTTTCATAGAAAGACTTTGCAATGGCAAAGTAGGGGCAAGAACTTCCTGTTCAATACAAAACCAGGGAGGGGCTCTCTCAGGTGGAAGCGACCAATGAGCCAAATGTCTGAGACCGAATGCATAATAATAAAACAAAATCTTGGGTAGGCCTAGCCCACCTTTGTCAATCGGCCTATGTAACTTACTGAAATGTAATCTAAGACGCTTGCCATTCCAAATGAAGGACTTCGCTATGCTAACAAATTGCTTGAAATAAGAGAGGGGGACATCTTCAGGAAGAGATTGTAGCAGGTAGTTAAATTTTGGAATAAAATTCATTTTAATAACATTAACCTTCCCAATCATAGATAAATGTAATGAAGCACACCTGACAACATCGCTCAAAAAACTTTTTATTAAGGGGTCAAAATTAACTCTAACTAAATCAGACAAATTTGCTAGGAATAAAATGGCCAAACACTTATTGCCCTGTTTGGGCCACTGGAAGGTGCCAAGTTGAAAAGCCATTACTGGGCAGTATGCTGTCAGAGCCAAAGCTTCAGATTTAGACCAAGTGACTCTGTATCCTGAGAACTCAGAAAAGGAATTAATAATTCTGTGGAGGTAAGGCATAGATCTAGTAGGGTCGGAGACGAATAATAAAATATCATCTGCGTAAAGCAAAAGCTTATGCGCCATACCTCCCACCACCACCCCTGGAAAATCATCTTCCTTTTCTTATCACAGCTGCTAATGGATCCAGGGCAATACAGAACAATAATGGGGAAAGAGGGCAACCCTGCCGGGTTTCTTTTTCTCCGTATGTGGCAACACCTCTAAACTCACCAGGGCATGATCTGAGACTAAGATGTTTCCAAATGAGCAATCCACAAAAAATGAAATGAGGGACTTAGATATATATATATATATATATATATATATATATATATTAAAAAAATAAATTCTAGAATAAATCTTATGGACTGATGGAAAAAAAAAATATTCGCTACCAGATGGGTTCAAAAGTCTCCAAATATCTGTAAGACCAAGATATTTACACATCCTGTGAAGCGTCAGTGTTGCTCTAGGGGGCTTGCACACTTTCGCTTAACTATGATCAAGGACTGAGTCCATCAGAAGATTAAAGTCTTCTCCCAATATTATATCATGAGGGGTGCCAGTGGCTTGCAACATCGCTTCAAGATCTATAAAAAACCCCTGATCATCAATGTTAGGTGCGTAAATATTAGCCAAAATCAACCTTTGCCCCTGAATTTCTGCTAAAAGAATAATGACTCTTCCTAATTTATCATTAATCTGTTTGAGACATTTGAATTGTAGATGTTTACTTATCAATGTAATGACTCCCCTGCTCTTACTTGAGCCAGCACTAAAGAAAACATGTCCACCCCATATCTTCCCAAATTTTCCAGCTTCCTGCTGGGAAAGATACGTTTCTTGAAGAAACACAATATCATATTATATTTTACGTTTAAGAAAATAAATAACTTTCCTTCTTTTTATGGGGTGCCCTAACCCATTCACATTCCATATGGAGAGAGACAATCCACTCATATTAACATTCTACATTTTGACATATTAGATTATATAGACAAGATTATATAGACCACATTCCAAGATTAGAGCAACAAACAAACCCCGAACTTCCCCAGAACCGAACAAACAGAAAAAATAAAAATGTGCGCATTAACCCTACGCACAACAGTGCCAACCGGTGTCCATCCCCCTAAACTCAAACAGTCCATGTACGCCTACGAGAGCCCCCGTGACAACTTTTCCGTTGGATTGCTCAAGTCTGGTGCTTCTGTACAAATTTTGTGAGACAGAATTACACAACAGAAGATAATCTATAAAACAAACTCCAGCCAATAGGCGGGATAAACACAAAGACGTGTAGATTCATCCACATAACTATTTTGAAGGTGTGTTCCTCCACATAACAAACTCCAGCCACTAGGCGGAACCAGCACACAACAAAAAAAAGACGCTAAGTTTCCTCGGAAAGTCAAGTGAATGTTCAGTGAGTCAGGCCCACTCTGATGTTACATGAGTGCAAAAAAAAATGCCCTAATCACTCTGATGTTTTGCAAGAAATATTCCACAGTAATAACTCCAACCAATAGGAAGCATAAGCACAAAGAATGTGCAGATTCATCCACAAACTGTCCCGAAGGAGTGTTACTCCACAAAACAAACTTCAGCCGCTAGGCGAAACCAACACAAAAAGGAACAAAGAAGGTGCTCAGTTCCTCGGACGGTCAAGTGAATGTTCAGTGAGTCAGGTCCACTCGGCTGTATAGACAATATCACACAATAACTCACTCATTCATTTCATTGACTTTATGGAGGACATTGCTTGCTGTGGGCATGTAAATATTTTGCGGCCATCCTAAGTATCTATTCTCAATTCTCAAAACGTGACCTTCCATTGATGTAAGAGTTTCTTGCATTCCTTGAATGTTTCTCTTTTGTCTAATTCGCAATATCTGGGAACAAGAAAATGCTGTGGTTCTTCCAAAAAAGACTTCCTTTTTTCCTCGCCTTGCGTAACACGAGATCTTTATTGGATGATCTCAGAAATTTGGCCAGAATTGATTGGGGTCTGTCTCCCTCAGCGGATCTCCGAGCCGGAACTCTGTGAGCTCGCTCGATTTCCAGCTTATGGCCTGTTATGTCGAGCAGACTCAGGAAGAGCCCGTCTAGGAATTTCACCATATCTCGGCCTTCTTCGTTCTCAGGAATTCCAACAATTTGGACATTGTTTCATCGGTTACGATTCTCAAGGTCTTTCAACTTTTCCCAAAAGTGTTCCAAGGCTATCTTGTTTGCTAGCAGGTTAGCAGCTACAGTAATTCCCTCTCTGATGACTCCAGATAATCGATCCGTTTCTCAACGTCCGACACTCTTGTAACCACCTCAGAGAATTTTGTCTCCATGGCAGTGATCAATCGATGTATTACAGCAAGATCCTCCAAGTCTGCAACGACCTTCACCAGCATTGCCATCATGCTCGACAGTTGACGCTGAATCTCTCCCGCCGCACCATCCAAATCGATCCCTGGTCTGCGGCCCTGTCTGGGGTATCAGCTTGAGCACTGAAGTGTCTTTTAATGTCTCCAGAGCCCAAGGATTTTGAATTCTTTGACATATTGTCTTCTTGGAATAGGGTGTATAGAATCTCACCGGTTTATGACACAAAAAGTATTAAAAACTAGCAAAGTGTGCAGAGCCCGCTGTTCACACGTCCAACCCTCGCATGGCACCACGCAACTCCAATTATGAATATTGTTAAATTATAATAAATAAAATGCATTAAAATACAATAAAATACACCTTACAGTAAAAATTACTGTAGAGTACCTCAAATATCTTTGCATTGTTTCTCCGGTGTAATCGGTCCATGGCTGCCAATAAAAATTGCTCATTATCGTGCTCTAGGTCAACATTACTGTGTCCCACTTCACAGGATATTTTGAAGGGTTCTGTAATTCATTAGGAGAGTGACAGTAAATCTGAATAATCATATGGATTATTCTCACCTTGGGGATTGGCCGTCAGCAGTCTGCATCCAGTCTAACCCAGTTTATGCACTGCATGCCACTGCCTCCGAGACACAGGTTCTGGTCCTGTGGACTGGTGATACTCTAATGGTTAAGGACCTGGACTACTAACCAAGGTTGCAGATTCAGTCCTAAGTAGGGTCGGCTTGGGACTTGTTGTGTTATTGAGATCAAAATCTCCAATGTTCCTTTGAGCAAGGAGCTTTTCTTTTTTTCTTCTTCTTTTTTTTTCATTTTGAGCAAGGGGTTTTTTAACCACATATGCTGTACTGTACTGTACTGTAAGTGAAGTACCAAGAAACTGTAACTTCACTTACACAGTAAATAGAGGGTTCAGTGCTTTTCATTGTTGCTGTGCAAGGATTCTGCAGAGCAGAGAAAGGCACAGATGCGCCAGGCAGACTTGTCTCGGCAAAAGAACCAGAAACTAAGTGATCTAGAGGCAGAAGCGAGGGACCGTGCTCAGTACCTGCTGGAACGGGCCAACACCCTGAGAATGGAACAAGAGGATGAAGTTAAGAAGCTCAATGAGGTACTCTGGATATAATAATAAACTGTGTATAAATATGTGCATAAAATAAATAATTCAGTAGTTCAGATTTTTTTGTAAATATTTTCACTGGCCCTACCATAAAAAAAAAAAAAATAAATAATAATAATTTTTACATTTTACTTTTAGCAATGCATTTTTAATATTTTCAAGTTTTCTGTACCGAAAATAAATACATATGCAGTACTATGCAAAAGTCTTAGGCACATAAGATGTTTCCCAAAAATATTTGTCTTAAGATGGTTATTAATATCTTAGCTTTAGTGTGTCAATATGAAATATAAAGTTTAGACTCCCAAACATTCCTTTTGCAAATAGAATAGAAGAACAGGGAGCCCTGCAACAGATGGCATGGCCCCCGCAGAGCCCCCACTGAACATCGAGTCAGTCTGGGATTATGTCATGAAGAGACAGAAGCAGTTAAGACAGCCTAATAGATAGAAGAACTGTGGCAAATTTTCCAAGAAGCTTGGAGCATCCTATCTACCAACAACCAAGAAAAACTGTGTCCAGGTGTACCTAGGAGAATTGGTGCTGTTTTGAACAAAGGTGGTCACACCAAATATTTAATTCGCTTTTTTATGTTTACTGGACTTTGTATGACGTTAATTGATAAATGAAAACTATTTATGGTATTATTTTTGAAGAGATCCTCACTATGCAAAATTTTTCACAAGTGCCTAATACTTTTGCACAGAACTGTAAATTTACAGTTCATACAGTATACAAACATACACATATAGAGATGCTGTGGAAGGACATCAAGATAGCAGTTCACACCAGACATCCTAAGAATATGGCTGAGTTGAAACAATTCTGTAAGGAATAATGGTCCAAAATTCCTTCTAAATGTTGTGTAAGTCTAATCCGCAGCTACCGGAAATGCTTGGTTGAGGTTATTGCTGCCAATGCAGGATCGACCAGTTATTAAATCCAAGGGTTCACTTACTTTTTCCATAGCACTGTGAATGTTTATTTGGATGTTTTCAATAAATACATGAAAGGTTATAATTGTTTTTGTGTTGTTAGCTTAAGCACATTGTGTTTTTCTATACTTGTGACTTTGATGAAGATGAGATCACATTTTATGACCAATTAATGCAGAAAACCAGATAATTCCAAAGGATTCACATACTTTTTCTTGCCACTGTATATCATTCTAACAATTTCAACAATACCTCATCAATGTTAGCCAGCTAGATCGTATCACCTTGGTAGCACTGGTACATTTCTGGTTCTTTTTTTTCTTTTTTTTTCTATCATTTTTATTTTCTGGCCTTTTGACTCTCTTTTCATCTCTCATTCCCATCTTTCTCTGTACTTCTCTGTACTCCAAAGCCTTGAACATAATGCTTTTCTGTCATTGCCAACATACAAATGCTGTCCTTGTATTGCTGCAGTTGATCCAGGAAGTGCAGTGCCATGTAGTGCGGGATACTCAGATTCAGGAAAAGCAGCAGAATCTTGCAGAGTTGCTGGAGGAGGAAAAGAGACTGGATGCCATGATGGAGGTGGAACGGCGTCGAGCCTTGGAAGCCCAGGAGCAAATTGAACAGCTACACAAAGAGCAGAAGATTCAGTAAGGATGCTCATACTCTGTATTCTATATAACTCCTTATACTCTACAGCAGTGGTTCTTCATCTGGGGGTTTGTGAGCCAAAAATGGGTTTGTTCTGATAGGGTCACAGACAACATGGGGGGAAAATGCTAAATACAAATGATTAAATGCAACTGACCATACAATTCACTTAGCACTTTATTAGGAACACTACTAATACTGGGTTGGACCTCACTTTGCTCTGAAAACAGCCTCAATTCTTCATGGCATAGACTCTACAAGATGTTGGAAACATTCTTTTGGGATTCTGGTCCATGTTGACATGATTGCATCATGCAATTTCTGCAGATTTGTTAGCTGCACATTCATGCTGTGAATCTCCCATTCTACCACATCCCAAAGGTATTCTATTGGATTCAGATCAGGTGACTGGGAAGGCCACTGAAGAACAGTGAACTCATTGTTATGTTCATGACTACCAACTGTGTACCTCAGCAGAAATCAAGATTCATCAGACCAGGCTACCTTTTTCCAGTCTTCAACTGTCCAGTTTTGGTGAGCCTGTGCCCACTGCAGCCTCAGCTTTCTGTTCTTGGCTGACAGAAGTTGAACTCGACGTGGTCTTCTGCTGTTGTAGCCCATCCGCCACAAGGTTCTATGTGTTGTGCATTCTGAGATTCTGTTCTGCTCATTACAATTGTACAGAGTGGTTATCTTAGTTACTGTTTCCTTTCTGTCAGCTTGAACCAGTCTGGCCATTCTCTGTTGACCTCTCTCATCAACAAGGCATTTCCGTTTGCAGAACTGATGCTCACTGGATGTTTTTTTCTTTTTCTTTTTTTGGCACCATTCTGAGTAAACTCTAGAGACTGTTGTGCGTGAAAATCCCAGGAGATAAGCAGTTACAGAAATACTCGAATCAGCCCGTCTGCCATCACTGATTGTTGATGTGAACATTAACTGAAGCTCCTGACCTGTATCTGAATTATTTTATTCTTTGCACTGCTGCCACATGATTGGCTGATTAGATAATTGCATGAATATGTAGGTATATATGTGTTCCTAATAAAGTGCTCAGTGATTGTATAATCTTGTACTGATAGGATAGCTAAATAAATAAGCTTATACATTTTTAAACGGAAAGAGAAAATGCTTCCCATATCTTTTGTTGATGATGTGAAAGTTTGTGTTTGTCCAAGCACACTATATGGATTTTTTGTGTGTGTGCAAATTCATGGTAATCTGAATATAAAATAATGAATTCACTTGGTAATATGGCTAATACTAATGCAAAATGTGTCCAAGTGTTTTTTTCAATGTGTTAGGTAGCAAAATTGTAAATGTTTATATTCAGTTGATATTCAGTTTAATGTTTGATTTCAGTTCTTTCTTGGCTGCTATTACTTAGGCAATCGGTATATTCATGGCTTCTTTATGCTGGTCTAGGTAATACATATGCACATTCTAGAGTAAAAATAAATTAGGGGATTGGCTGTTTTAATGGCAGTTGGGACTTCCTGCCGTATGAAGCATTGCATAGACTCCCATTTATTTTTCAATGAGCAGTCTGTTTCCAGCACCTTGTAATGTCTCTGGTGTTATCAAAGGGGAAAGCTGTGCATCCTGGACCAGATCCAGATGCGTCTGGAGGAGAAAATGCTACAGTATGAGGTTAAGGAGCAGGAAAGTCAACAAATGTTGGAGAACATGGAAAGGATGCAGATGGAGGAGCTTAAGGTACATTGATCTTTCCTAGGTGTTTCAATGTCTAGATCAGTTCAAATCATAAGTAGTTTGCTTTGTGACTATATTCACATAGATATGTACGTTTTTGAGTGTTTATCTTTGTGTGTGTGTGTGTGTGTGTGTTTGATGTTATCACAGGCCATTGAAAGGAAGAAAGAGGAGCAGAAGATGCTGCTGCAGGAGATTCAGAAGATAAATGAAGAGAATCTGCTTGCTAGGGAGAAAAGAAAGGAGGAGGAGAGATTAGCAGATTTACGTGCTGTAGAATATACACGCAAGAAATTGGTGAGAAAAGTCTTTTTTTTCTACCAGGGCAATGGCTACATTAAATGCACAGCAAATAGGCAGTAAAATTAAGGTGTTAGCCTTACCGTTTCTCTAATTCATTATTGTCTATTTAAGTGGCCTATTAGCTGTGTATTAAGATACTAGGCCACTGAGTGATTTATAAGTACTAGTACTTAAGTAATAGTTGTTTTCGCTTTTTTATTTATAGGCAGATACAATGACCTTTGTTTTACCTGTGAAAACTTGTTACTGTAATCATTACAGATATTACAGTTTCATTTTTTTGTTTTGTTTTTTTGTTTTTGTTAATGCATGATTTCCTGTAAAGCTGCTTTGAAACAGTTTTGTGAAAAGCGCTATACAAATAAAAATGACTACTTTTTTTAAGGAGTTTTTCCTGAGACATCCCACTGAAATTCCTTTGTGGTGATTCATGATAAACACTACAAAAATAGAAAAATGTCTAGGGACTTGCAACATCAGCAACTGCAGCTGCAGTTTCTCCACCATAGATCAGTTGAGTCACCACATTAAACCCAGATGTGTTTGATCACGTAGGAGCGAGAGGCAGAGTATGAAGTGGAGCAGATTCGAATAAAGAAAGAAAAAGAGAAAGAGGTGGCACGACTGAGAGCTCTTCAGGAAAGGGACAGAGACCACAAGGCTGAGCAGGTAAAATGTTACGACCTCACTGGTCATGACATAACTAATGCATATAATGCCTTTGTTGAAATCTAAATACCCTTATGTACATAGTATACCCAGTATGCCATTTAAGCAGTATCATACAAACAAGATTGCTGTTTTTACTCATGGCCAAATCACAGCATTATTGTGAGTCTTTCTTTTCTACAACAGTTCTAAACAAGAAGTTAATATCAAACAACTTACAATTTAGACACAATACGGACAGTTTCTTTGTAAATTTTCTATATTATGTATAAGTATTATTGAGATATTTTTTTCTTTTCCGGAATCCATATAAAAAATACAAAATAAACTATTAGGATGAGATCAGGGCACGGAGGAACCAGGAAGCAGCTGCGAGGGAATGGAGAAGAAAAGAGAAAGAGGAGGTAAAGAAAATGTTGGAGGAGGAAGAGAGGCTGAAGGCTGCTCGTTTGGAGCAAGTGACTCATAAGGAACACATGCTGTCCATTGAGGCTGGCCGGGAGAGAGCAGAGTTTGACAGGGTCCTGAGGTAAAAATATAGCATGCAGCTGACAATAAAACTAATTCAAAAATGTAATTGGGGATTCACTGTATATGTCTACTTTTCCAGGGCACAGCAGGAGCTAATTAAGAAAGAGCAAGAAAAAGAGGAGCGGCACTATCAGCAAATCCACAGGCATGCTGAGGCCGTGAGGCAGCAGGTACGGGAGAGAGAGTTGCAGGCTGTTGCCCAGCGGAGAGAGCTATTCCGTGAGGGAGAGCGGCTGGAAGAGGAGGCGCGCAATCGTAGAGCCCGACTGGATGAGATTAAAGAAAAGAAGCTGAGGGAACTAAAGTATGTCGAAGCACATTTTTGCATGCATCTGCGCTGTTTAAAAAAAAAAAATAATTCTATGTAAACGCACTAAAAAAACGTCTTTGACTATGTTTTTTTTTTTCAGTGTCTGTGTCAGTGCATTTTTAGACCTTGTCTCAAATTAAAATTAGGTCTTGAGACACCTGCGTTCTGCTCTATTCATGTTGCTGCATCTAACTTTTTTTAGTGCAAGGGCGCATTCAGTGCAAGCAGACAGAAAAAAAATTAATGAAAGAAAAAATATACTATGAATGAACTGTGCCCGCTGATAGCGCTGTTTATTTGCATGCACTGTCTGCATTGTTCCCTATCTGTCACTCACTCGATGTTGTGTCGATGTAGTGACAATAGGGGTCACTCTTGGGAGCCCCAAACACCTCTGCTTTTTTGAAAAAAGGCCAATGAGAATTGGCGAGTGGAATTTGCATGCCACTTCCCCGGACATACGGGTATAAAAGGAGCTGGTATGCAACCACTCATTCAGATTTTCTCTTCAGACCGAGCGGTTGTATTCAGTGCACTGAATTCAATTCCCTCCAAAGACGCACCTCAAAACTGCTGGATTTACGGTACATTTCAGCGGCTTCTCCCCCCTCTGCACCCGTGGAGTGCAGAGAACGCCCCTGGGCGCTTCAGCAGAGCGAAAATAAGAGAGTATATTCTAAAAGAGTATATTTTGATTCACAAAAAGAGTGGCACACACACGGAACGTCTTTTTAAAGATGCCTTAACGTTTGTGTGTTTTTCCTGGTTGCGGTCATTATCTCTCCGCTTCTGACGGCCACGATTGCTGTCTTGCGTGTCTGGGCACTGCCCAAGCGGAGACATCGTTCGTGGATGAGTCATGTCCTCACTGCGAGAACATGACCATGGCAACGTTGTGGTCACGGCTTGCTTTAGTAAGAAAGCAAGCCACCCCAGTGGCTCCCCGCACCGGTCCTTCTACCTACGGGTTTGAGGCCGTGTCGGTTAGCACTGGGGGCGATTTGGGGACATCAATGGGACCACCTCCGCCGGGTATCCCCCCACGGACCTCCGATTCCCCATCATGCTTGCTTGCCCCGATCGGGCTCTCG
Source organism: Myxocyprinus asiaticus (assembly GCF_019703515.2). Lineage (NCBI taxonomy): Eukaryota > Metazoa > Chordata > Actinopteri > Cypriniformes > Catostomidae > Myxocyprinus > Myxocyprinus asiaticus. The sequence goes on from NC_059361.1 coordinate 17,429,943, forward strand.
CACGAGACCGCCGGCTCGTCTCAGCGCGAGTTTGACTTCTTGTTCGGAGCTCGGGAAGACGATGAGTTATCGAGTGCAGCATCGGAGAGCAGGCTCGTCCAGTCTGACGCAGAGGCTTTGGCTAGGCTTCCTCCTTCGGGAATGGTCGCCCAGTCTCACGCCGACACGGAAATGATGGACATGCTTTCCCAGGCGACCGCAAGCATCGGGCTAGAGTGGAACTCTTCACTCTCCCCTGAACCCTCACGGCTCAACGATTGGTTCCTGGGCTCCCCCGTTCCTTTCTTCCTGGAAGTGCATGAGGAGCTGACAAGATCGTGGGAGGCACCTTTTACTGCCCGGTCCTGGTCTTTCAGCTCCCCCGCTCTCACTACCCTCAATGGTGGAGCAGCCAGGGGGTATTCGGTGATCCCCAGGTGGATAAGGCGCTCGCGATGCACTTGTGTCCACAGAGCGCTGCCACCTGGTGCGGGCGCCCGAAGCTCCTGTCCAGGGCCTGTAGGTTTATGTCATCCCTGATGACTGTCGCCTGCGGTGCCGCTGGACAAGCTGCCTCCACCCTGCCCGCCATGGCTCTCCTGCAAGTACACCAAGCCAAGGCGCAAAAAGAACTGCACGAGGGTAGTTCTGACCTAGGATTGATGCAGCAACTGCGCTCGGCGACCGACCTCACTCTCTGGGCGATGAAGGTTACGGCACGGTCTCTCGGGCAGGCGATGTCCACCCTGGTGGTCCAGGAGTGCCACCTTTGGCTCAGCTTGGTCGAGATGGGAGAGGCGGACAAGGCACGGTTCCTTGACGCCCCCATTTCCCAGGTTGGCCTGTTTGGTGATGCTGTCGAGGACTTTGCCCTGCAGTTCTCGGTGGTGAAGAAACAGATGGAGGTCTTACAACATATCCTGCCCCGGCGCGGCTTAAGACCCCGCACCCTGTCTGCTCGTCGCCAAGGGCGTCCTCCTGCAGCAACAACACCGGCTCTTCCGCATCCCACCCCCATGGCCCGGCTCCAGTGTGGAGCCCTCCGCAGGAAGCAGACGCCACCCGTCTCGCGGCCGGCCGCTAAGAACCCGAGGAAGGCTTCGAAGCGCCCCCGAGACAGGCGACCCAGGGTCGAGGAGACCCACTTCTCTGGGGCTGGTTGACAGACCACGCCATCCCCAGGTGGAGGGCTGGGAGGAGAATCTTTTGTCGCTGCATGCCCAGGAGGCTGCGGCACCCAAAAGCCTGACAAAAGAATGGTTCCCTCGTCTCCTGGGTCACACATCGGTTTTCGCACAGCCGTCGTCAGGACCATCATCCACCATCACATTTTGACACCGTCCCCGGTGGACCCCCCGCCCCTGTGCGCCCAGCTGTGGCACAAACACACCCACATGGGATTGGTTCCATTGGACTACGGGGACAAGATTCCTCCTCCCCCCTCCTCAGCCAATCTTATGGTAGGCGGCAGGAGCCAGGTAAGTGCTTCAACGTCCCTGGACTCAGCATGGCCACAGGGCTCGCTAAGTGGTGTTCTTCCCGATGTGAAGACCCCCAGATATGCGCAGTCGGATCGGTGCTTTCCTTCCTGCAGGAGAGGCTGGAGGGGCGGTTGTCCCCCTCCACCTTGAAGGTGTATGTAGCCGCTATTTCGGCTCATCACGATGCAGTAGATGGTAAGTACTTGGGAAGCACGACTTGATCATCAGGTTCCTGAGAGGTGCTAGGAGGTTGAATCCCTCCAGACTGTGCCTCATCCCCTCGTGGGACCTCTCTGTAGTCCTTCAGGGTCTACAGGGAGCTCCCTTTGAGCCCTTAGAGTCAGCTGAGTTTAAGGCACTCTCTTTGAAGACTGCCTTCCTGACTGCGCTCACTTCCATCAAAAGGGTAGGGGACCTGCAGGCATTCTCTGTCAGCAAATCGTGCCTGGAGTTCGGTCCGGGTTACTCTCACGTGTTCCTGAGACCCCGACCGGGCTATGTGCCCAAGGTTCCCATGACCTCTTTTAGGGATCAGGTGGTGAACCTGCAAGCGCTGCCCCAGGAGGAGGCAGACACAGCCTTGGTGTTGATGTGTCCGGTGCAAGCTTTACGCATCTATTTGGATCACACGCAGAGCCTTGGAAGCTCTTAGCAGCTCTTTGTCTGCTTTGGTGGACAGCGGAAAGGAAGCAGTCTCCAAACAGAGGATCGCCCACTGGGTCATTGACACCATCACAATGGCATATCAGGCTCAGGACATGCCACCCCCTGTGGGGTTACGAGCCCACTCTACCAGGAGTGTGGTGGCCTCCTGGGCCCTGGCCAGTGGCGCCTCTTTGGCAGACATCTGCAGAGCAGCGGGCTGGGCAACACCCAACACCTTTGCGAGGTTCTACAATCTCTGGGTTGAGCCAGTCTCGTCCCGTGTATTGGCAGGCACGAGCAGGTAAGTTCCGGGACAGCTGGCCGGGTGTACCGCTTGCGCATAGCGCCTTTCCCCTCGCTTGATGTGAAGACGTGTGCTCTTGACTCCCAGTCATGTGCACAAACTGTGATCCCTGGATGACTTTCCTCCTAAGCCCTCTGGCAGTTGAGTTTGCAGAGAAACTCGATGACCGCCCAGTACCATCGCTAATGAGCCCTTGTACTGAGGTAGGTGCTCCACATGTGCTGGTTCCCCAAAGGTGACCCCATGTGATATTTTCCGCAAAATCGTTTCCCTGTCGGCAAACTGCGTCTTCCTTGGGCAGAGGCCCCTCTGCCCCCGGTCGCCATGCTCTGTAGAAACTCCTCCCCCTTCTGGTAGGACCTACCATGGGATCTCTCCACATGACATACTTCCGACAAGACTCAGTAAGACCATGTGACATATTCCACTCAAAATACCCCCCCCCCCCCCTTTTTGGGTGGGGTGTGGTCTCCGCAGTGTCTTATGCAGACACTTATGGCTCCCAGTCAGCTAACAAATTCCACTCTTTTTGGGGAGAAAAGAGAGGGAAAGAGGCCTCTGTTGGGCTAGCCTGTCCCTATAGTTGGGCAGTCGACTTGTTCCTGATGGACAGTTCGACGCTCATAAGAGCGTTGGGGGAGGTTACGTGACGGCCTGGTGTGCTGGCTACGAGGCACACAGCGGTCTGCCTGTCACACACCACCGGTTCACGTAACACAGTTCAGATAGTTGTGCCGTTTGGTATAGGGACCCCTAGTGTCACTACATCAACACAACGTCAAGTGAGTGACAGATAGGGAACGTCCTGGTTACTTTCGTAACCTCCGTTCCCTGATGGAGGGAATGAGACATTGTATCCCTCTTGCCACAAAACCTGAATGAGTGGTTGCATACCAGCTCCTTTTATACCCGTATGTCCAGGGGAGTGGCATGCAAATTCCACTCGCCAATTCTCATTGGCCTTTTTTCAAAAAAGCAGAGGTGTTTGAGGCTCCCAAGAGTGACCCCTAGTGTCACTACATTGACACAGCGTCTCGTTCCCTGAGTTACGAAAGTAACTAGGACGTTTTAGCACCTGATTTACCTGCGCATAAACTTAGTGATGTATGGTGCCTTGATCCCACCACGGAGAAATAAAGTCACAACCGTGAGATAAAAAGTCAGAATTACCTTTTAATTTCCCCTATCCCTAGTGGGATCTGGCTTCCATTGGCACTGCACCTTTTAAAAATGTTGATAGTGTGCTCGCCTATAACGTGAGTCAGAATGCATGGCCAGTTACAGTATAATGCTCTTTCTTCATCATTTGATAAATTACTGCCCTGCTGAAAAGAAGGCATAGCCATGTTGTTTAACCTGGAATGGTTTAGTAAAATTGACATATGTTCCCTTTTTTGACCACAGGGCAGCTGGGCTCTCAGAGAAGTACTGCAAGGAAGTGGAGCGCAAGGTCAGAGCCCTCCCTCCTCTTTTGCACTGAGTTGCAACAGAAGTGGAGAACATTCTCCTAAAAGTTCACCAAATAAACACCAAATGACAAATAAGATAACAAGAACATGGCTGTATAAAGAAGTTTTTGTTCTCATATTTATGTGTTATTAATTTAGTTAAATGTTTGCATAATGTGACGGTTGGTAGTTTGACCAGTTTTGCCCTTAGGGATTTGTGGAAGAGATAGCATCATCACACATGCCAAAGCATATTATAAATTTGACATAAGATGCAAAATACACATATTGACACAAGTATGGTTTCCTGTATTTAGTTGGCTTTCATACTTCCATTGCTGACTCTGCAGGACTTTTAAATGGATACTAAAAAGCAGATGTTGTGTAAAACTCAGCATTGTTTTTGTTTTTCTATTTAGTGCAGGTTCATTATTATTTGTATTAAGCTATTATTTGTTTGTATTTGTACTTTCTATTGGCACCAGCACAGATAAGTTGCATTAAGCCTCAGGTCATTTCAAATAAATATAATCACTTCTCTGTGTGTTTTCTTCAAGAACTAGAGACTTATTAAAGACTATATATTGTAACGTCAATCATCTGAAAAACAGGTATAATGTAAATGAGCGGTGTACTTTATAAACACAGAATGATCTTTGATCATGTATTTTTAGTCAAGTGAAGTCAGTGTGTGTATGTAGAAGGTAGGGAGTTCCCTGTCTCCCACAGACCCTGGTGCTACATTTACATAAAACAGTATGACACAGGACCAATAGCAACAATATGGCAATATGAACAGTATCAGAACAGAATATACTGTACAATCACTGAGCACTTTATTAGGAACACCTGTACACTTATTCATGCAATTTTTCTAATCAGCCAATTGTGCGGGAGCAGTGCACTGCATAAAATCATGCATATACAGGTCAGGAGCTTTAGTTAATGTTCACATCAACCACCAGAATTGGGAAAAAATGTGATCTCAGTGATTTCAACCGTGGCGTGATTGTTGGTGCCAGACGGGCTGGTTTGAGTATTTCTGTAATTGCTTATCTCCTGGGATTTTCATGCACAACAGTCTCTAGAGTTTACTCAGAATGGTGCCATAAACAAAAAACACCAAGTGAGTGGCTGTTTTGTGGATGGAAACGCCTTGTTGATGAGAGAGGTCAACGGAGAATGGTCAGTACCGGCATATATAAACCTTTGGATTTACCTGGATTTCTCCATAAATTGGTTGTTTTATTCAAACAAAAAATAAATTACACAAACAATGATACATTTTCAGCAAAACCTCCCCCGTGCAATTATGGATCTGACCTGAGGACAAATTTTAAACCATTCCTCTTTACGAAACTGTTTACGTTGAGCAATATGCTTGGGTTGTCCACATAAAGCAATGTGTTTTTCCCAGAGCATTTAACTATGTTTTCATCTGTTTGCAGAATAGTTTGCCAATAGCATTGTGGCACATCCAGGTGCTCTTTTGCAAACTTCAGACGTGTAGCAATGTTTTGTTGTGGTTTATTTTTTTAGAACAGCATTGGCTTGCAAGAAGCATTACAATTGTGCAACAATGGAGTCCAGTAAACTGGACAAAGGTTTCCTGTTTTTCTCGTCATCTTTTTTCGTACTTCTCAAAAATATTTCTTTTAATCATTAATATTTGGTTTCAATATATTTCTGACTGCCTTATTTATTTAGTCTGACACCAATTCAAAGAAGGATCCTATTCAATTCAGATCCTATTTAGCTGGATCATCATTTTAGAGGGGGTCTTCCTGTAGTTTGGATTACTGGCATAGCTACAGGTGAGCCTGGGTCACCTATTGTGCATTAAGGCCCATGCCAAACAGTGTTGCCATGTCTACTTATAAGAAACTTTGGGCTTGTTTTCTTTTAAATATGAGATGTCGCTGCTGGTTTGGGCAGCTCCATATGTTTATAAAAATTTTTTTAAAAAGCTGTTGCAGTAGACAAACTTTAGTAAGCTAAATGTCTTTACATTTAGCCTACTAAAATTCTAGATACAACCCTGGAAATATTGGATATTTAATAATTCTAGCCCATTACTGTGGGTCTAATGGTCACAAACTCGCCAGCCTGTCATAGCAAGAGCTTGCAGTAACTTATACCATTAAGTTTGTTCACCTACTGCTTGCTTATAACTAAACGGTATTGTAGTTCAACTTCATACAACTTTTCAGATGATTAAACAGAACTCTAAATGTCCCAGATGAAGTGTCTACTGCTCCATTCCGATCATGGGCTAAGTGAGCTCTTAACCAGGTCATAGATTTCTAACATTCAATATAAAGATAATTTTTTCAGAAGAATCAATTTGCCAGTTTAAATGTATCATGCCAATTACACAATCAATTCAGAAAAGGAAAAAAAAAAAACAATATAATACATGAAATGCTCAAAGAACATTCTAAGACTCATATTCATAGGCTACATGGCAGACATAGATTAACAATTGGAATTTGCATTAAACTGGACCTAATGGGTCACAAGTTATCTAGGTGCAGAAGGTGATTTACATGAAAGACACCCAGGACCCCTTTTTAGTAGGTAGAATATCCCTGAACTATCAGATCTCAGATGAGACCATCATACCAGCCACACTTAGAGTCAGTCTGAGACATTTCAAATTATATTAAACATGAAGTTGCGAATCACTTGTATTCACACAAAACAAACTCAGCAAAAAAAAAAAATAAAATAAATAAATGTCCTCTCACTTTCAACTGCTTTTATTTTCAGCAAACTTAATGTGTAAATATTTGTATGAACATAAAGATTCAACAACTAAGACATAAACTGAACAAGTTTCACAGACATGAGACCTGCCTTACAACAGGCCTACAAGCCCTCAGTCCAGCCTCTCTCAGCCTATTGCGGACAGTCTGAGCACTGATGGAGGGATTGTGCATTCCTGTTGTAACTCGGGCAGTTGTTGTTGCCATCCTGTACCTGTCCCGCAGGTGTGATATTCGGATGTACTGATCCTGTGCAGGTGTTACACATGGTCTGCCACTGCGAGGATGATCAGCTGTCCTTCTTGTCTCCCTGTAGCGCTGTCTTAGGCATCTCACAGTACGGACATTGCAATTTATTGCCCTGGTCACATCTGCAGTCCTCATGCAGCATGCCTAAGGCATGTTCACGCAGAGGAGCAGGGACCCTGGGCATCTTTCTTTTGGTGTTTTTCCAGAGTCAGTAGAAAGGTCTCTTTAGTGTCCTAAGTTTTTATAACTGTGACCGTAATTGCCTACTGTCTGTAAGCTGTTATGTTCTTAACGACCGTTCCACAGGTGCATGTTCATTAATTGTTTATGAAAAACATTGTTTAAACCCTTTACAATAAAGATCTGTAAAGTTATTTGGATTTTTACAAAATTATCTTTTAAATACGTTGTCTTGAAAAAGGGACATTTCTTTTTCACACTTGGAGTGATTTGAGGCTAGATAAAGAGAAGGGAGTGAGGAACAATTTGGAGAGAGAAAAGACAAGAAAAGAAAAGAGATTCCCACATCGTCCCTCTGTGAACTGTGGAGACATGTTTTACACATTTGTGTTCTCTCCAGTTTTCTGGGGACCAAACCCAGAATGATGGCTCTGGCACTATCCATGGTCTTCCTTCCCGGGACACCATTGTACTTTGGTGTTTCGTGTGTCACGTCAACAGAGATATTGGCAAGATATCAAAGGCCTGAAATTTGTCAAATCTTTGGCAGCTTTATCATTTCTGCAGTGCTTGTGTATGCATATTGAATATCCTCAGATGGTTCATTTTCAAAATATTGTAAAAAAAAATTAATAAATAAACAAACAATTTCCCTTGACTTTTCAGTCATAAAACAGATTTCAAATAGTCAAGAAACCCATCAGCATCTGTCTATAGCCCAGCCTTTTATTTAAAAAAAAAAAAAAAAAAAAAAAAGAAAAGAAAAAGAAATGGTTTGGCTACGGTATTTTGTTATTTTTACAAATTTGTTGAGATCATAAATTGTTTTTTTTAGAAAATATATTTAAACTTGTCAACTGCCTAAAAAAAATAAAATCACTGGTATAAAATTTACAGATATTTATGTGTTTCTTTTTTACTCATTTTGTTTTTTTCTCAGGTCAAGCATTGGTGCAAGGAATAAGAAGTGTGCAAAAATAAAATAAATCATTAATAATGTAAATAGAATAATTTAAAAAGATTGTCTGTCCCTTGATTTCATTTCATTGGTGTCAACAATGTTTTAAACTTGTATTTTGAAAAATATAAAAAGTTGTGGAAAAGAACTTTCAAGGTCAAAGTTCAGAGGAAGACGCTGCTCAAATGTGCATACAGTGGTTTTCGCACCTTGTTTAAAAAAATTATTAATTTATATTTTAACATTAATTTTTTCTCACATGGTTTATTAAATGTCATTGGTGTTACATTATTCAATGTGTAATAACCCAGCTCTCGCAATAAGCTCAGAAAAGTACAATTCATATTTAAATGAAAAACCAGCAGTCATGATAATCAGTTAAACAATGCTTTTACAAAGCAGTTTTATTAAACAATTAAAAGCAGCAATACTTTAATAAACTCATTTAAAATAGAGAGAGGAAGCACAGACAAGCCAACCCAGGCAGGACACTATAACACAGCTGAAGAGAAATTATCCACACCACAGCACACTGGTTAGTATTTACCTTGTGAAATCACCACTACAAACCACTGTAACATTCACCACGTGCCCAACAGCACCCCAAGTGCCACCGCCTGGAAAAGGCTAGGAAAGAGAAAGAGAACGCAGTTACAACAGGGCCAACAACTTAAAATACCTTGGTTTTACCAACAACACTCATAAAATAAATTAATAATTTGCACAAGCAATGGAGTGACCAAGTATACCAAGCAATGTCTTGGCCAACAGCCTAAACTCAGCCAGCACTCAAGCTGGCTGAGAAGAGATCAGAAAAGAATAAATACACAATTTAATACCTAAAATAAACAAATAACAAACAATATAGATCACAAAGTCAAGAATGTATCAACAAAAAGGGTAATATTATCAAAATTTATAAAATAGATAGCATAGAATATATAGCAATTGGTATGCCCTGAAATAAAACACAACTAAATCAATAAACCAGTAAAATAAAACACATTAAGCAAAATATAACACAATATAACAAATAAGGGAATAAGAATTGATTTACTTTACTCAACGTGTATCTTTGATATAGGTATGGTAATGTCAGAAAATGTGAACAATATTTGGCAACACATATGTATTTGAGTAAACCTTCTCCAAAATGAAGTTACTGAAAACACCGAGATCCAGGCTGAGTGATGAACACTTACATCAGTCATTGAGACTTGGTGTGACAAGTATGGAGCCTGACCTTCTGCCTAGTCAAATGCAAGCCCACAGCTCCCACTGATGTAAGATTGTAGTTACTACTACATTGTTGTACACATAGTTTCACATACATTTTAAGTTTTCCTCATTAGCCTACAATAAAAATAAAATAAAATAAAGTTAAAGTTCTGTTGAAATGACTGGACCTTTTTTCCAAGTTGCTAAGAAATGTATGCATACAATACATTTACCAACATTAAAATCATGTTCTGTGGATAGATTGTAATTGTAAAATTCATCCATGTCATAAAAGCAGAAGAATAATCTCCATGACAAAAATACTATAGGTTCACTCCAGCCCACTCTTGAAAAAATTACAGAGTGACCTGGTCCTAGCATCAAAACGTTTGGGGACCCCAACTAAAGAGCAGGATTCTTCTTTTTCTTCCTCTTCTTCTTGCTGTTTTAAGGCGGTTCGCAACCCATTGGTGCATTACCGCCACCAATCTCCCTTTGGACCATCGACACTCTATTTACAAATAAACTGCCTACACCACCCTACCTACCTTTCCTAACATCGTCGGTCTGCAGCTTCAGCTGGCGCTGTGTGTTCAGCTCCTCCACTTCCACATGCAGCCCCTAAAAAAAAAAAAAAAACGTTCACCTTATATTCAATTAACTAGCCCAGAACTTGATATTTCATCACTATAGATATTTTATTACTTCCTATTTGTGGATTTAACCAATTCTTTAATGTAAGCTGTTCTCCCTTTCTTTTTTCTTTTTTTTTTTTTTTGTAATTAACATTTTATTGATTCATGTGCTATGACAGTGAAAAAAACTCAACACATATATAATGAATCAACATTTTACATTTAAACCCTACTAATACAATCCCACCCTGACCCCTAACGAACACCCCTGTGGTCCCACATAACACACACACAATCCAAAAAATAAAATAAATATATATATATATATATATATATATATATATATATATATATATATATATATATATATATATATATATACACACAAATAAATAAAATAATAAACATACATGATTAAACTACACTCTCCACATCCCCTCCCCGAGATTCCCCCCAAAAAACTAAATATTTGCCCCATTTTTTAGCAAATAAGTCCCTCAACCCCAACCTTCTACTTACCGCCTCTTCAAATGCAGCTTCCCTCCCCATTTCCACACACCACTCCGAAAAAGAGGGTGCTCCATTTGACTTCCAACCCCTTAAAATTACTTGCCTGCCGATCATGAGACTGGTCATAACCCAGTTTTTTATATGATTGTCCCCTAAATGCATAACCGCTCCATCACCCAAAATACAGAGTCTGGGACAAAGTAAAACCTGAGTGTTCAAAACGTCGCACAAATACCTCTGAACCCTCAACCAAAACTCCTGGATCCTAACACACCCCCAAAAGACATGGGTAGTGTCTCCAACTTCTGACTGGCATCGCCAGCAAGTGGGTGTGTCTTTAAGACCAAGCCTATATAATCTAGAGGGGGTCCAATAAAATCTATGTAAAATCTTAAATTGCATAAGGCGAACCCTTGCATCTCTAGATACAGACTTGACATTTTTAAGAATCTTAATCCACACTCCATCCTCCCATACCAAATTCAAATCTTTTTCCCATACTCTCTTGAGAGAAGTCAAGGCTCCATCCCCCAGACTCTGAATTAGTAGGGAGTAATACACTGATGCTTCATGGCCTTTTCCAAAAGCAGCAATCACCTCTCCCAAAGCACCTGCCGCCTTAGGGGGGGGTGCGTGCCACTCCCAAAAATAGTGCAGAGTAGGTGGCGAAGCTGTAAATACTAATAAAACTGAGATCTGGGAATGCCAAAATGTTGAACCAAATTTTCAAAAGATCTCAATACTCCACCCTCATATAGGTCACCAAGTGCATTAACCCCCACAATCCAATCTGACCAACAAAAAGGGGACTTATTAATACATAGTTTAGGGTTCTGCCATATGCTCCAGGCAACATTTAAATAAATATCAGAATTAAACACTCTGGACACTTTTGTCCATATCGAGTGCAAATGCAAAATAACGGGATGCGACTTAACCTCTCCGGCTAGTTTAATCGAAAGGCTATGCAGTGGCGAGATAGGGGCAAGAACTTCCTTTTCAATACAAAACCAGGGAGGGGCCCTCTCAGGTGGAAGCGACCAATGAGCCAAATGTCTAAGACCGAACGCATAATAATAAAACAAAATCTTGGGTAGACCTAGCCCTCCTCTGTCAATTGGCCTATGTAACTTATTGAAATTTAACCTTGGGCGTTTACCATTCCAAATAAAGGACTTTGCTATGCTATCAAATTGCTTGAAATAAGAGAGGGGGACATCTACAGGGAGAGACTGAAGCAGGTAGTTGAATTTTGGAATACAATTCATTTTAATAACATTAACCTTCCCAATCATCGATAAATGTAATGAAGCCCACCTGCTGACATCACTCGAAAACCTTTTTATTAAAGGGTCAAAATTAACTCTAACTAAATCAGACAAATTTGCTGGGAATAAAATCCCCAAATACTTAATGCCCTGTTCTGGCCACTGGAAGGTGCCCGGCTGGAAAGTCGTTTCTGGGCAGTATGCTGTCAGCGCCAAAGCTTCGGATTTAGACCAACTGACTTTGTATCCTGAGAACTTGGAAAAGGAATTAATAATTCTGTGGAGGCAAGGCATAGATCTAGTAGGTTCAGAGACAAATAATAAAATATCATCTGCGTAAAGCAGAAGCTTATGCGCTGCACCTCCCGCTGTCACCCCTGGAAAATCATCCTCCTTTCTTATCGCAGCTGCTAATGGTTCCAGGGCAAGACAGAACAATAACGGGGAAAGAGGGCAACCCTGTCGAGTGCCCCTATCTAGAGTAAAATAATCTGAAATTAATCCATTTGTTTGTACCGCTGCTACAGGGTGTTTATAAAGTAACTTAATCCAACCAATAAATGTACTCCCGAACCCATACATTTCCAAAGTCTTAAAAAGATAATCCCATTCTACCATATCAAACGCCTTTTTGCCGTCAAGTGAGATGGCGGCGACTGGAGATTGTTCATTCGCCACTGACCACATGATATTGATGAGACACCTGATGTTATCAGAAGAGCTACGGCCCCGAATAAATCCCACCTGATCTATATGTATAAGAGATGTCATAACCTTACTTAATCGGTTAGCCAAAATTTTTGACAATATTTTAACATCTAGTTGGATCAGGGAGATTGGACGGTAACTTTTACACTCGCTTGGATCTTTGTCCTTTTTAAGAATCAGACTGATCCGGGCTTGTGTCATGGTTGGAGGAAGTTTTCCCTTCTTTAATGATTCAGTATAATCTTCTAACAAAAGTGGAGCCAGTTCTGTAGCATAGGATCTAAGAAATTCTGCGGCAAAACCATCTGGCCCCGGAGCCTTGCCAGTAGGTAGGGACTTAATTACCTCGTTAAGCTCCTCCAAGGTTATCTCAGAATCAAGAGAGTTTTTTTGCTCAGTCGTCAGTTTAGGAAGATCTAATGGTTCCATAAAGTTTCTAATATCTTCATCAGTAGATGAAGACGTGGAACTATAAAGATCAATATAGAATTCTTTAAAGGCATTATTAATATCAATGGCTGAGGTAAAAATTTCACCACCAGCAGATTTCACTGAGGGAATGGTAGAAAAAGACTCTCTCTGCTTTATATATCTAGCCAAAAGCTTCCCTGCTTTGTCCCCCGACTCAAAGTATGACTGTCTTGCCCTGAATAACCAAAACTCCACTTTCCGCGACAAAATAGTATTATATCTGTATTTCAATCGGGTCAATTCTCTGAGGCCATCAGATGACATTCGGCGCTTCAGCTCTGCCTTGGCACTTTTAATATTTCCTTGCAACTCCACAAGTTCTCGTGCTTTGGATTTTTTGATGAATGAGGCGTACTGTATGATCCGGCCCCTAAGAACCGCCTTAAGTGCCTCCCAAGTCACGCCCACAGAGGATACTGAGGACCAGTTGGTCTCCATATAAACATTGATTTCAGTCTTTAACATTTGTTGGAAATCAGGATTTTGTAAAAGGGATACATTAAAGCGCCAACTATATGATTTCTTTTTCTCTATATGTGGCATCACCTCTAAACTCACCAGGGCCGTGATCTGAGACTAAAATTTTTCCAATTGAGCAATCAACAACAGATGAAATGAGGGATTTGGATATAAAAAAAAATCTATTCTAGAATAAATCTTATGGACTGATGAAAAAAAATGTATAATCCCTACCAGATGGGTTCAAAAGTCTCCAAATATCCCAAAGACCAAGATTTTTACACATCCTGTGAAGCATCAATGTTGCTCTAGGGGGCTTACACACTTTTGCTTCACTGTGATCAAGGACTGAGTCCATCAAAAGATTAAAGTCTCCTCCCAATATTATATCATGAGGGGTGCCAGCGGTTTGCAACATCCCTTCAAGATCTATAAAAAAGCCTTGATCATCAACGTTAGGTGCGTAAATATTAGCCAAAATCAGACTTTGCCCCTGAATTTCAGCTAAAACAATAATTACTCTTCCTAATTTATCTTTAATCTGTTTGAAAAATTTGAATTGTAGATGTTTATTTACCAATATTATGACTCCCTTGCTCTTACTTGAGCCAACACTAAAGAAAACATGTCCACCCCATATCTTCCCAAATTTTTCAGCTTCCTGCGGGGAGAAATGTGTTTCTTGAAGAAACACTATATCATATTTCTTACGTTTAAGAAAAGTAATAACCTTCCTTCTTTTTATGGGGTGCCACAACCCATTTACATTCCATGTGGAGAGAGACAACTTATTCATATTAACATTTGACATATTGATATAATAAAAATAAATAATTGTGTGTGAAAAACAAAATTATGAAGACCACATTCCCCATTAGTGAAACAATCAACCCCAGAACATCCCCCACCAAAAAAACAAACAGAAAAAAGAAAAACGTGCGCATTAACCCCGCGCACGACAGCGCCAACCGGCGACAATCCCTTTAAACTCAAAAGGTCCATGAATGCCCACGAGTCCCCACGACAACTTTGCCATCGGATTGCTCAATTTTGCCTCACAAATTTGTGAGGCAAAATTACATAACAGAAAATACTTTGTGAAATAAACCCAGTTAATAGTAAGAATGAGCACAAAAAATGTGTAGATTCATTCACAGAACTGTCTCAAGGATGTGATCTTCCACAAAACAAATTCCAGCTGATATAAAACCGTTCAGATTCCTCGAACAAACAAATTAATGTTCAGTGAGCCTGCTGTTATGAGTTCAGCGGATGACGTAATCATTCAAATGTCCAGTAAAAAAAAAAAAAAAACTCAAAACAAACTCCAGCCAGCAGGAGGAATAAGCACAAAGAATGAACAGATTAATCCACAGCTGTTCCAAAGGAGTGTTTTTCAATAGAACAAGCTCCAGCCGCTAGGCGGAACCAATACAAAAAGAAACAAAACCGGCATCCCGGGTCCCCGGATGGTCGAGTCAACTCACTCGGAGGCTGCATAAAAGTATATACCATGACTTACATAATCCGTCAGCTTTGTAAAAGACATCCTATGTGTGAGCATGTAAATATTTTGCGGTCATCCATGGTGTCCACTCTCAAACTGTCCGGGAACTTCAATGCAAAAGTAATCTTCCATCAATGCAAAAGTTTCTTTAAGGAAGAGTGTTATTCACAAAACAAGCTCCAGCCGCACGGCGGAGCCAACGCAAAAAACCCAAAATTTCACCCAGCTTCCTCAAGAGTTAGGTACAGCGAGTCAGGCCCACTCACATGAGAAACATCCAATGGTTTACTCAGCCATTGATTCTATAAAAGACATTGCCAGATTTGGACATATGAATACTTTGCGACCGTTTTTCGTTTCTATTCTCAGTTTGGCAGGAAACATCAGAGCAAACGAGATCTTTTTCTGATGTAAGAGTTTCTTACATTCCTTGAACCGATCACGTTTCTCTCTTGTCGAACTCGCAAAGTCTGGGAACAAGAAAACATTATGGTTCTTCCAAGAAAGCTTCCCTTTGCTCCTCGCCTGGCGCAACACAAGATCTTTATCGGATGATCTCAGAAATCTGGCCAGAATCGATCGGGGCCTGTCTCCCTCAGCAGATCTGTGAGCTCGCTCGATTTCCATCTTGTGGCCTGATATGTCGAGCAGACTCGGGAAGAGCTCGTCCAGGAATTTCACCATATCTCTGCCCTCCTCATGCTCAGGAATTCCAACAATTCGAATGTTTTTCCTGCGGTTTCTATTTTCAAGATCTTCAAGCTTTTCAAGGAGATGTTCCAAATCAACTTTGGTCGCGGGTGGATTAGCGGTTAATTCTCTCTCCGAAGATTCCAGAAAATCGATTCGTTTTTCAACATCAGACACTCTTGTACCCAACTCAGAGAATTTTATTTCTATCGCCGTGATCGATCGACGTATTACAGCGAGATCCTCCAAGTCAGCAAGAATCTTCGTCAACATCATCGACATGTTGGACAACTGACGCTGGATCTCCTCTCTCGCCACGCCATCCAAATCGAGTCCCCGGTCTGTAGGCCTGTCGGGGCTTTCATCCTGAACAAGTGTCTTTTAATATCTCCAGAGCCCGAGGATTTTGACTTCTTTGCCATGTTTTGCAACAAAGGACAAATGTGTAACTGGGTGTATCAAATTTCACCAGATTATAACATGAGATTAATCAAAAATTCAGCAAAGTGCGCAGAGCTCGTCGCTCACACGTCTGCTCCTTGCATGGCGTCCATTTTCTCTCCTGTTCTCACTTTCTGCTTAACTCTTCTATTAAACTATTTCTTTCCACTCTATATTTCCTACACTGAACAATTACATGCTCCACCGACTCACTGACTCCACAAAATCCTGTTGGATGTTTGCCTATTAAGTATAATGTACTGTTCAGCCCAGTATGACCCATCCTTAGTCTTGTTATTATATTCTCTTCTCTCCTTCTCCCTCCTGATAACCTACCCTTTCCTACTGCTGGTTAAATTGCATACAAATGTCTGCCTTTTAATTCATTATCCCATTGCTGTTGCCATATGTTATTAATATTCTTTTTGATTATTGATTT
This sequence comes from Myxocyprinus asiaticus, assembly GCF_019703515.2. Lineage (NCBI taxonomy): Eukaryota > Metazoa > Chordata > Actinopteri > Cypriniformes > Catostomidae > Myxocyprinus > Myxocyprinus asiaticus. The sequence continues at coordinate 17,446,298 of NC_059361.1, forward strand.
TATCACTGATCTACTAAAAGACACTTGGATATCCACTGTTTCCCTCTCTAATGCCTTCTTAGCCAATGTATCCACCTCTTCATTTCCTTTCAAACCCACATGTGCAAGATGTCTGCTGGGTCCTAAAGTCTTTCATATAAAAAAGTAGCACTTACAAGCATTTCTGCTGGGTCCTAATGTTCACCTTCAACACATGTTCATGTGAAAATATTTTATTTCATGGTATGATTTATTAATTTTAGTCTGATCAGTGGTGTATGTTTTGTGATGTTATTGACAATCTTAGAAAATTAATCAGTAACACTTTACAGTAAGGTTCCATTCGTTAACATCAGTTAATGGATTAGATTTCATGAACTAACAATGAACGTAAGGTTACATATGTAACCCTGGTTCTCTAATAACAGGAGTGAGGTCTCTCACTATAGGGCCAGGCCCAAAGAGCTACTTGGTCCGGGTGCGGGTGAAAAATCTCCCTGTGCGCTTGAGATAGGAGATCCCTGTGCAGCGGAAGAGGCCATCTCCACCAACCAAAGTTTTCCCGGCCAGTACAGGGCAATCAGTATTACTGTGTGACCGTACTCCCTTACTCTTTTCAAAGTTGGACCGATCAGGCTTAGAGGGGGGAACGCATATAACAGATCATTTGGCCATGGGTGCACCAGCGCTTCCACACCCATGGGTGCACCTTCACTCACCAGAAAGAAGAACAGAAGACAATGATTGTTTTTGTGCAATGCGAAGAGATCTACAGCAGCCTGCCTGAATCTTTCCCTCAGCTGACTCACCACCTGTGGGTGGAGCCTCCACTCCCTATACAGGGGATTCCCTCTGGACAACAAATCCGCCCCCGTGTTCATTACGCCCAGGATGTGAGTCGCCCATAATGAGAGGAAGTGCACACAGCTCCACACGATTTTCTATTTATGTATGCCACTGTTGTTGTGTTGTCCAATCTGACTAAGACATGATTGCCTTGAAGTTACTGTACAAAGTGCTTCAATGCTAGAAACACTGTCAGTAACTCCATAAAGTTTATGTGCATGTTTCATAGTGATGCGGACCAAACCCCATTCACTATTCCGCCTTCGTACACCGCACCCCAACCTGTAAGTGATGCGTCTGTCATCACCACTTTCCTCAAAGAGACCGCCCCCAAAGGGATTCCATCATGAAGGAAAGCGGGAATTCTCTAGTGACGGAGAGCGTGGAACGTCTGTGACATCACTCTCACTCTTTGGTTTAGGTGATGTTGGGACACAAGTGCCTCACTGCTATCCAGTGCTGAAACTCTCTCATTCACAATTGTCCCAAAGGAATGACCGAAACTGTTGAGGCCATTAACCCCAAAAGATGCAGACATGTCCTGAAAGGGACCATTCTCCCCCTCTGAAAAAGGGATAGGCAGCTGCAAATCTATCTGATGTGGTCCTCCAAAAGAATAGCTTGATACAGATCTGAGTTCAATCTGAGACCCAGGTAATTTTTTCCTGAGATGGCAAGACAGCTCTTTATGAGGTTTATCTCGAAACCCAAATTCTCCAAATGAGACACTACCATGTTCATGTCTGTCTCTGCTTGTTGTCATGATGACGCACAGAGGAGCAGATCATCCAAATATGCGGACACTCTAAGATCCGCTCTCCTCAACGGAGTCAGAGCCGCCTCCACACATTTGCTGAAAATTCTTGGGGCTAATGAAAGTCTGAATGGAATTTTCAAAAATTCGTAAGCTATGCCCTGATAGGCAAATCTCAGGAATTTCCTGTGAACTGTGTAAATGTCTATATGGAAATACACGTCCTTGAGATCCACTGATGTAAACCAGTCTCTGGGATGAATAGTGTGAGACAGTAATTTGAGCATGAGCATTATTAATCTGTATTTTCTGAGATCTTTTCTAGGGATGATGAAATACCGGGAGTAAAACCCCTGATGACTCTCTTCTGCCGGTACCACTTGTATTGCTCTATTGCTCATTAAAGAGGCAATTTCTTTCTCTAAAATTAGAGCTGATTCCCCTTCCGCTGTTGACATTAACACATTGATGAAATTTGGTTGTTTCACAGCGAATTGCAACCGATAACCCCTCATTATCGTGGACAGTACCCAGGGGTGGACTGTGCATGCATGCCAGCTCTCCACCGGAACAGCGAGCTGGCCGCTTGAGCTCTTGCTCACTAATGGCGTGGTGACGCCATCCAGTGGCAGAGCTGGGGATTGCAGCTCTGATAGTGATATTTTTTATTTGTTTTATTTTTTATTATTTCGATAATGTTCTGTGACCTTGGTGCACTGCCTGGATGCACAGGGAATATGTTTATTTTCACATTCAACACACTCGTGCTTGTGAACTCTCTGCCCCCATACTGAACCCCGTGGGTGGATGGGGGAGGTTTAACACAGGGGGCACTCCTTGAACTCGTGCCTCCACGTCATTTAAACTGTGAAGTGGATGAACCGAACTTGCCAGTGAAATTCTTTTCTCCAAATAGAGCAACCACTCCATCCCTCTTCTCTTCTTGTTTGGGGGAATACTAGTTCACTCATTTCATGAGTAGGGGAGGTGTACAGAAAACCCTGGGTGCTGTTCACTGTCCCTTCTTTCCCGCCTGAGATGCAGCTAGGTTGCCCGCCTTTTCTTCCCTCCCTGGGGATGGGCAGGGCAATGTTTTGCAGCTGTTGCAATGAAGGATGGCTTCTTTGCCTGAGCTGGTGTTGGCTGCATGTTCATGGCTGGTGTCTGCTGCATGAGGGAGTGCCTAGGGCAAAAACCCACCTGTCCCCCTTTCTGAGGTGCTTTGAAGCTTGCACGAGCCGGCTGAGCAATGACTTTGCGAGAGAGGCATGTTTCAAATGCTTCTACTTCTTTCTTCCGGAGATCGCACTGCTGCCTCATGGCTGTGACTGATGCCCCAAATAAAGCTTTAGGCTTAACCGGGCATCAAAAAAGTCAAGTTTCAGAGAGATACACAGTCCCAGCCATAATGCCCTCTCTACCACCACCGAGAGTCCCACGCTGCAGCCGCAGCTCTGAACCTTGGGAGGTGTGTATATTCAAATCTGCTATAATGTAGATTTCCTCCCACACTGCTGGGTTTGGGGTTCCTATGTCAATCTGTTTCCCCATTTCTTCCAGCAGTTTGGCTTAGTATGCCATCAGGAGGGATCTGTCATTCAGAGCCCTCACTGAAAGAGCCGATGACTTGTAAATTTTCTGAAAAACGGACACAGAAAAGTGATCTGTTTTCCCTGGCAGAGAAGTGCTTGTGTAGGACAAAGGCGCCCGGCGCATCGGATGGAGGTGGTGTGCCACCGACGATTCCACCGGGGGTATTCTGCCTGTGCATGTTTTACCCCCAGGCAGGCGATGCACGGGAGTGCGAATCCTTGGCCGAAATCATAGCCTCACAAACACACATGCGAGAAGATTCCTTCTCTTTTGATCCGCTTGGTTTGCAATGGCCATGGTCCAGTGATTATCCTTCTGACTCACCGTGATGTGTTAGTTTGAGGCAGAAAATCACTTCAGGGAGTTGCGTGGCACCATGCAAGGTTCGGACGTGTGAATGGTGAGCTCTGCGCACTTTGCTAGTTTTAATACTTTTTGTGTCATAAACCGGTGAGATTCGATACACCCTGATTCTTAACTGTTCTAGGAAGAAAATATGTCAAAGAATTCAAAATCCTCGGGCTCTGGATACATTAAAAGACACTTGTGTTCAAGCTGAAGACCCTGAGCAGCAGGCCGAAAGCCCGGGAGTCAATATGGATGGTGAAGTGAAGGAAATTCGGCATCAATTGATGAACGTGTAGGCAATGCTGACGAAGGTCATTGCTGACTTGGAGGATCTTGCTGTAATACATCAATCGATCACTACCATGGAGTCGAAATTCACTGAGATGGTTACAAGAGTGCGGTATGTTGAGAAATGGATAGATTATCTGGAGTCATCGAAGAGGGAATTAGCTACTTACCCACTAGCGACCGAGGCAGACTTGGAGCGCATCTGGGAAAAGTTGAAAGACTTGGAGAATCGTAACTGGCAAAACAACGTCCGAATTGTTGGAATTCCTGAGGACGAAGAAGGCCGAGATATAGTGAAATTCCTAGACGGGCTCTTCCCGAGTCTGCTCAACATAACAGGCCATAAGCTGGAAATCGAGCAAGCTCACAGAGTTCCAGCTCAGAGATCTGCGGAGGGAGACAGGCCCCAATCAATTCTGGCCAAATTTCTGAGATCATCCAATAAAGATCTTGTGTTACGCATGGCGAGCAGTAAAGGAAGGCTTTCTTGGAAGAACCACAGAATTTTCTTGTTCCCAGACGTTGCGAATTCGACAAGAGTAAAACGTTATCGATTCAAGGAATGCAAGAAACTCTTACATCAATGGAAGGTCACTTTTGCACTGATGTTCCCGGCCAAATTGAGAATAGATACTAAGGATGGCCACAAAATATTTACATCCCCACAGCAAGCAATGTCCTAGTAAGTCATTGTGTGATACTCTCTGTGATACAATAAGTATTCTGTTTGTATGTATATGGTCTGCTGTTCTTTGTTTAATATTTGAATCAATAAAAAAATGTAATCACAAAAGAAAATGACTTCCTCTCTCTTACACCTCAATGGTGCAGTAATACTACCAACTATGACCTTCAGTAACATGGAGAGAGACGATAGAAAAATGACCCACCGTAATGTGCTGGTAAATTCTCTGACAATTACAGTTTTTTTTTTTAAATATAACGGTGTTTAGAGATGTACTTTGAAGACTCATCCTTGAAAACAGTTAAATGGCAATAATCCCAAAAACTCTGCTGAAGGATAGCTTCCAACTCGATCTTCACGGGAAAGAGAATGACAATGACGTAAAGGCAGGTGACAGTGGCTTATATTAGGAAGGCAGGGCTTCCTTGTCACTGATGTGACTTGTATGTCATTGGACAGATGTGGTGCTATAAAACTGCTTCCATCGTTTACATGCACAAGGGCATTTCCCATAGTGAGATACCAAACGAATGTTTGAAAGAGAACAATATATTATTTGCAGTATTTATTAATCATTGTTAATGTTAGTTAATAAAAATATAATTGTTCATTGTTAGTTCATGCTATTTCATAGTGCATTACTAATGTTAACAAATACCACTTGTAATGGGATACATTTTACAAAAATGTATTACTATATGCTGGAATGAACATTAACCTAGATTAATAAACACTGTAAAAGTATTGTTCATTGTTATTTAAGGTTAACTAATGTTAACTAATGTTACCGAATGGAGCCTTATTGTAAAGTGTTACCTATTAATCTTTTAAGAGAATGTGTCACTTCAACCCTTGTCTAATTCGCTAAACAAAATTAAATTATATAATAAAGATCAACAATCAAGTTGTCCAGTTTTTAATGGGTGAAAATTGAACTGCACTAAATTGAAAATTTCAATAATTTGTAAGCAGTAAAGTCAACATTTACTGATGAACAGTCTTTAGGAATAATATAATGGAAAGACAAATGTGGGCAATTGTTAGACAATCTCTGGGAAAGACGTGGTGATTTAACAAAGTTGTCTGGCTCAGGGAGATGTTGAAAATGTCTATTTTAAAGAAATCTGTTAGTTCATTGGGCTGAACAAATCTTGAGCCCTTTTTTTTATTAGTTTCAGTGAAGGTATTTTACGTAAATCACAAACAGCTCCAGTAGATGGCATTCCCGAGAATGTGTGCTACTTAAAATGTGTCCCCGGAAACCTTAACCTTTCAGCTATTCTATCAGTGGTTTCTATCAGATCTCAGAACATGCTAAAAACAAACACGTAAACAAAATAAAGATTCAAAAAAATTGTATTTCTCAGTTTGCTTCCTGCAGAGCATTGGTACACAGTCCGTGGTACGGTTCGCATGAGATCACAGGTAAACTTATATACTGATTTTCTGCATAGCTGGATCCTGTTTACAGATTTTAGCTTAGCACAGTCAATTAACTGCTGTGTGCATAACAGATGCTGACATTCACAGAGCTGTGAAATAAAGATCGTGAAGTGATGGACCCGCTGAACTTTGAGTCAGAGATGGAGGCGGATGAGCAGGGCAGTTTCCTTATGACTCAGTACACTTGACATTGCGTTCTGCTAACGCACATGGGGAGTGTCCTTCCACACGACCTAGTTGAAACCTCTCTACAATAACGGCAATATTCTAATATGGTGTTTGAGCCCCGCCCTTTTAGGCCCGAAGCTGTCTGCTATATATATATATATATATATATATATATATATATATATATATATATATATATATATATATATATATATATATATATATATATATATATGTGTATAGATATATATAATTATATATATATGTATATATATATATATATATATATATATATATATATATATATATATATATATATATATATATATATATATATATATATATATATATATGTGTATATATATATATATATATATATATATATATATATATATATATATATATATATATATATATATATGTATATATAGTATCTAAAAGAGTCACTTGCATGTTCGCGTCTTTTTAAAGATGTCGTTCCGTAAGTGTTCCTTGTGCGAGAGGCACATCCCGCTGTCAGATCAGCATGAGAGCTGAATTCACTGTCTGGACCACGCAAATTCCGCTCTCATGGAGACAAACTTCCCTCACTTGCAAATCACCCTCGTTCTGAGGGACGATTCAGCCTCCCACGCTCTCCCACTCACCTCTTCTTTGACACCCGAGGGATCGCATGGCGGGGCCGCGAGGTTGAACAGGATGAATTTGAGATGATCCTTGTGCCGGCACACGCCCTGCAAGCCCCTCAATCTCCATGTAACATGTCTATGCCAATACATTATGTGCATGACGAGCTGGAGTGCACAGCCTCATCTCGTTTGGCGGTTCTAAAGCTGGGGAAGATGACGATGTCTCTCGCTGCATCAGGCGAGTGGTCAGTGGATGACGCTACCGCCCCTTCCCCCAGCGAGGGCGAGGAGCGTGTACGTGCCACTGACAAGGAGAAGCTTCATGTCATTTCAAGGGTGGTCAAAGAGCTTGATATTGAATGGTCTCCTCCAGAGGAACCTACACAATCTCGCCTTGATGAATGGTTCCTGAAAACCGGACGCCATCAAGCAAACACTGCCCCGTTTTTCCCTGAAGTTCATAGCGAACTGTCAAAATCCTGGCGTGCACCCTAATCAGCTCGCCCGCACAGTGATTACATCCTCTCTAATGTGGATCATGGGGAAGGAAACGGTTATGCCCAACTTTCACCCCTGAAAGGCAGGTAACGGCACATCTCTGCCTGGCGAGTAGCAGGGCCTGGAACTCACGCCCCATTCATCTTTCTAAGCCTTTCTAACTAACGTCCACACTGGCTGGAAGAGCATACTCAGCGGTGGGCCAAACTGGTTCAGCACTCCACGTGATGATGGTGCTCCTAGTTTTCCAAGCTAAGCTCCTCAAACAAATGGACGAGCAAGGCTATGATCCAGAGATGTTCAAAGAGCTCTGCACCGCTACAGACTTAGCGCTGTGAGCCACGAAAGTCACTGCACAGGCCATTGGCAAGTCAATGGTCAACTTGGTGTTTTTGGATCGTCACATCTGGCTGACCCTCACAGAAATGCGTGATTTTGGAAAAGCCTCTCTATTTGATGCTCTGGTGTCTACATCCGGCCTTTTTGGAGGCTTTGTGAATAGAATTGCTGAGCATTACGTCATGACTCAGCAAAAATCACAGACATTTTATACCAAAACGGAGCAGTACTTCATCACTACCAGTTCGCTCCCGCTCTGTCTCGGTCCAGCGCCCAGTGGTGAGCAGCACATTATATCATATTGTGAACATACCAAATTGCCCTCTGTCCTGTTACGTGGACGTGTGGCAAGCTGTTACTGGCATTCCGACTGGGTGCCAAAAAAAACGATTGAACATGGTTATACGATCCAATTTGCATGTCGGCCGCCCCGCTTCAATGGTGTTCTGTCTTCCATGGTTCCGTCCAAAGATGCGCCAGAGTTACGAGCCAAAATTCATAGTCTTCTTGCAAAGAATGTTATAGAGGTTGTTTCATATGAATTAATAAGCCTGCTGTCCTGCTGCACTTATGTGTGGCAAGTTCACATGGGTGTGTCAGAGCTGGTGTTTACAATGATCAAGCACAATCTGTGGTCCAACCACATGATATGCTGGTGTTGCGTGGATTTACAGCCATTATTTCCTCATTCTGGGGAAGGACAGTGGGCTTTGGCCCTTTCCAGTTCTGAGACGCTTGAATTGCACGCTTGCGACCTGCACATTCAAAATGTTAACTCAGAAACAGATCTTATCACACATCCGTCCTCAGGATCTATTGCGTACTTCATGTACCAATTGCACCGCGTTACAGGTGGCTTTTTAGATTCACGTTCGAGGGAACTGCGTATCAATTTAAAGTCCTTCATTTCAATCTATCTCTGGCTCCCCACACGATAACTAAATTTATTGATGCGGCGCTCGCCCCATTGTGTGTATTTTGAATTACCTCAGCGATTGGTTATAATTAGCCAATCAGAGGCACTACTGAGCAAACGACGCGCTGGCCCACTTATGGCCAGCGAAACACAAGTATGCACTTCCCCTGGTGCGCCTCCTTCATTATGTCATCAGCCAAGTCTGAGTGGACATGGAAACATTTCTATTAATTGTGCCGAAATGGCCCAATCAGTCCTGGTTTCTGGAGATGGTAGAAATACTGGACGGGCCTCCATGGGAAATACCGCTGAAGAAAGATATTCTCTCTCAAACACAAGGCACGGTTTGGCATCCCCAGCCAGAGCAGGAGAGCCATGACGTGCAGGGTGGAGGTGGCTTGTCCAGCAGCACTGTAGGCTTTGGCCGTCAGGGATGACGTGAACCTACAGGCCTTGGATGGGAGCTTTGGGCGTCCGCGCCAGGTAGCTGTGCTGTGCGGGCATAGGTGCACAGGGAATGGCCGAATAGCCCCTGGCCGCCCCGCCATCGAGGGTAGTGAGGGCGGGGGAGCTGAAAGATCGGGACCGGGCAGTAAAAGGTGCCACCCACGATCTTGTCAGCTCCTTCCGGGAAGAAAGAAACTGGAGTGGGGCGTGGCTGCTTTGAGCGGCGCCGCGAGCCCAGGAACCAATCATCGAGCTGCGAGGGTTCAGGGGAGAGTGGAGGGTTACACTCTAGCCCAACGCTCGCGGCTGCCCGGGAAAGCATGTCCGTCATTTCCGCATTAGCCTGTGACTGGGCAACCGCACCCGAGGGGGGGAGCCCAGCTGAGGCTTCTGCGTCCGACTGGATGAGTCCACTCTCTGATGCTGCACTCGAGAGATCACCAGCTTTGCGGGCTTCAAACAAGAGGTCGAACTCGGCGTGAGACAAGCCAGCAGACTCATCTGGAAGCCCGATCGGGGCAGATGAGCGTGCTGGAGAATGGGAGGTCCGTGGGGGGATACCTGGCGGAGGTGGTCCCATTGGGTTCCCCAAATCACCCCCAGTGCTAGCCACGCTGGCCTCATACCCATAGGTAGAAGGACCGAGGTGGGGAGCCACTGGGGTGGCTTGCTTCCTTACGAAAGCAAGCCGCAACCGCAACGTTGCCATGGTCATGTTCTAGCGGGGGGGGGGGGGGGGGGATTTGGCTATTGAAAATTGTACATTTTAATTTAATTCTGCTCAAATGAGCGAAATGACGAATAAAGATTTGTTCATTTTGCTGAACGAGACTCACAGATCCAAGTCAGTAAAATGATCTGATCTTCCCATCACTAGCAGGTAGCTGAATTTTGGAATACAATTCAATAATTAATAATTTTCTTTATTTATCACACATTATACATTTGCACATATACAGTGAAATTCTTCTTTTTCACATATCCCAGCTAGGCTGGGGTCAGAGTGCAGGGTCAGCCATGATACAGTGCCCCTGGAGCAGATAGGGTCAAGGGCCTTGCTCAAGGGCCCAACAGTGGCATCTTGGCAGTGCTGGGGCTTGAATCCCCGACCTTCTGATCAGTAACCCAGAGCCTTAACTGCTGAGCTACCAGTGCCCCTGGTAAATGTTCATTTTAATTATATGAACCTTCCCAATCATAGATAAATGTAATGAAGCCCACCTGCACACATCGCTCAAAAACCTTTTTATTAAAGGGTCAAAATTAACTCTAACTAAATCACACAAATTTGCTGGGAAAAAAATACCCAAATACTTAAAGGAATAGTTCACCCAAAATTGAAAATTTGCTGATAATTTACTCACACTCAGGCCATCCAAGATGTATCTGAGTTTCTTTCTTCATCAAAACAGAATTGAAGACTTTTTGGATTTCATTTCAGGCCTCCTCCTCTAAACAATGCAAGTGAATGTACTCCATTTTTTGACGGCCCAAAATGCATATTTAGGGTGCATCAAAATAATCCACACGACTCCAGTCAACAAATAAAGTTCTTCTGAATGCAAATGATTGATTATTTTGAGAAACAAAACAATACTTATATACTTTTTAACTACAACTGTTCGCTTCTGTACATCTCTGTGACGTGCGCTCATAAGAGGGATGATGTAAGCTCTGGTAAGGTCACGCGGCAGGTGGAGGAGGAGGCAGGAAGTGCGTCATTGTTTACAATAGAAACTTGCATAGAACACAGACCAAGCGCCGTTTATAAACCAAAACAGTCCAAAACAATTTCAAAACAATATAAAATGTAAAAAAATTACTTTTTTTTCCAAATAATAATAATAAAAAAAAACAATGTAAACAATGACACGCTTCCTGCCTCCTCCTCCACGTGACGCATGACCTTACCAACGAGCTTACGTCATCCCTCTCATGAGCGCACGTCACAGAGAGGTAGGGAAGTGAACATTTGTAGTTAAAAAGTATATAAGTATTGTTTTGTTTCTCAAAATTATCAATCGTTTGGGTTCAGAAGAACTTTATATTGTTTTTTTCTGTCTTTATGTGAACGAAAAGACACAAATTTGCCCGTTTTCTCATTGGAAATAGGTAAATTTCAAAATATCATTGTCCTGGTCATAAAAAAAAAAAGTTTGTGGGGAATAATAGCCATTTTCTATATTTTTGAGGCATAAGCAATTAGGAAATAACACTTACTACCCAGAAAAAAATACATAAAATTGTTACACAGTGTTATCTAGAGTAATCGGAGAGGGAATTAGCTGCTAATCTGCTAACGGCCAAAGTAGATTTGGAACGCGTTTGGGAAAAACTGGAGGACTTGGAGAATCGGAGCCGGCAAAATAATGTCTGAATTGTTGGAATTCCTGAGCATGAAGTAGGCCGAGATATGGTGAAATTCCTAGACGAGCCCTTCCCGAGTCTGCTCGACATAACAGGCCATAAACTGGAAATCGCAAGAAACTCTTACATGAACGGAAGTTCGCTTTTGCTATAATGTTTCCAGCCAAATTGAGATTAGATTCTAAGGATGGCTGTAAAACATTTACATGCCCACAACAAGCCTTGTCTTTCATAGAGACATTGGGGTGAGTAAACCATTTGGTGACTTTCATATGGCCCCCAAGTGAGCTGTCTCGCTGTACATACACTCGGCTGTCTGAGGAAGCTGGGCGCCATTTTTGTTTCTTTTTGTGTTGGTTCCGCCTAGCGGCTGGAGTTTGTTTTGTGGAATAACACTCCTTCAAGAAACTTTTGCATTGACAAAGGGTCGCTTTTACACTGAAGTTCACGGCCAAATTGAGAATAGATACTACGGATGGCCGCAAAATATTTACATGCCCACAACAAGTGATGTCTTTCATAAAATCAGTGGACTGAGGAAGTCATGGTGTATTTCTCATATGGCCTCCAAGTGAGCTGTCCCGCTGAATATACACTTGACTGTCCGAGGAAGCTGGGCGCCTTTTTTGTTTCTTTATGTGCTGGTTCCGCCTAGCGGCTGGAAATTGTTTTGTGGAATAACACTCCTTCGGGACAGTTGTGGATGAAACTGCTTGTTCTTTGTGCTTATGCCTCCTATTGGCTGGAGTATTTTTTGCAGGACATTGGAAGTATTAAGGCATCTGCTGCACTTATGGAACAGCCGGCTCACTGAACATTCCTTTGTCTGTCCGAGGAAACTGAACGGCTTTATTTTTTTTTAATGTGCTGGTTCTACTGGAGGTTGGAGTTTGTTTTGTGGAGGAACACACCTTCGAGACAGTTTTGTTAATGAATCTACACATTCTTTGTGTTTATTCTGCCTATTGGCTGGACTTTGTTTTATAAATTATTTTCTGTTATGTGATTCTGTCTCACAAAATTTGTACAGAAGTACCGGACTTGAGCAATCCGACAGCAAAGTTGTTGCAGGGACTCTTGTAGGCGTACATGGACTGTTTGAGTTTAGAGGGATGGACACCGGTTGGCTCTGTCGTGCATGGGGATAATGTGCATGTTTTTCTTTTTTCTGTTTGTTTTTTTTTTTCTGGGGGAAGTTCTGGGTTTGACTGTTGCACTAATGTTGGAATGTGGTCTTTATGTTTTATTTTTGACACAATCTATTTTTTCTAATATGTCAAAATGTCAAATGTTAATATGAGTGGATTGTCTCTCTCCACGTGGAGTGTGAATGGGTTGGGGCACCCCATAAAAAGAAGGAAGGTTATTTCTTTTCTTAAATGTAAGAAATACGATTGTCATGGATTCACCACGCTCCCTCTCTCACTCCACACTCCGCTCTCTCTCCCGAATACTCATCACCTGCACCTGTCTCTCATCATCATGCCAATCAGCTCCCTACAAAGCCACACTCACTCCTCAGTCGATATCTAGTCTCCTTTATGGAATACAGACTCACTTACCTGTTCTCCAGCTAGCCTCCAAAGTTCTACTCCAGTGATATTCAGCGATTCTTCCAAGGTTCCACTCCTATGTTCCCTACAGTCTGTCTCCCCTGTTTCTCCTCTCCTCATGTTCCCATCTGATGTTTGTGAGTGTCGCTCATCAGGACTATCTACTCCTATTTTGAATACAAACTGTTATTAGTGTACTGCTCATCCTTTGCTATTCAACATCTTCTGATTGACACCCACCTGTTTACATCCTCTGTTTAATAAAATACTTGCCTTCGGGTTCAAACACCATCCTTGAGTCTGGGTTTCCGTTACAACGATATAGTGTTTCTTAAAGAAATACATCTTTCCCTGCAGGAAGCTGAAAAATTTTGGGAGATATGGGGTGGACATGTTTTCTTTAGTGCTGGCTCAAGTAAGAGCAGGGGAGTCATTACATTGGTAAGTGAACATCTACAATTTAAATGTCTCAAACAGATTAAAGATAAATCAGGAAGAGTCATTGTTGTTTTAGCAGAAATTCAGGGGCAAAGGTTGATTTTGGCTAATATTTACGCAAAAACTTCACAGGATGTGTAAAAATCTTGGTCTTACAGATATTTGAAGACTTTTGAACCCAATTTTTTTTCATCAGTCCATAAGATTTATTCTAGAATAGATTTTTTTTTTATATCTAAGTCCCACATTTCTTGTCGTTGATTGCTCAATTGGAAAATCTTAGTCTCAGATCATGCTCTGGTGAGTTTATAGGTGTTGCCACATACAGAGAAAAATAAAATCATATAGTTGGAGCTTTAATGTATCCCTTTTGCAAAATCCTGATTTCCAACAAATGTTAAAGGCTGAAATCAATGTTGATGTGGAGACCAACTGGTCCTCAGTATCCTCTGTGGGCGTCGCTTGGGAGGCACTTGGGTCAGATCATACAGTATGCCTCATTCATAAAAAAATCCAAAGCACGAGAACTCGTGGAGTTGGAAAATAATATTAAAAGTACTGAGACAGAACTGAAGCGCCGAATGTCGTCTGATGGTCTCAGAGAATTGACCCAATTGAAATACAGATATAATACTATTTTGTCACAGAAGGTGGAGTTTTGGTTATTTAGGGCAAGACAGTCATATTGAGTCAGGGGACAAAGCAGGGAAGCTTTTGGCTACATATATAAAGCAGAGAGAGTCTTTTTCTACCATTCCCTTTTTTTTACCTCAGCCATTGATATTAATAATGCTTTTAAAGAATTCTATCTTGATCTTTATAGTTCCATGTCTTCGTCTACTGATGAAGATATTAGAAACTTTGTGGAACCATTAGATCTCCCTAAACTGACGATTCTGAATCAAAATTCTCTTGATTCTGAGATAACCTTGGACGAGCCTGACGAGGTAATTAAGGCCCTGCTTACAGGCAAGGCTCCGGGGCCAGATGGCTTTGCCGCTGAATTTTTTAGATCTTATGCTACAGAACTGGCTTCACTTTTGTTAGAAGTTTATACGGAATCATTAAAGAATTGAAAGCTTCCGCCAACCATGACGCAAGCCCGAATCAGTCTGATTCTTAAAAAGGACAAAGAAGCGAGTATAAGAGTTACCATCTAATTTCCCTGATCCAGCTAGGCATTAAAATTTTGTCAAAAGTTCTGGCTAACCGATTAAGTAAAGTTATGTCATCTCTTATACATATAGATCAGGTGGGGTTTATTCAGGGCCATAGCTCTTCTGATAACATTAGGCATTTCATCACTATCATGTGGTCAGTGGTGAATGATCAGACTCCGGTCGCTGCCATCTCACTTGACGGCGAAAAAGGTGTTTGATATGGTAGAATAGGATTATCTTTTTAAGATTTTGGAAATGTACGGTTTCGGGAATACTTTTATTGAATGGATTAAGTTACTTTATACACACCCAGTAGCGGCGGTACAAACAAATTGATTAATTTCAGATTATTTTACTCTGGATAGGGGCACTCGGCAGGGTTGCCCTCTTTCCCCATTATTATTCTGTTTTGCCCTGGAACCATTAGCAGCCATGATAAGAAAGGATGATTTTCCAGGGGTGATGGCTGGAGGTCTGGCACATAAGCTTCTGGTTTACACAGATGATATTTTATTATTCGTCTCCAACCCCACTTGATCTATGCCTTGCATCCACAGAATTATTAATTCCTTTTCTAAATTCTCAGGTTACAGAGTCAGTTGGTGTAAATCCAAAGCTTTGGCTCTGACAGCATACTGCCCAGTAATGGATTTTCAGCTGGGCACCTTCCAGTGGCCCAAACAGGGCATTAAGTATTTTGGCATTTTATTCTCAGCTAATTTGTGTGATCTAGATAGTTAATTTTGACCCTTTAATAAAAAGGTTTTCGAGTGATGTGAGTAGGTGGGCTTCATTACATTTATCTATGATTGGGAAGGTTAATGTTATTAAAATGAATTGTATTCCAAAATTCAACTACCTGCTACAGTCTCTCCGTGTAGATGCCCCCCTCTCTTATTTCAAGCAATTTGATAGCATAGAGAAGTCCTTTTATTTGGAATGGTTAACGTCCCAGATTACATTTCAACAAGTTACATAGGCCGATTAAAAAAGGTGGGCTAGGCCTACCCAAGATTTTGTTTTATTATTATGCATTCGGTCTCAGACATTTGGCTCATTGGTCACTTCCATCTGAGAGAGCCCCTCCCTGGTTTGGAATTGAACAGGAAGTCCTTGCCCTTATTTTGAAATGGCAAAGCCTTTCTATCAAACTAACCGGAGAAGTTGTCACACCCCATTATCTCACATTTGCACGTGGTTTGGACAAAAGTGTTTAATTCGGACATTTATTTAAATGTTGCCTCAAGCATATGGCTGAACCCTAAATTACGTATTAATAAGTCCCATTTCTGTTGGTCAGAGTGGACTGTGAGGGGGGTTACTACACTCGGTGACCTGTATGAGAGTGGAGCATTGAGAAATTGAGAATTTGGTTCATCATTTTGGAATTCCAAGCTGCAAAACCTGCTCTGTATTGCTTTTGGGAGTAGCACACACCCCCCTAAAGTGGCAGATACTTTGGGAGAGGTGATTACTGCTTTTGGAAAAAGTAATGAGGCATCAGTGTATTACTCCCTGCTAATTCAGAGTTTGGGGGACGGAGCTTTAACTTCTATCAAGAGATTATGGGAGAAAGATTTAAACTTGTTATTGGAGGAGGGAGTGTTGGCTAGGATTCTAAAAAATGTCAAGTCTGCATCTAGAGATGCAAGGGTTCACCATATGCAATTTAAGATTTTACATAGATTTTATTGGACCCCCTCTAGATTATATAGGCTTGGTCTTAAAGACACACCTACCTGCTGGCGATGCCAATCAGAAGTTGGAAACACAACCCATGTCTTTTGGGGGTGTGTTAAGATCCAAGATTTTTGGTTGAAGGTTCAGAAATATTTGTGACGTTTTGGGCACATTCCAACATTAGTGCAACAATCAAACCCCGAACTTCCCCCAGAATCAAACAAACAGAAAAAAGAAAAATGTGCACATTAACCCCGTGCACGACAGCGCCAATTGTCCATCCATCCCTCTAAACTCAAACAGTCCATGTATGCCTACGAGAACCCCCGTGACAGCTTTGCCATCGGATTGCTCAAGACCGGTGTTTCTATTTGTGAGACAGAATTACACAACAAAAGAATCTATAAAACAAACTCCAGCCAATAGGCTGAATAAACACAAAGAGCATGTAGATTCATCCACAAAACTGTTCCGAAGGTGTGTTATTCCACAAAACAAACTCCAGCCGCTAGGGGGAACCAGCACAAAAAAAAAAAAAAAAAAAAAAAAAAAAGGCGCTCAGTTTCCTCAGTCAAACGAATGTTCAGTGAGCCAGCTCACTCGGGTGCTATATGAGTACAACAAATGATAATCACTCCAATGTCTTGCAAGAAATACTCCACAAAACAAACTTCAGCCAATAGGAGACATAAGCAAAAAGAGAGTTCAGATTCATCCACTAAACTGTCCCGAAAGAGTGTTACTTCACAAAACAAACTCAATCCACTAGGCGGAACCAGCACAAAAAGAAAAAAAAAAGGCACTCAGTTTCCTCGTACAGTCAAGTGAATGTTCAGTAAGATGGTCCACTCGGCTGCAGCGTGAGTACCACAAGATAACTTACTCACTCCATTGACTTTATGAAGGATATCGCTTGCTGTGGGCATGTGAATGTTTACGGTCATCCTTAGCATCTATTCTCAGTTTGGCCGGGAATATCAGTGCAAAAGCGTTCTTCCATTGATGTAAAAGTTTCTTTCATTCCTTGAATTGATCTTGTTTCTCTTTTGTCGAATTCGCAAAGTCTGGGAAAAAGAAAATGCTGTGGTTTTTCCAAGAAAGCCTTCCTTTACTCCTCACCTCGCTTAACACAAGATCTTTATCAGATGAATTTGGCCAGAATTGATTGGGGCTTGTCTCCCATCGCTGAGCCGGAACCCTGTGAGCTTGCTCGATTTCCAACTTATGGCCTGTTATGTCAAGCAGACTCGGAAAGAGCCCGTCCAGGAATTTCACCATATCCTGACCCTCTGCTCCCTCAGGAATTCCAACAATACTGACGTTATTCTGCCAGCTATGGTTCTCCAAGTCCACCAACTTCTCCCAGACATGCTCCCAATCCACCTTGGTCGCTAGCGGATTAGCAGATAATTCCCTCTCCGATGACTCCAGATAATCGATCCATTTCTCGACATCCCCCACTCTTGTAACCACCTCATAAAATTTTGTCTCCATGGCAGTGATTGATCGACGTATCACTGCAAGATCCTCCAAGTCAGCAACATCCTTCATCAGCATTGCCGACATGTTCAACATCTCTCACCGTAATTCCCTCATCTCTCCGGCCAAATCGACTCCCTGGCTCGGGGCCTTCTTGCGGGTGTCAGCTTGAGCATGTAAGTGTCTTTTAATGTCTCCAGAGCCCGAGGATTTTGAATTCTTTGACATATTGTCCTCCTAGAACAGTTATGGAACAGAGTGTATCGAATCTCACCTGTTTATGTCATTAAAAGTGTTAAAACTTGCAAAGTGCGTAGAGCTCGCCGTTCACACGTCCGGTCCTCGCATGGCGTCACGTAACTTTTCAAATTTTTAATGATAAAGATTATGATCAATTCTGAGACTCTAAGC